>NW_028238582.1:0-36615 GCF_009769465.1 Tauraco erythrolophus | reverse complement strand
AGGCTTATAAGTGTCATGTGACTTGACTATTTCCTATGACTAGTTGGAAAAGAAGGAAAAAATTATCTATTAGCTTCCATTTTCTCCATTTTTTTCAATGCTCAATAGCTGCATTGGTGGAGGAGATGAGATTTGTGGATTATTTGGAGCCTGCCAGTGCAGCAAAGCCATGTGCACATGGTTTAAAATATGCAACAGAGCCACTGCATACTAGTGGGTTTTGTATTTCATTTGGACCAGTCTGCGCTTCAGATGTGTCCTTGTCCTTCATAAAAAAGTTTCCTTCTACTCTTGAATTAGCACATTGTTAATGTGCTCATCAGCCAAATCAGAAGGATATACTGGCAGCTGTGAGGAATCTAATTAACATTTAACTACAAAAGAAGAAATAACAATCTACTGTACTATTTAATCTGTCAGTGAAGGTCTGGATTAGAGATGGTGTGCTGGGTTGGTGTGAAGGGGTTCTGGTGGCAGGAGAGGGGATTTGCTCCCTGTGACCTCCCTGGTTTCAGAACTGGGTCAGATCCGGTTCTGGCCACCAGATCGCATCCCCATCCCCCTCGGGGTTGAGCCAATCGGCGCCTGTGTGAATTGCCCTATTTAAGTTGGGACAAAGCAACCGGAAAAGGTGCTTTGCCCGGGAGTGAGGACAGAAAAGAGGAGGGCACTGCCCCCGCTCCCTGGCTCCTGGCCGGGCGGCTGTCCACGTCGGGCTGGCGCCACCCGCTGAGGATGGCCACGGTGGCGCCGCCTGGGGAACTTGGGGAGCGCCCCACTCCTGGGGTGCCCACTGGGCCGAGTTCACCCAGAGAGGACTGAGATCTGAGAGAAACGGCCACACAGACACCGGGTCAGTGAAGATGGAACGGGACGAGGTGTGCCGGAGCTGAGTTTCCCCTGCAACCGGTGGCGAGACGGCAGGCGGCCCCCTGCAGCCAGGACACACTTGATGGAGCAGAGACCCACTTGCAGCCCGTGGAGAAGTACACATTGGAGAAGAGATGCCCGAGCCTGAGGACGGTTGTGAAGCGTGGGACGCACGACAAGGTAGAGAGGCATCTAGAGTCCGTGTGACGACCCACGCCACAGCGAGTGGCAACAACTCCCTAAGAATCCGAGACTGTGGTAAAGCCCGCACTGGAGCAACCCGATGGGGAAGGATTGTATCATGCGGGAAGGACTCACTCTGGAGAAGTCTGTGGATTTTCCTTGTGAGTAGGGGATCTACTGGAGCAAGGGAAAAGGGTGTAAGGACCCCTCCTCCTTTAAGAAAGGAGCGGCAGTAACAACATGGGATGAACTGAACTGCACTCCCCCATTCCCTGTCCCCCTGTGCCGCTGGGGGAGGAGGTAGAGCTGGGAAGAAAAGGAAAGGGAGGGGGGGAGGTGTTGTTTTTGAGATCTGGCCTTGTTTCTTTTTATCCTCTCAAGTAACTGGTTTTGTCTTTATCCTTTCAATTAACTGTTAATAAATTCTTTTGCTTTATTCCCAAGCTGAGTCCTTTTATTACATTTTTCTCCTCTCCACTTCACTAGGGGAGGGGTGAGTGCGCGGCTGTGTGGAGTCAAGTTGCAGGAACGATCTAAACCATGACAAATGGGTTCAGGATTTCTCTGTAGCTTTTCCTGTCTTATAATAGAATTATAGTCATTAGAGGTGGATAAAACCTATTACTTAATCTTGTCCATCTAGCATTGCTGCTACTTTTACCCTTTGGATGACCCTAAGAAAACCTCTTTCTCTATGTTTGTCTCCATCAAACACGTGCAGATTGTTTTGATCTCTACTTTTAGTCATCATTTACTTGGACTTAAGTAATTCATGTAATGTTTCCCTGCAAATCAAAACTTCTATCATTCTCTCTATATTCTTAACTCCTTAAGCACCTTACAGTGTTCCATCATGGTAAAGAGCGCTCTTACCATCCAGAAGTAGTACCTGTATTCTATATTAAAATCTATCTACTATTTGGTTTAAAGTCACTATTAGTGAAGGAATCATTCAAAGTCACTCCATGCTTCTTTTTTTTAAAAGAGAAGAAAGAATAATTTCATTTCTATATGATAACTGGTCTCTAATGTATAGAAGATAAGGCAAAAGTATTATGAAGCACTGAATATTTTGAAAAGGAATCATAGAATGGATTGGGTTGGAAGGGATCTCAAAAATCATCTAGTTCCAACCCCCCTGCCATGGGCAGGGACACCTTCCACTACATCAGGTTGCTCAAAGCCTCATCCAACCTGGCCTTGAACACTTCCGGGAATGGGGCATCCACAACTTCTCTGGGCAACCTGTTCCAGTACCTCACCACCCACAGAGGGAAGAATTTCTTCCTTATATCTTATCTAAATCAGCCTTCTAAGTTTAAAGCCATTGCCCCTTGTCATATCACTACATACCCACTGTAGGAGAAGATAAGATTCGAGACCATCTAAAGAACCTGAAGGTGCACAAGTCCATGGGACCTGATGAGGTGAATCCGCAGGTCCTGAGGGAACTGGCAGATGAAGTTGCTAAGCTGCTATCCATCATATTTGAGAAGTCGTGGCAGTCTGGTGAAGTTCCCACTGACTGGAAAAGGGGAAACATAGCCCCCATCTTTAAAAAGGGAAAAAAAGAAGACCCAGGAAACTACAGGTCAGTCAGTCTCACCTCTGTGCCTGGCAAGATCATGGAGCAGATCCTCCTGGCAACTATGCTAAGGCACATGGAAAATAAGGAGGTGATTGGTGACAGCCAACATGGCTTCACTAAGGGCAAATCCTGCCTGACTAATTTGGTGGCCTTCTATGATGAGGTTACAGCATTGATGGATAGGAGAAGAGCAACTGACATCATCTACCTGGACTTGTCCAAAGCATTTGACACTGTCCCACACAACATCCTTGTCTCTAAACTGGAGAGACATGGATTTGATGGGTGGATCACTCGGTGGATAAGGAATTGGCTGGATGGTCGAACTCAAAGAGTTGTGGTCAACGGTTCAATGTCCAAGTGGAGGCCAGTGACTAGTGGTGTTCCTCAGGGGTCAGTACTGGGGCCAGTGCTATTTAACATCTTTGTTGGTGACATGGACAGTGGGATTGAGTGCACCCTCAGCAAGTTTGCTGACGACACCAAGCTGTGTGGTGTTGTGGACACGCTGGAGGGAAGGGATGCCATCCAGAGGGACCTTGACAGGCTGGAGAGGTGAGCCTGTGAGAACCTCATGAAGTTCAACAAGGCCAAGTGCAAGGTCCTGCACATGAGTCGGGGCAATCCCAAGCACAAGTACATGCTGGGTGGAGAGTGGATTGAGAGCAGCCCTGAGGAAAATGACTTGGGAGTGCTGGTGGATGAGAATCACAGAATCACAGAATGTTAGGGATTGGAAGGGACCTCAAAGGATCATCTAGTCCAATCCCCCTGAATGTTGAGAAGCTCAACATGAGCCGGCAATGTGCGCTGGCAGCCTAGAAAGCCAGCCGTATCCTGGGCTGCATCCAAAGATGTGTGGCCAGCAGGTCGAGGAAGGTGATTCTGCCTCTTTGCTCTCGTGAGACCCCACCTGGAATACTGTGTTCAGCTCTGGAGTTCCCAACACAAGAAGGACATGGAGCTGCTGGAGTGAGTCCAGAGGAGGGCCACGAAGATGATCCGAGGGCTGGAGCACCTCTGCTATGAAGACAGGCTGAGAGAGTTGGGGCTGTTCAGCCTGGAGAAGAGAAGGCTCCAAGGTGATCTTATAGCAGCCTTCCAGTACTTAAAGGGGGCCTACAAGAAAGCTGGAGAGGGACTTTTTACAAGGGCATGGAGTGGAATAGCTTTTTCAGATTAATCTGCATGTTCAGAGAGTTTTTTTTCTGAACAAATAGGAACAAACAACAAATTGTTTGGATCAGAGGAGCAATTGTGTTGACAGCTGACATATGAATGATATTGTTTTTACAGATGGTCTAGTGAGAATGAAATTGAAGCTATTGATCTGTATTTGTGTAGGATCCTGCTAAACAGAAAGCTTTGAGGGCTTTGCTGTTAGCAGTATGGGTCATTTTACCAACTAGGAAAGGTGACATCCTCTGTTTCCATCATACACACTCTTGCTAGTGCAACAGAAGATGCCTAGTCTTCAAAAAATGTCAAGAGCCATTCTGTAGAGATGGGGATAATCCTTTTCAGATATAATTAAAAGCCTTTCCTCTTCCCTCAACAGGCACACACAAACGATAACTCTTTTGAGGCAATACATCAGCAGGCTAGAAAAAAATCTAAGTTAACTTTTTAACTTCATTAGCTTTTGCATCTTCTTTTTAGTGGAGACTGAACACAGATTGAAAAGAGTAGGAGGTGAAAATAAGTCCTCAGGTGTCAAACTGATTAGTGCCTTTGGAAGAGTGTAGAGAGAAGCATGGATCTTGTTTAAGGAGGGCAATTTTGGGTCTTTCCTCTCTAGAGCCTGTATTGCAAGTTCTCATTAGTGACCTATCTCCTTGGGAATCTGAGCTGGTGGAAGTGAGCATAGAGCTTATTTGTCATTGTGGTTGCTGATGGGACTGAGACCATCACCAACCTGATCCACTGGGAGCACGTAATTGCAGCCAGTGGGCAGTAGGAGAATGCAGCAAGTGTGAAAAGAAATACTTAGACTAGTGCTCTTTTTTTTTTTTTACGTATAAGATTCATGAAATTCAATTTTTATTACAGGAAGGATGGTTTTATCAGCTGAAACATATTTCTTATTGCTTTGATATTATCAGACTTATGTAGAGGGATCATGTTTCAATATGACGTTCTTGTACTGATGCTAGATAAGGGCAAAGTATTTGTACCTTCATAATCAGTTTCCTCCATATGTAGAGTAACATTTCCCTTATCAGGGAATGGAAAAGTAATCGAGGCATCTGATTTCAAAACTTGCAAATGTATCCCATTTGCCTTCAAGTCACTAGGAGGAGGAATGGTAGAATGTGTTAACCTTAACCAAACTTTAGATCAAATTATTCAGTCTCTGTGCTTCTACCCTCTAATGCTCTTACCTGGGAACGCTGTAAGGTGAACTGAAACACTATTTTCTTCATGCATGGATTATTCTTATTCATTTTTACTGTTTCTCCAGGTTAAGTGGAAATGATAAGAAAAAAGTCTACAGCTATAATATGTCCTCATGTATTGAAAACAAAACTTTAAGAACTTTATCCACTTAAACAAAATACAGTGAAGTCCCAATTATTCATTTTTTTATTATCAGAAAAAAAATAAATCATAAGTCTTCAGTCTAGAAAAAATGAACTTCAGGAAGACAGCAACAGTCTACTGTAGTTACATTCATAGTTCTCTGCTATTATTGACAGAGTTGCATTGCCAGAAAGTTCAGCAAAATACAGAGGAGCACTTATCCATTCCCCTTCTGTTTTTTCTACATTTCTGAAGCTGGGAAATGATGTTCTCTTTCCATCTGAGCTCAGCCATGAAAAAGACTACTTTAACCACTGATGTTCGGTGAGAATGACAGTTGTAGCAGAGTTGCCAATATAAGAATTTTCCGAAACTCAGCATAGATTTAACTGTCACTGAAAACAATGCTAAATCTATATTAAAGAGGGGATATGGAAAGCTTTTCATAATTATTGTGTTCACATATATTATTTAGAGGCTGTGGGTTAAAACTGCCAGATTCTTGCTCATTAGATTATCACCAGTGATAGGGTGTAACAGTGCTAAATGACATCTGTATAGTAGACAGGCTTGAACATAGAGACCTTAATGTAATGTCTTTACCCTAGAGTAACATATAGTATGAAATGGCCTTATATTAGGAATGAAATCAATTTAAAATCTTTTAAAACTGCAAAAGAGATATGAGAACATAATGTGAGTCAGAGTTGGTCCAACAGCAGAGATAGCCAAAACACTGTTTGTGATGGTGTCAGATACCAGGAGAGAGCTCTCAACAGCCACAAACATTTTTGTAGTCAGAACTGGATGAAGCTTGTATAAGATCACATTTCCACGCATTATACTGCAAAATGTTTTTTAAAAGTAAACAACCCTTAACTACGGCATGCTACAGAACTCCATTAGAATGTCTTTTTAGCAAGATTATGAAATTTCAGTAATTTCTGTGGTAATCCATATTTAGCATCTATAAGATTACTTTTAATCATCTTTGAGGATATGATTTGACGCCGTTCGTTTTATGCTTCAGCATTTAACCAGTTAGGCTGCAAAAAATGCCATTGTTTTGCTGACTTAATTTAAAGCTAATAACAGTAAAACAGTGAGGGTAAGAGGGAGGAGAGATATTTGGTTACCAGCAAAAGATGAGGAAAATAGCCATGTGCTGCTTTAAAAAAAGCACTCATTGGATCAGTAATTGTGGTAATAAAGTGAGACTTTGTTCTGCTTTAGCGCTTTTCCTCCATAGATCTCAAGGCCCATTTTATCCTGTAGTTCTTAAATACATCACCTCTGTGTGTGTTGTATATATTATTTCATTGCTGCAAACTTCCTCCTAGATACCTTATTGCTTCTAATCATGTACTAGGAGCAATTCAGTATATTCCTTTTGCTCATAGGATGGCTGACGTTTTTATTGGAGATACTTTCTCCAAGGGATATATTGGGGTTTTGCCTAGACAATGCATATACAGAGATTGCTTTGCAATCAGTTTCCAACCAAATGGTTCTTACCTTGTGCCTTTCCACTGTGGGTTTTACTGTGTTTCCTGAGAGGTGGAAAGGTGTTAATACCTTTCTGTACAGACTTGGTCACAGCTAGTCCAGATCCCTATCAAAAAATAGATATATTAATAATTACTATTGATCAGAAACTTGGTGTTTATTTCAGTGTTTGATTTCTGTTTCGGTGTCTACACATGTGACTTTCGGTGACTACACATGTGATCAGCTCTGGAGTCCCCAGCACAAGAAGGACATGGAGCTGCTGGAACGAGTCCAGAGGAGGATCACAAAGATGATCCGAGGGCTGGAACACCTCTGCTATGAAGACGGGCTGAGAGAGTTGGGGCTGTTCAGCCTGGAGAAGAGAAGGCTCCGGGGTGATCTTATTGCAGCCTTCAAGTACTTAAAGGGGGCCTACAGGAAAGCTGGAGAGGGACTTTTGACAAGGGCATGTAGTGATAGGACAAGGGGCAATGGATTTAAACTGAAAGAGGGGAGATTTAAATTGGATATAAGGAAGAAATTTTTCACTCTGAGGGTGGTGAGGCACTGGAACAGGTTGCCCAGAGAAGTTGTAGATGCCCCATCCCTGGAAGTGTTCAAGGCCAGGTTGGATGAGGCTTTGGGCAACCTGGTGTAGTGGAGGGTTTCCCTGCCCATGGCAGGGGGATTGGAACTAGATGATCTTTGAGGTCCCTTCCAACTCTAACCATTCTATGATTCTATGATTCTATGACTTCAGTTAACTGATGTTATTTATGAGAAGGCATCAAGCTGAGCATTTGCTGCTAGGACTGTCCTCAGGGAATCTGAGTCTGAGGTTTAAAGACTGAAGAGGTGATTAGGATCATCTGTGGTGACCTGCTGCAAAGCACAAACCAAACCCATCACCCAAATGCTCCAGCACAGGAAAGAGTGACTCTTGGTTACTATTTAAATGAACCCTCTTAGCTTGATATTGAATGGGAGGAGATAGTCCATCAAGGTATAAAAGTGCCAGGCTGTAGAGGATTTATTCTTCTTTTAGGAAATCTCCACTGTTAAAAATTTGCCTCTTATTGCATGTCCTTCTCTTCTGCCTCTATCCTTTGCCAAGACTGGCTGGCCTCTCTCAGAAATTATAATGTGAGAAAGAGTCATCTGTGCCAGGCAGGTCTGGAGTCTTGAATTCAGATCTTCCCTTTATTTACCAGGAAAATAAACTGTGCTGAGTCAGTCACGCACTTTAACAGTGGTGAAGTGAGTCCTCGAGCCTTGCTACACACAAGGTCAACAAATCCTGATAAAAAACAGGGGGAAACCGAGTACTTTCATGATGCCTGTTTTTAAAATCACAGTGTCTGATAAAATATAAGGAGCGATTTAGTCTATTTACAAGTCTATCCAAGATAAATTCCTAAGTGCAAATTCAAGTGGCCCCCTCCAGGGCTCTCCTGTGTGTTTAGTGAAAAGGTAATTGAGCTTAATGATGAGAAGAAAAGCACTGGATGCGATATTCTCAAAAAAGTAAATCTTTTTTTCTCTTCAGCAAGGGCAGTAAATCCATAAGAGAGCAAGCATCCACACTCCTCTACAGCCAGCCTGCCTCGACTGTTACTTCAAGGTCTGAGAAAAGAGTTCAAAGAATTAGTGCCTGTTTGTCCTGGTTTTAGCTGGGACAGAGTTAGCTCTTTCTTTTTAGCAGCTAGAAGAGCTCCGTGTTTTGGTTTTACTCAGAGGCTCGTTCTGAGAAGAATGCTGATAGCAAGCTGATGTTTGTAGTTGGCCAAGGACTTTTCAGTGTGCCAGAGTGTAGAAGCATGGCGGGATAAGGGGGGAGCATAGCTGGGACAAGGGGGACACGATTCCCCTTGTGATTTGTGGTGGAACTTAAGATTGAGGGCCAAACTGGCCAATTAGTATTCCATATCATGCAGCGTCATGCCCAGTATAAAAGTGAGGGACAGCCAGGAAGAAGGGCTTTTTGCGCTTTGGCTCTTTTGCCGCTTCTGCTCTTTTGCGCTTGCTGCGCTTTTGCTCTATTGCCCTTTTTTTTTTCTCTCTCTTCCAGTACTCCCACTCTCGGAGTACTATCTCTCTCTGCCTCTCTCTATTTCGGGGCCTCGCGTTCATCTGGGATTGCAGCTTCGGGACGAGACAGGCTGCGGATAAGAGGGGGTGGTGAGCATCTACACTGTGTATTAAATCATCTGTATTAAATTGTTCTTATCTCAACCCACGGGTTTCCCGTTTCTCCTTTAATTCTCTCCCTCATTCCTGGGGGTGGGGGAGGGTGAATGACCGTCTCTGTGGGGTTCAGTTGCTGGAGCAGCCTAACCCATACTTAAAATATAAGGAGCGATTTAGTCTATTTACAAGTCTATCCAAGATAAATTCCTAAGTGCAAATTCAAGTGGTCCCCTCCAGGGCTCTCCTGTGTGTTTAGTGAAAAGGTAATTGAGCTTAATGATGAGAAGAAAAGCACTGGATGCGATATTCTCAAAAAAGTAAATCTTTTTTTCTCTTCAGCAAGGGCAGTAAATCCATAATAGAGCAAGCATCCACACTCCTCTACAGCCAGCCTGCCTCGACTGTTACTTCAAGGTCTGAGAAGAGTTCAAAGAATTAGTGCCTGTTTCATGCTTTTCTTTTAACAGGATCATCTCCACTAGCGACAGGAATGGCAACATTCTCATTTTGCAGAGGCTGCTTTGTAGCCATTGGATGGGAACAACTTTATAACTGCAGCAGCCTGAGAGGGGGAATATGAAGTTGATTTCTAGCTTAAGGCATCGAGTCCAGCAAGCTATCCGCATGCAGTGCTCTGTGAATTGAAAATTCATAAGTTTGAGGCAGACTCTGATTTTAGTTCACAGCCTCTGATTTCTATTAATGTTGTCAGCATGTCATTGAAGAGGTAGAAATTATTTGAAAGATATATATTCAAGGAGTTCTTGAATGTGACCTTATCTAAATTTCTTATAATGCTCAGGAAATGTCCTCCAAATTTGAATGTCTCCTTTAATCCACAGTGTTCCCGAGGCTTTTTTTCCTCTAGCGAATAAATGAAGAACATAGAGTGTTTTTTCTGCTCTACTCCTGAATTGACTAAATTGACTAAACCAAAGATAACAAGCATAGGACTCTGATGCCTCTCAGACACTCCTGTGGTAAGCGCTAGTATCAGGTCCTGGGTAAATATATAGACCTGTTCTTACTCCAGGTGAAATGAATACTACAACAACCATTAATTTCACTCCCAGACAGATTATGCTTTAAAACAGACAATAAAAAACTTCTAACTTGGCAAAATCCATTGAGAAAAAAGCAACTGTTCAGTAGCTGGGCCAAGATGACAATTAAATGGGAACTGAAAATGTGCTGGAATTCACCTGCGGCGCTGGCAAGGTGTGGAGCCCTGCTGCTGCCTCCTGTTGTGCCTCTGCCATTGTCTCCTCTAGGAGACAAGGTGCAGGTCCATGTCGAGGTTCAGGCGGCATGCGAAGTTCTGCGTGCTAGGAAACTATGCTGGAAGACCCGTTTCTGGGGACACTGCTTCATCTGGGGCCTAGGCACGCCCAATGCTGTTTCCCTTTCCTCAGCATTGTCGTGGTGGGCTGGAGTTTAGCCTAGCCGACAAGTCTGTCTTCAACACATTTGCACATCTTTCGCAGTGCTCTTCTTTCAAGACCTTGAGGCTTTGATGGGGATATGGAGGTCTGCTGAAGCATAGGAGTGTGCAGTGTGGGAAATGAAAGCTGGTGAATTTTTGCAGCAGGGCGGAGCCTGGCTGGGAGTCCTTGGCACAACAGCAAAGCTAAGGAAGGTTTCTGAGGGTGCTTGCAAGGCATAGAGCAGTAGCCGTTGTACCTGGAGAGACCCAGAGATGAGTGAAATTAAAAATATGAATATGCCAGCAGACAAGTGAGCCAAAGAAGACATGTAGAAGACAGCCAAAGTCTGAAAGCCTGGAGACTGCAACATGGTGTAGTTCTGCAGTACGTTATAATAGTTCATCTGGCAAAAACATCATTGAAATGGGAGGTGATGGCCCAGGGAAAGGTACAGCAGGCAACACACTGCCATCTTTCTAAATGGATCCTTAACCATGTACATGATGCTGGTGTCACCCACCACTGCAGTGCCACCATGACTGTGTCTGGAGTGGAATGCAGCAGCTACACTGGGTGCGAGAGGGCTATGAGGTGGCTCAGAAGGAAGAGTCGAGCTGATCGCATGGAGAGAAGGAGCCATGTGTGGGCATGCAGCATGGGGTGAGTTACGGTGAGGATGAAAGACTGTGAACACCATTCAAGACAAAAATGAAACCTTTTAAAGGCCTTCAGGCTTCAGTAAGCAACTTAAGCACAAACTCAACTTCAGGCATGTAAGTGGCATCAGTAAAGGCTGCAGTCTGAGTTTCCAGTAGGCCCTATTTTGATAGGTTTGTCAGGCTAAAACCCTAATAGGGGAAAACGCTTCTTTTACAATTTCAAAGGGGACTTCATGTAAGTGAGAATGAAGCCAGAGTGGACTCAGTCTGTGCTGTTGGATCGGAGCCTTAAGTGAAGGCTGGTCACAGAAATGTCTGTTGCTCAGATTTCAGTGCTTGTTTTTCTCCAGGAAAACCATATATTTTTCATGCACAAGCCTGCATCTTCATTCAGCAATACTGCAGGGCTGTGCTGAGTCATCTGCATTGATCCGATAAATGAAAGGCCCCTTGCTGGCAGCGAAGCTCAAACTCTCTGAGCCCTGAAGCAAATTGGAACAAGGCAACTCAGACAAGCACAGGCAGTGTCCTGTTATATATGCATATATATATATAAAACACAGATGTGTATGTGTATATAAGTATTTGGTCAGAAAACATCCAATATCTGTGGTCTCCCTGACTTTTAGATATTTTGGGGTTTTTTTTATTATTATTATTTCAAAAAAGAAAATTGACATGGAGGTACTATAGACCAAATATATGCATGCTTATGTATGTATAAAAATATAACCTTTAGAAACCCTGAGAAGTGAATGACATCTTTAAACATAGACTAGTGGCCAAGAATAACGTTTGTATATGGGGCTGAGAAGTGTGCAGTATATATTTTTTCATCAAATCATGGAAATTAGAGATAGAAAAGACCTATTAGATCATCCTGGCCATTCCCTTGGCACCAAGGTACAGGAGAGCAGGAAGAGAAACAAACAAAAAAAGAGCATTAAAGCTATAAAATGTCTATTTTTGTAGAAATCACAGTGCAAACAGAAGTCCTGCGACAGCCACTGCACATAATGTTGTTTGAGACCCGTCAAAACTGATATACAGACAGAAAAAAATTGGAGCTTTCTTTAAATGCCTTGGGCTTTTCCTTTCTCATATAACAAGCTTTCCATAAACCTTAATGTTGAGACTTTTTATCTTGTTTCCAATGTTGAGTGATTAAAAATAAAAAAGGGAGATAATTATCATGACACTGACAGCATTTTATGCATTCAAAGAATTAAGTAATTTTTGTGGAGACTTTGTGAAATGAGTATGTAAATCTGCTATATTGACAAGTGCTTTATCAGTGCTAATGGATTTACCAGAGGCTATTGCCTTGCTTTGTCCATGAGGAAGATAAGGAGAGGTGAAGTGACTAGAAGGTCAGCCAGTGAGTCAGTGGCCAAGCTGGGATAAAATTCAGGAATTTTGTCCAAGTTTTCTGGAGTTTCAGGGTTGGACGCTGTTGTGGGTTAGGCCGATCCGGCAACTAAACTCCATGCAGCTCTCCCACTCCAGTAAAATGGGGAGAAGAAAAATGTAATAAAAGAGCTGAGGGTCAAGACAGGAACAGAGCAGCACCCACCAACCACGGTCCCAGGCAAAAGAGGCTGTTTTCTTAAAGCAAAACAGTTTATTAACAGCTACCTATAAAGAGAAAAGCAAACAAAAATGGTTACTTGAGAGGATAACAAGAAAACAAGGCCAAATCTTAAAACCAAAACCACTCCCCCCCTTTGCCTTTTCTTCCTGGCTCTACCTCCTCCCCCCAGCGGCGCACAGGAGCAGGGAATGGGGGAGTGCAGGTCAGTTCATTCCATGTTGTTACTGCCACTTCTCTTAAAGGAGAAGGAGTCCTTACACCATTGTCCCTTGCTCCAGTGGATCCCCTACTCATGGGGAAAGCGTGAGGTCCTACCTGCTGGGAGGCAATCCTTACCCCATCAGATTGCTCTAGGTGCGGGCTTTACCACAGTCTCGGACTTTTAAGGAGTTGTTGCCACTCGCTCTGGCGTGGGTCATCATACAGACTTTAAATGCGTAAATGTACCTCCCATTCGGACTTTGAATGCATAAATGCATAAATGCGTAAATGTGCAAATGCGCCTCGACCTGTGCCCATGATTCACAATAGTCTCAGGCTCAGGCATCTCCTTTAACAAAACACCTCCCCATCGGTGGGGGTTGTCCCACGGACTCTAGATGCGTACCGTACTCAGGCTCTGGCATCTCTTCTCGACATGGATCCTCCATGGGCTGCGAGTGGGTCTCTGCTTGCTCCACCGAGGACTGGTTGCAAAGGGGCCGCTTGCAAGGGGGACTCAGCTGCAGCATACGTTGTCCCATTCCATCTTCACTGACCTGGATGATCTGTGTGGCTGTTTCTCCCAGATTTCAGTCTTTTCTGGGTGAACTCGGCCCGGTGGGCACCCCAGGAGCAGAGCTCTCCCCAAGTTCCCCAAGCAGCTCCATTGGGGCCATTCCCAGCGGATGGCCCCGGCCCGGCACGGGCCTCTGCCCGGCCGGGCGCTGGGGAGCGGGGGCCGTGCCCCCCTCCCTTCTCCTTGCTCCTGGGCAAAGGGACACCTTTCCGGTTCCTTTGTCCCGACGTAAATAGGACAATTCACAGAGGCACTGATAGGCTCAAGCCCCGAGGGGGATGAGAGTCCGGTCTGATGGGCAGCTTCTGCCACCCGGACCTCCCCCCCCACATCAAACCATGACAGATGCTTTCCCACATAGCTCTGAAGGGAGTAACTGAAGGCACCAGCTCTTTGTAACCACTGAGGCAAAGCAATTCTGTAGGCTGGGCACACTTGTACTAACTGCTAAAATCATTACAATCTTCCCTAATTAAGATTGGCACAGTGCTTGCTGCTAATAATATATCCCTGTAATGGATATAGCATTAAACATTTTGAAATGGCAGCTGAAAAGGTTTTAACAGTGTCCACTTTGGATTACAGATCTACATTTTCTTGAACGTCTTGTTTCTTGGCTGATTTTGGTTGTTTCTTTTTAAAAAATTGTTAGCAATGCAACTATTGACTTTCAGAGAGAAGGATGAGGATTTTTTTCTTGTAACCATAATGATTTTATCCCATTTGCCTTCATTTATTTTGGAAATGGAAACCATATCTTTAATGCTAATTAGGCAGCACATTACTTAGTCTTCCTGTCCTCATGTAAATAACAATTAGCAATAACTTAGCAGTTGTACACTCTGGCATCTTCTAAACCATACCATTGTACACCATTCCAAATTCCTTTGCATTAATTAGGATCATAAGACAATCAGCACTAATTAAGAAGAAAATATGTATAATAACAAATGAAACAAAGCTAGTGATTTGTATCTGTTCAGTAGTTCTTTTTCCCTCTGCAGTTTATCAAATACTTGTAATGCATAGGAACTTCTAGTTGAAACTAATTATGAGGTTTCCTCTGCTACTTTGAGCCTCATGTTCAAATCCCACAAAGCTCATTAAATAAGTAACAAATCTGGAATCTGTAGCACATATTGTAATTTGGTTCATGTTAATTAGCACCACGTTTTGGAGGCAGTAAGAGGCTGTTCAGCAGCAAATGCTACCTAAAGGGACATTAGATAGGGATTTTTGCAGATCTAAGAGGCTACACAGAGCCCTGAGCCAAGTATTATCAGATATGGTTGAAATGTCACATATCTGCCTCAAGACTTTATGCTAAATATGGTAGTTTTGCAATTCAGCACATTTTGACCCCATCTTAATGTCTGCTGTTATTTGGAGCAAGCATCTGAGGAAATGTAGGTACTTAAATATACAGTCATTACATCTGAAGGTCATTCCTGTCCATCAGGGACTGTGTCATAAAATAGCATACATTTTCCACTGCTGTTTTGGGTATCATTAGCACCATTTCACTTTCAGAAGTGGGCAGCAATCTAGATACCAGCATCTTTGCAGATCCCAGGCCTATTTAACAGACTGAAATTGCTACATGATGTTTAATGACACTAAAAATATATATGATGGTATGTGTAGTCTCCATTTAGTTGTATGTATTAATTTAAAAGTAGGCAGTTGGTAAGTATTTAATAGAGTTCAAAGTGGGTGAAAGAAATCCACAGACCTATGGTTTTGTGTCTTCTCACTACAAATTCACCTCATCTTAAGCAGTTTTCAGTACAATCCCATGACATAGAGCCACACACTGATCTTACAACAGGCTGCTGCTTTGCTGCTGTACTGCCACTCTCAAGTCTTCATGGACAAAGACACATATGACCTGATCTTATTGGAAAATCTCACATGCCCTGAAACCAGACTGAATTGGAGTAAATCGCAGTCTAGTTTGTGCTTACATGCTATCCCTTTCCAGCTGGCATTGCTTTGAGATCGCTAATTAATTGAATAACTAATTAAAATACCCTAAAAGTGGCACAGTAACTCTGACATCTTGGATGTTTTGTAGGTGTTAGATCTTCTTTGACTTCCCAGTTGTGTGTATGCAAATTGTCAGAGATCTCTCCCCCCACCACCAGCCCCCAACTGTTTTTCTTTGGACTGTGAGTCTGGCCCAATAGCCATGCACAGATGCAGGATCATGCTCCTGAGGTATTACCTATGCTTTCTTCCTGCCTATGAAGACTGTATCTGGGCAGCTTGCAGACAGGGCAGTTGAGCTTCAGGGTTCAGTGGTAACCAGTAACTCCCATTGTAGCCAAAGTAAGAAGTATCCTCATGTAAATCAGGAAGAAAGAAGTGCCAATGTCCTTTTTCCCCTCTACGTTTCCAAACAAATTGTTTTCATTGAATGACTATTATCATTTGAAGTACTGTTTAAATGAGTACTGTGAAAAAGACCACAAAGTATCATTGCAATCGTCCTAGATTAAAAAAAAAGCACCATTTAAATTATGAAACTCTGAAGTAGTATGCAATCCAAAATTATTGAAAATAGGTAGAATGTCTCTTCTTGAGATCTGATGAATAGTCACCAAATGGAGATACTTTCCAAGAACACAGTAAACATCTTCCTGAAGACAATCCACAAATCAGTATTTCTTTTTCCTTGCTATGGATGAGACGACACACGCATAACATACACGGCCTGCAGGTTTTTAGTGTGTGTACACCAGAGAGTATAGGGATCTGCTCTATTAGAAAAGTTTTCCTTTACCAATGATGAAAGATGTAGTCTTTCACTCAGACAACTTAGTCCATAAATGATCATATCTAGAGCACTGACTTATTCAAGTACTTCTTCATGAGGTTGAATCTAGTGGTGCCAACGTCCCATTGCCCTGTTATACGTGACAGCCAAGCAGGGTGTGGATGCTGATGTGTTTCTCTGAACTGATCAGTGAGTCAAAGGACTTCCTTTTCTGGGGAGTTAAAGTAAAAAACTTTGGTGATTCCTGGATGTCAGAGAAGCAATGTGATGGGAGGTGTCTCCAAGGACTACTTCGATAACCTGCCTTCTCCTAACACCACCCTCCAAGGAGCAGAGAGGAGCATGGCTGATGTTACCCTTTTAGTCACATTAGGTGTTTTAGAGGAAGAAATAGAATTAAACATCTTCAGCTGCCCAGGTTCACTTTTCACTTTCAAGCACTTGAGGAAGTTATAGAGAGGAAAATGGCTGCAACAGGCTCTACCTCTTCCCCTTGTGAAAACTAGAAGCTTCGGTATGCATCAAAATTAATACATAATACTCTATTTTCTGTGGCATGCCTCTCAAAAATGAAAACAGGCAATGTTTTTCTTAGGAATATATCAAAACAGCTTAATAACTGGAGCAGCTGGTCCTGCAGGAAACCTCCTAGGGCTTGCTGCTGGTCAAAAGTACCATTCTTCACATTAGGTTTCTTTATCTGAAAATAAAATACCTTCCAATTAAAAATAGAAAAAATAAAATAAAATTGAAGTTTAATTTTGTGTTTCTAATAGAAAACACATGTCTAAAAAGCAGTAAAGGAAGCAAGAAACTAAGTTTAATGAAAAATAAAATACTTATTGCATTGTCTCAGCAGATAAATAGCTCGCTTCTGAGCAACCCAAAAATGCACAAGTGAGACTGTCCAGTTTCTGTGTGTTTAAAATAGAAGAGTGGAACCTAGAAAGAATTAACTGGGAAGATCTGCTCTTGAATCCTGTGCAGACACAGCAGAAGGTCACCAATGGTTTTGTTACTCATGAGAACTTCTAGCCATGTCCTGATGGCAGTCTGAAGGCCAAATGAGTCAGGGAACCAAAGTATTTTCTAATCCTTGGAGATAACTTAACCAATGGTGCACATAAAGGAAGAGGAAGGGAAAATGAAGGGATTTTGGACTCTACAGTCCTTGTATTGTGGAAAACAAAGCAAAACAGGAGTCACCAGAATGTTTTTTTCTTCTAATGGGACTTTTTTTTCCATATATCTTTCAATCATTTCTAATTATGATCTGTAAAGAAATGATTATAACAAATGCAGATGGGGAATGTTGATACTTTCCTCTTTCAGAGGCCCTTTGAGGTATGATTCACTAAAATGTTAAATGCTTTGAGATATTTGTCTGAAAAACGTGAAATAACAAAAATAAAGTAATTTGCCACCTCTTTCTTCTGTAATTGACCTAGGCACAGACATTTGTTATTGCTGAAATCATTGGGAGAAAATCTGGCACATCTCTAAGGCAATTCTGCTTTTTGTCTTGATCTGAGCTGGAAAGAGTTAAAATTACAGGGAGTCAACTTCAGAAATGGAGAAAGAGAGGAGAAAGAGAAATACAGAGAGAAGAAAGAGTGCACCCTCAGAGTTTGCTGACAACACCAAGCTGTGTGGTGTTGTGGACACACTGGAGGGAAGGGATGCCATCCAGAGGGACCTTGACAGGCTTGAGAGGTGGGCCTGTGAGAACCTCATGAAGTTCAACAAGGCCAAGTGCAAGGTCCTGCATATGGGTTGGAGCAATCCCAAGCACAAGTACAGGCTGAGCGGAGAATGTGACATGCGGAAACAGACTCCACAACTCGGAAAGTTGTAAAGTAGTGTCATGGTTTGAAGTGGGGGGGAGGTCCGGGTGGCAGAAGCTGCCCATCACACCGGACTCCCATCCCCCTCGGGGCTTGAGCCAATCGGCGCCTCTGCGAATTGCCCTATTTACGTCGGGACAAAGGAATCGGAAAGGTGTGCCTTTGCCCAGGAGCAAGGAGAAGGGAGGGGGGCACGGCCCCCGCTCCCGGCTCCTGGCCGGGCCGGTGCCTGCTCCGGGCCGGTGCCCGCCCCGTCGAGGATGGCGGCGGCGGAGGCACGTGGGGAACTCGGGGAGAGCCCCGCTCCCGGGGCGCCCACCGGGCCGAGTTCACCCAGAAAGGACTGAGATCTAAGAGAAACAACCACACAGATAAGAGGTCAGTGAAGATGGGACGGAACAACGTGTGCTGCAGCTGAGTCCCCCTTGCGAGCGGCCCCTTGTAACCAGCCCTCGGTGGAGCAAGCAGAGACCCACTCGCAGCCCGTGGAGGACCCACGTCAAGAAGAGATGCCAGAGCCAGAGTACGGTACGCATCTAGAGTCCGTGGGATGACCCCCGCCGATGGGGAGGTTCTTTGTTAAAGGAGATGCCTGAGCCTGAGACTATTGTGAATCATGGGCACAGGTCGAGGCGCATTTACACATCTAAGTCTGTACGGAGACGCATTGAAGGTCGATATGACGACCCACGCCGGAGCGCATTTAAAGTCTGTATGATGACCCACGCCAGAGCAAGTGGCTACGGCTCCTTAAAAGTCCAGGACTGGTAAAGCCCGCACTTGGGCAAATCCGATGGGGTAAGGATTTGCCCCCCAGCGGGTAGTATTCACGCTTTCGCCGTGAGTAGGGGATCCACTGGAGCAAGGGACAATGGTGTAAGGACTCCTTTTCCTTTAAGAGAAGCGGCAGTAACAACTTGGAATGAACTGACCTGCACTCCCCCATTCCCTGTCCCCCTGCGCCGCTGGGGGGAGGAGGTAGAGCCGGGAAGAAGAGGCAAAAGGGAGGGAGTGGTGTTGTTTTTAAGATCTGGCCTTGTTTTCTTGTTATCCTCTCAAGTAACCATTTTTGTTTGCTTTTCTCTTTCTAGGTAGCTGTTAATAAACTGTCTTGCTTTAAGAAAACAGCCTCTTTTGCCCAGGACCGTGGTTGGTGGGTGCTCCTCTGTTCCTGTCTCGATCCTCAGCTCTTTTATTACATTTTTCTCCTCTCCATTTTACTGGGGTGGGAGAGCTGCGTGGGGTTTAGTTGCCGGATCGGCCTAACCCACGACAAGTAGGTATGTTTATTGCAGCGCTGGGTGCACGGGGGATCGTTCCACCACAAACGTGCACACCCGCTGTAGCAGTTTTTCTTGTATTTATACAGACATACTCATAACACCCTCCCCAAAAGGGCAGTCTCTCCCAGGAGATCATTTCCATAGCCCCCACCACAGGATCTGCCTCAGGCTCCTCCTCGACACACCTCCTGGTGGTCGTGGGCAGGGGTCTTTGGGATGAAGGCCATAGGTCTTCCTCACTGTGTGTTTTTTACTTCTTCCCTAGAATTCCTGTTTTGGCTGAGCTTGCAGAGCCAAACCGTTTCCCAGCCTGGCCTGGCCTTGAGTGGACATCTGGTTGTCTCCTACTTGTTATTGTTTGAAGACAAATGTTAGTTCTTGTTAGTCCTTATCTCTCCCCTTTGTCTTTTCTTTCTCCCTACAGGTCACAAGTTACAACCTCGCTAGCATTTATTTTGTCTCCCTTACCGGCCTTCTTTTCGCGTAGTTAGTGTTTCAAAGCAGGGATTAGTATTTGATAACTTCTAACATTTCACAGAGCTATTTCACAGAGTCTTATGCCTACTCCTATACCTATCCCCATATCAGTCCCCTCTTTTCTATTAAATCAAGTAAATTCTTTTACTTGCCTAAGTTTCCCGACTGATATAACGCTTCGTGCATTGAAGATACCCTTTTAAACATATGCCAAACCCATATGTACAGCAGTTAGTAACAATATGAAAGCAGCTGTAGCTATTAACAGTATATAACAGGATGTAGTAGAAGGCGACTATCCAAAAAGTGCTTCTCACCATTTATGTTCTCCATCCTTTTCTACTCTTTTTACAATTTTCTTATCTCCTTTGCATCATAATGAACTGTCACCAGAGTTTTCTGTCCGCTATTTCTAATTTCTCCAGTATTTGCATTAAACCAGGATGTTGCAGCAATTTTTTTGTCAGAGTTAGATTCGTTCCTATAGGTGTGGGTAATACTTTAGAATTTGATGGGATGTGACGGGAGCAGAATACTGCAAGTCACATCCCATGATCCGAGTGAAATTACAGATGCAGAAGTGTCATGGTTTGATGTGGAGGGGGTGGGAGTTCTGGTGGCAGGAGAGGGGTTTTGGTCCCTGTGACCTCCCCGGTTTTGGAACCGGGTTAGGCTTAGTTCTGGCCACCAGATCAGACTCCCATCCCCCTCGGGGTTGAGCCAATAGGGCGCCTCTGCGAATTGCCCTAATTAAGTCAGGACAAAGGAACCAGAAAAGGTGCTTTGCCCAGGAGCGAGGAGAGAAGGGAGGAGGGCACTGCCCCCGCTCCCTGGCTCCCGGCCGGGCAGCTGCCTGCGTCGGGCCAGCGCCGCCCACTGAGGATGGCGGCAGCGGAGCCAGCTGGGGAACTCGGGGGCACCCCACTCCCAGGGTGCCCACTGGGCTGAGTTCTCCCGGAGAGGACTGAGATCTGAGAGAAACAGCTGCATCAACACCAGGTCAGTGAGGATGGAGCGGGAGGAGGTGTGTCGGAGCCGAGTTTCCCCTGCGGCTGGTGGTGAGATAGCAGGCGGCCCCCCTGCAACCAGGACGGCCTTGGTGGAGTAGAGACCCACTCACAGCCCGTGGAGGGAAGATGCCTGAGCCTGAGGATGGTCGTGTTGGGACGCACAACAAGGCAGAGAGGCATCTGGAGTCTGCGTGACAACCCACGCCGGAGCGAGTGGCTACAACTCCCTAAGTATCCGAGACTGTGGTAAAGCCCACACTGGAGCAATCTGTGGGGAAGGATTGTTTCCAGTGGGCTGGACTCACACTGGAGAAGTTTGTGGATTTTTTCCTCGTGGGTAGGGGATCCATTGGAGCAGGGAAAAAGGGTGTAAGGACTCCTTCTCCTTTAAGAAAGAAGCAGCCGTAACAGCACGGAATGAACTGACCTGCACTCCCCCAGTCCCTGCCCCCTGTGCTGCTGGGGGGAGGAGGTAGAGCCGGGAGGAAAAGGAAAGGGGGAGGGGAAGGTGTCAGTTTTAAGATCTGGTTTTGTTTCTTTCTGTCCTCTCGAGTAACCGGTTTTGTTTCCCTTTGTCCTTCTAAGCAACCATCAATAAATTGTTTTGCTTTTAAGAAAACCAAGTCTGTTTTGCCCAGGACCATGGTTGGTGGGTGCTCCCTCTGTTCTTGTCTCATCCCTCAGTCCCTTTATTATATTTTTCTCCTCTCCACTTTATTGGAGAAGGAGAGACTGTGTGAGTTTTAGTTGCTGGATCAGCCTAAAACCACGACAGTCTTTTTTGGCACCCAACGTGGGGCTCGAGGAGTTCGAGATAAGAATAGTGATTGGGAGAGGTAACGGGAAAAACATGGACTCCACAGTGCTGAAAAACAGAAGGACCTTGGGAAACTTTGATTGTTGTGACTTGTGAAGGGACAAGGGGTGGATTGTTTGTGAAATGTGTGTTCTTCTTCAATGTTGTTGTGATATTGTGTTCTCTTTATGTAACTGAAGTTGTGCCTAAATATGGAATTTGCAGAGGTGAGGGGTGAAATGTCATGGTTTGATGTGGAGGGGGTGGGAGTTCTGGTGGCAGAAGAGGGGTTTTGGTCTCTGTAACCTCCCCGGTTTTGGAACCGGGTTAGGCTTAGTTCTGGCCAACAGATCAGACTCCCTTCCCCCTCAGGGTTGAGCCAATAGGGTGCCCTCTTTGCAAACTCGAAGAAGTTTGAATGATTATTAGTTTCTACTTCCGTCCCTTCTACAAATATGGAGCCACATTTTGTTCGTAGACATGCACAACCTTTCCCTGCATATATTATGATTGTCTTTAAGCCAACATCAGGGCGAATTTCAAAATGACACACCTTTTGATCAGTATCAAGACAGATATCTTGTGCTCGTATGGTATTACCCTCACATAAAAATCCTTTTTCTCGCACAATGCAGGATTCTAGATCTAATGTTTGCCATCTCTCTCTTACCCTTTGGGTCCATGTTCTATGTTTGAAAGCATAAAGCATAGTTCTGTCATGGTATATCCCTAAAGCTATGATGGGATGGATCATAGTTATTAGAGCATTAGGAATGGTTAGTACAAAGGCCATAACTGTGTGCGTGGTGGGGTTATAAATAAAATTTACCATATTCCACCAGGATTGAAGCTCTCTTTCTTTACCTGTGGCACCAGACTACCTTTTGGATTTCAGTGGGAAATATCCCTCCTTCTTCTCTGTCTCTTTCTCCTATAATAGGGGCGGTTACTGATTGCATTCATAGTTGGGCCTGAACACAACTCAGGGCTAGTGAGACATTGGCTTGTAGCCTGTCAATCACATCTACAATTATATTGTGGTCTCTTATGTTTGTTTGTTCCCAGTCTGTCGTAACAGGAAGGCTTCAGGCAGCTCCAAGCAGGCCAATGCTCCAATGCAATGGTAAGGCTTCAGGCTCCACTCTAAAGCAAGCCGACACTCCTCCAAAGCTCAGGAGGGAAATGCCCCACTTTTAGGAATAAACACCCCACCTTAATTAGTCAGAAGTCACATGGTTTACTAGATGGGTCAAGGCTATTGGTCACTTGACCATCCATCTCCCAGAGTGACTGGCTGAATGCTACAACACCTGTTTCAAGGCAACTTTCCCAGTGTAACAAGCCACAGGTGTTTCTTAACTAGCCTGCACAGGGAAAGAACTTTCACAGGATGCTGCAGCAGCCAGAAGACTTCTCCACAATTCCCTCTTTTTGTTTAAGACTAATTTAAAGCGGGCAGGGAGATTCTCCAGCAATGCCATGGGAGATACATCTAGCAAACCCAGTTATACATTCAGTTATTAATTCTAAATGGTTTTAAGGGCTCTACGATTCTGACTCCAAAGGAGACTTAAAATTTAGTCTCTGCTCATAGAAGGAACAGGTTGATAGCCGATATCTCTGTCATTATTTCCATTAGAAGGATCATTCGATTGATGATCTGCATTCTGGCCATCGTTCGAACATTGCCTGTTCTGCTTCTGGTACCACAGGTCAGGGCGAACGCATCTTGCAGGTAGCCATCGTACCCCAG
Source organism: Tauraco erythrolophus (assembly GCF_009769465.1). Classification (NCBI taxonomy): domain Eukaryota; kingdom Metazoa; phylum Chordata; class Aves; order Musophagiformes; family Musophagidae; genus Tauraco; species Tauraco erythrolophus. The sequence continues at coordinate 13,388 of NW_028238582.1, read as the reverse complement.
TATCTGTGGAAACACAAGCATACCCACGACCCCAAGCAATAAGCTCATATGGGCCTTCCCACATCTTAGTGAGTAGGTCCCGTACCCAGACTTTCGCTCGGGGCAGGTGCGTCTCACCTGAAGACTGCAATGAAATAAAGTGATACAGAATAACAGGGTTATTTGAATTTAGTGGTACCATAAGATGGTTAATTGTATATAATGCTTTTTCTAGGAGACTCCGTGGGGTTTCTCCATGCATTCCCCCTTTTTGTTTCTCTAAAACACACTTCAGAGTGCCATGAGCGCATTCAACAATGGCTTGGCCAGTAGAAGAATGCAGAATACCCAAAGGATGATTCACACCCCATAGGTGTAAAAACTGCCACATCTTCTGTGAGATGTAGGCCAGGCCATTATCGGTTTTCACAGAAAAAGGCACGCCCAAGACCGCAAAAGCGAGTTTCCAATGGGCAATGACATCGCGACCTTTCTCCCCAGTACGAGCAGTTGCCCACATAGCTGAGGAGAAAGTGTCAATAGACACGTGCGCATACTTAAGCCTGCCAAACTCAGGAACATGCATTACATCCATCTGCCAAACCTGCAGGGCTTTTAGGCCTCTGGGGTTTACCCCCGATGGCAGAGGTGCAGCGAGTCCATGACAGTCAGCGCAAGCGCTGACAATGTCCCGAGCCTCAGTTGGCGTCAAGTGGAACTGTTTCTGCAGGGTATGCGCACTTTGATGGAAGAAACTATGCGATGCCTTGGCTTGTGCGGTTTTATCAGCCTGAGGTGCTACCCATGCGGGGTTAGCTAGCATGTCAGCCCTGGCATTGCCTTCTGTTATAAAACCTGGCAAATTGGTATGACTATGAATATGCAGAATGTAATATGGGTGAACTCGAGCTTGAATTGCACACCACAAAGTTTCTCCAATTGGCCTCAAAAACAGTATATTGCACAGGTTGAAATAATACCTGATCTAGATGCTTAATAGAGAATGGGGAAAGTAGGTCAGTATTCAATATCCTAATAATCTGCATGACTTGAGGACAATCGAGTCCATATTGTGCCACTTGGGATTGCAGATCTTGGACTACTTTCCAGGCAATAGTTTCATGTTTATTAGTCTGGCCTGAGTTAGGAAGCGCTTTCTGTACAGGAAAGGCTTGGATAATATCCTCTGTTGGTTCATTAGCTTCTTGAACAACCTGCTGAGGTCCCTTTTCAGGCAACCCGACTTTTTCTATTAAATCCCAGTCCCCAGCCTCCAGAGCCCACCTCTTGTCTTCTTCCCAAAACCGTTTTAAATTTTTTGGACGCACGGTCACCTTACATTCGGGAAGCATCCAGGGACGGTTGTGGGCTGGCCATGTTACTGGTTGCTGTTGTCTGACCGTCGCCACGGTTTCCTGCAGTGTAGTAAATGTGTCCATCAAAACATTACTTGCATCGTCAGGCAGGGGTGTGTCCGATGGTTTCTGGCAGGGTACAGACACCGGGCCAGTGGGCGGTGTGGAGGCTGTGGTCGGTTGTGGAGCAACCCACAAAGATGCAGTTCGGGCTGTTGAAGCTTGTGGCGGCACTGCTATCTGCGAAGGCACCGCTGCCAGAGCTGTCAGTGGCACACTCGGTGCCACTGCCGGGCCGGTTGGCACGGCCAGCCCAGGTCATCCTGGCACAGATCCAGCAGCAGTAACCTGCCACAACATCTCCATCAATGCTGTTAGTTGTTGTGACACTCTTTGCAACACCACCATAACCTGGTGTATCACAAAAAGCATTGTTGGTGGCTGCTCCATCTGTGCCCACGGCAGATAGCTGAACGCTACGGGCGATGGCGTAGGACAAGAAGTCACCAGGAACGGAGCTGCAGAAAACCAGGGTGCCATACCCAGGAACGGTCCTTGCGGTGCCTGGCCTGGTTGAGGGGCAAATGGCAGAGCAGTAGGAAGGACAGATTCTGCTATATTAACTGAAGTAACTGGCTGTGATGCAGAGGAGGAAGAGGGGGGCTGTTGGGGGACGCTCCGAGGCTTTGTCTTGTCCAGAGGGGTATTCCGGCATTGTAAAATCACGTGGAGGAGGATACTTGGGTGGGACATAAGCCCACAGGGAGGGGTAAAGCCTCTGTGCAGTCCCCATGACTTTCTCAGTATCTGAGGACAGCGGGGGCGCAAATGGTGCACTCCCCATGCTGTCCAGCGTCAGTCCCCCTTCGGATAACTCATCATCCCCTTCAGAAGCTTTACTCACAGATTCATCAGAATCTGGCAATACTTTTTCCTTTCTTTCTGTTATCCATCTCTGCATTACAACATACAAGGTTCCCCAAATACATAATAGGCCAGTCAGGTTCTTACATACAAGCACAGTTTCAGAAATTAACTTATCCCCTAGCTGCTTCAAAGCTTCTGAGCTAAAGGTGGTGTTAAGATCGGCCAGGCATTCATGTTCTGCCACCCAATTTAATAGCTCACAGAGAGTTTCATCACTTATATTAGCCCCTATGACTATTATCGCAGATTTACAGATGGAAAATATTGTACACTCTTTTGCAGAGTTTTATCCCATCTTTCTGATCAAAGGTCCATCCCTTGGAATCCCATGTATGGAAGCACATACCTTCTGATATCAGGTACAGACAGATCACACCAGGGTCACCAATTACCACAACAAGAAGGCTTCAGGGAACTCCAAGAAGGCCAATGCTCCAATGCAATGGGAAAGCTTCAGGCTCTACTTCAAAGCAAAACCACACTTCTGCAAAACGCAAGACACAAATGCCCCACATTTAGGAGTAAACACCCCACCTTAATTAGTCAGAAGTCACGTGGTTTTCCAGATGGGTCAAGGCTATTGGTCACTTGACCATCCATCTCCCAGAGTGATTGGCTGAATGCTACAGCACCTGTTTCAAGGCAACTTTCCCAGTGTAACAAGCCACAGGTGTTTCTTAGCTAGCCTGCATAGGGAAAGAACTTTCACAGGATGCTGCAGCAGCCAGAAGGTTTTTCCACACCAGTCTGATAAGATTTGTGATGCTAACCATTGGTGAGCTCCTAAAGTCAATAACGAGGATTGTAAGGGCCGTTGTAGTTTTGACAGATCTGTAGTGACAGGGGCCAGCTTGTTCATTATTACTTCTGAGTCTATGGTATTGTCCTGGTTTTAGCTGGGACAGTGTTAGCTCTTCTTTTTAACAGCTGGAAGAGCTCCATGTTTTGGTTTTACTCAGAGGCTCGCTCTGAGAAGAATGCTGATAGCAAGCTGATGTTTGTGGTTGGAAGTGAAACTCCAAGGACTTTTCAGTGTGCCGGAGTGCAGAAGCACGGCGGGATAAGGGGGGAGCATAGCCGGGACAAAGGGGACACGATTCCCCTTGTGATTTGTGGTGGAACTTAAGATTGAGGGCCAAACTGGCTGTTGTGGGTTAGGCTGAACCCCCTCACACAGCCGGTCACTCCCCCTCCCCCACCCCCAGGAATGAGGGAGAGAATTAAAGGATAAACGGGAAACCCGTGGGTTGAGATAAGAACAATTTAATACAAATGATTTAATACACAGTGTAGGTGCTCACCACCCCCTCGTATGCGAAGCCCGTCTCGTCCCAAAGCTGCAATCCCGGACGAACGCGAGGCCCCGAAATAGAGAGGGGCAGAAAGAGAGAGAGAGTACTCCGAGAGTGGGAGTACTGGAAGAGAGAGAAAAAGAAAGAAAAACAATAGAGCAAAAGCGCAGTAAGCGCAAAAGAGCAAAAGCGGCAAAAGAGCCAAAGCGCAAAAGCCCTTCTTTCCAACAAGACAATAACCACCCGATCTCTAAAAATGGGCGAGCTGCGAGATATTCGAAAAGATTATGGCCGTCTTAGAAGTGAGCCTAACTGGTGAGCAGTGGCAAAAACACCCTATTGTAACTGGCCCAGAAGCGCTGTGCAACCTTGGCATAGATTATCTTAAGAGAGGGTATTTCAAAGACCCAAAAGGGTATCGGTGGGCTTTTGGCATAGCTGCAGTAGAGACAGAAGAAGGCAGACAGCTGTCTACTTTGCCTGGTCTCTCAACGGACCCTTCTGCTGTGGGGTTACTGAGGGTCGAAGAACAACAGGTGCCAATTGCTACTACAACAGTGCACCGACGGCAATATAGTACCAACCGAGACTCTCTAATTCCTATCCATAAGTTGATTCGTCAACTGGAGAGTCCAGGAGTCATCATGAAGACCCGCTCACCTTTTAACAGCCCTATGTGGCCTGTGCGCAAGTCCAATGGCGAGTGGAGGCTGACAGTAGACTATTGTGGCTTGAATGAAGTTACACCACCATTGAGTGCTGCCGTGCCAGATATGCTGGAACTTCAGTATGAACTGGAGTCAAAGGCAGCCAAGTGGTACGCTACAATTGATATCGCTAATGCGTTTTTCTCAAATCCTTTGGCATCGGAATGCAGGCCACAGTTTGCTTTCACTTGGAGGGGCATCCAGTATACCTGGAATCGACTGCCCCAGGGGTGGAAACACAGCCCCACTATTTGCCATGGACTGATCCAGACCACCCTGGAACAGGGTGAAGCCCCAGAACATTTGCAATACATTGATGACATCATTGTATGGGGCAACACAGCAAAAGAAGTTTTTGAGAAAGGTGAAAAGATAATCTAAATCCTTCTGAAAGCAGGCTTTGCCATAAAACAGAGTAAGGTCAAGGGACCTGCACAGGAGATTCAGTTTTTGGGAATAAAATGGCAAGATGGGCGTCGTCAGATTCCGATGGACGTGATTAATAAAATAACAGCTATGTCCCCACCAACCAACAAAAAGGAAGCACAAGCTTTCTTAGGCATTGTGGGTTTCTGGCGAATGCATATTCCCGACTACAGCCAGATTGTAAAACCCCTCTATCAAGTAACCCGAAAGAAGAATAATTTTGAATGGGGCCCAGAGCAAAAACAAGCCTTTGAACAAATTAAACAAGAAATAGTCCATGCGGTAGCCCTGGGACCAGTCCGGACAGGACAAGATGTCAAAAACGTGCTCTACACTGCAGCCGGGGAGAATGGTCCTACCTGGAGCCTCTGGCAAAAAGCGCCAGGGGAGATGCGAGGTGGACCTCTTGGGTTTTGGAGTCGAGGATACAAAGGATCCGAAGCCCGCTATACTCCAACTGAAAAAGAGATATTGGCAGCATATGAAGGAGTCCGAGCTGCTTCTGAAGTGATTGGTACGGAAGCACAGTTGCTCCTGGCACCCCGATTGCCAGTGTTCGGCTGGATGTTCATAGGGAGCGTCCCATCTATACACCACGCAACTGATGCTACATGGAGCAAGTGGATCGCACTGATCACACAAAGAGCTCGGATAGGAAACCTCAATCGCCCAGGAATTTTGGAAGTGATTACTAACTGGACTGAAGGTAAAGACTTTGGAATGTCACCAGAGGAGGAGGAGGTGACACGTGCTGAGGAGGCTCCACCTTATAATGAACTATCAGACAATGAGAAGAAATACGCTCTGTTTACTGACGGATCCTGTCGCCTTGTAGGAAAACATCGAAAATGGAAAGCTGCTGTATGGAGTCCTACTCGACGGGTAGCAGAAGCTACCGAAGGAGAAGGCGAATCAAGTCAGTTTGCAGAGGTGAAAGCCATCCAACTGGCTTTAGACATCGCTGAACGAGAAAAGTGGCCACTGCTCTATCTCTATACCGACTCATGGATGGTAGCAAATGCCCTGTGGGGATGGCTACGGCAATGGAAGCAGAGCAGCTGGCAACGCAGAGGTAAACCCATCTGGGCTGCCCCGTTGTGGAAAGACATTGCTGCTCGAGTAGAGAAGCTGATTGTAAAAGTACGTCATGTAGATGCCCATGTACCCAAGAGTCGGGCCACGGAAGAACATCGAAACAATCAACAGGTGGATCAGGCCGCTAAGATTGAAGTGGCTCAGGTGGATCTGGACTGGCAACATAAAGGTGAAAAATTTCTATCTCGTTGGGCCCATGATGCCTCAGGCCATCAAGGAAGGGATGCCACATACAAATGGGCTCATGATCGAGGGGTGGACCTAACTATGGACACTATTGCAGAGGTGATCCATGAATGTGAAACGTGTGCTGCAATCAAGCAAGCCAAGCGGTTAAAACCTCTTTGGTATGGAGGGCGTTGGTTGAAATATCAGTATGGAGAGGCTTGGCAAATTGATTATACCACACTTCCACAAACTCGCAGTGGCAAGCTTTACGTGCTCACAATGGTGGAAGCAGCCACTGGATGGCTGGAAACCTATGCTGTGCCCCATGCCAATCGAGCTGGTCCTGCCCAATCAGAACTTCTATGTACTGTAGAAGGAGATAAAGTCCCTGTAGTGCACATGAGGAATATACTCGGGAAGACAGTCTGGATTATTCCTGCCTCGGGTAAAGGTGAACCCATTCGTGGGATTGCTTTTGCTCAGGGACCTGGGTGCACTTGGTGGGTGATGCAGAAGGACGGGGAAGTCTGATGTGTACCTCAAGGGGATTTAATGTTGGGTGAAAATTGATGATAAAATGAATTGAATTGTGTGATATTAATTGCTGAATAATCCTGTCCCTGCATACCATCGTCGCTATGGTTGTCACATTGTACTAATGCCATTATATTAAGAATCATCCAGGTTAATGAAGAATGAACTTCGACAGAACCAGAACTGATTCCAAACACCCAGCAACTTCTTCGAGATCAACATCTTCAACCTGCAGACGGCGGCCGGATACGCCAACTACGAGCTCCAGGCGCCACACGCAACAAAGACTACATGTCATCCGTTCTACCGACTGAGCGAATTCCACATCATCTTTCCTGCCCTGAGAGACTGCCATAACAGATGAAGACACATTTTGGAGGGATGACCCATGGCTAAGGGAATAGTATATATGTAAGGTTTGAGCATGACGTGCATGGTATGGAATAAGGGGTGGATACTGTCCTGGTTTTAGCTGGGACAGGGTTAGTTTTTCTTTTTAGCAGCTAGAAGAGCTCCGTGTTTTGGTTTTACTCAGAGGCTCGCTCTGAGAAGAATGCTGATAGCAAGTTGATGTTTGTGGTTGGACGTGAGACTCCAAGGACTTTTCAGTGTGCCGGAGTGCAGAAGCACAGCGGGATAAGGGGGAGCATAGCTGGGACAAGGGGGACACGATTCCCCTTGTGCTTTGTGGTGGAACTTAAGATTGAGGGCCAAACTGGCCAATTAGTATTCCATATCATGCAGCGTCATGCCCAGTATAAAAGTGAGGGTCAGCCGGAAAGAAGGGCTTTTGCGCTTTGGCTCTTTCACCACTTTTGCTCTTTTGCGCTTGCTGCGCTTTTTCTCTATTGTTTTTTTTTCTCTCTCTCCCAGTACTCCACTCTCGGAGTACTATCTCTCTCTCTCTGCCCCTCTCTATTTCGGGGCCTCGCGTTCGAGACGCGATTGCAGTTTCGGGACGAGACGGGCTTCGCATACGAGGGGTTGGTGAGCATCTACACTGTGTATTAAATCATCTGTATTAAATTGTTCTTATCTCAACCCACGGGTATCCCATTTATCCTTTAATTCTCTCCCTCATTCCTGGGGCTGGGGGAGGGTGAGTCAACGACTGTGGTGGGGGGCGGCTTTGTTTGCCGGAGCGGCCTAACCCACAACATACATACAGGGACTGAGTTGTATTTATAAAGAGAGCATTTGGTGCTGTGGGCTGATCTGCTTCTTGCTAGTGGGATAGACCCATCTCTGCACATATTTTCTTTATCAAATGTTTAAACAACCCTGTTCTTTTCAGGGCTTTGTATTAAGCACTGAGTCTGGGAAAACTCTTAGCAATGAGATTTTTCTGTCATCTCCAACAAAGAGCCCATCACCACTGACATAACAATGCAGTTTAAATATCGTGTTTAAGCATAATGCAGTTTGCCATTTCAGTTTAGGCAGCTGAGAGAGAACAATTGGGCACCAGCTAAGGTGGACTACGACGGGACTCATAATTTTGCCCATTCATCTAGTGAGATAACCCTGAATTGGTCCTTGTTTGGTCTCAAGTCAGTGCAAAGATTTTTAAGTGAGCGTTTCAGACATTATGTCTGCGAAGCCAGGGCTCACAGAGCAAGATACATGCTTTCATTTGTCCAAAAGCCTTGCTAATGAACTTAACAGCAGCAGTGATTTTAAGGCTTTATTATTTATACATAAAAAGTGCATCCACTTCCTTCAGAAGTGGTATAGTTCCATGGAGCTCGACCTACTCTTCCTGGTGTGTAACTATGATGTTGCACAACCAGGTTTCTGACTCATCTTGCTCTTTCACTTTGCTGTGTAATTTCAAGATGTTGAGGACAATGTATATCTGAATAGTGACTTGGCCAAAATCAAACAGCAGAAGGATCCCAGGACAGACTGAGACCTGCAGAAACACGAGCGGTAAGGCGTATTCGTCTCTGAAAGGTTTGCGATGTTGTCCAGGACATTAATGATTTGGCATGTCTCAGATTACTAAATTGGAAATAAGGATGTCAGTAGCTGTGCACCATAAGTTTCTATAATTTTTGAAAGCCTGCAGTGCTTAATTTGCATTGAAAGATTTCTTTTATCCTTCATTTAGTATAGGAATTACAGTGTTGCCCTGAATACTTTTTTTTTCCAAGGGATAGGGGAAATATAAATGACTTTTCCATTGAGGCCAGTGATTCTTTCCACTAGAGTTAAATTATTTGATTATAAATTGAGTCCTTAAACGTCAAGGAGATGCTGAATTCATCTGAAAACAGGCATTCATCTTTGGAGTCCCCAACACAAGAAGGACATGGAGCTGCTGGAGCGAGTCCAGAGGAGGGCCACGAAGATGATCCAAGGGCTGGAGCACCTCTGCTATGAAGACAGGCTGAGAGAGTTGGGGTTGTTCAGCCTGGAGAAGAGAAGGCTCCAGAGTGCTATTCTACCAGTCTTCCAGTACCTGAAGGGGCCTACAAGAAAGCTGGAGAGGGACTTTTGACAAGGGCATGTAGTGATAGGGTAAGGGGCAATGGCTTTAAATTGAAAGAGAAGAGATTTAGATTGGATATAAGGAAGAAATTCTTCACTGTGAGGGTGGTGAGGCACTGGAACAGGTTGCCCAGAGAAGTTGTGGCTGCCCCATCCCTGGCAGTGTTCAAGGCCAGGTTGGATGTGGCTTTGAGCAACCTGGTGTGGAGAAGGGTGTCCCTGCCCATGGCAGGGGGCTCAGAACTAGATGATCTTTAAGATCCCTTCCAATCCAAACCATTCTGTGACTCTATGATTTAGAGAAGCTCATAAAAGCTGTGAGCTCCAGTCAGTTAGCTCATCGGTCTTTTAGCATGCACTTAATTTAGCAGTTACTGATGACTAGATTAATTCTTTCAAAGCATCCTGATTGCAGCTAAGGTCTAGCATGAAATACTACATGTGCAACAGCATTAGCAAAAATTCCAGAAATTTGCCAGAACATCTAGCTGGTGTAGCTGGGTTAAAGGTCATGAAAATTTGCAGGAAGAGATCAAATATCCAGTTTCTTCCCACCTCCTTGCATTAAGATCTGAGTTCTGTACCATGAATTCAGAGAGAGCATCGCCTGTGCCTTCAGCAAATTCACCCGGAAAAGATGAAATTCAGTGATCTGCAGCAAAATGTGGGAGGTACATTCCCTTTGGAAAATCTACCTAAAAAGGTCATACGTGACAAATTCCTGGCTCCACTGGTTACATACTGAAAAGTCACTGCACTCTGCAAAGCTAGTGAATGGTGTGGGGTGTACCATCCAGAGATGGGACATGTTCTGGAGTCTCTCAGTTCCAAGTGGGATTCTCCTTTGTTTTCACCAGTAAAATAATTATCTGCTGAAGGAAGGGAATAGGAGCACACTCATCTTCCCTTGCACTGCAGGCAGTCCTTTCAACTGTCTAAGCAGGCAGGCAGTGAAACCTGCCCCATTTGCAAAAGGCTACAGGATGAGTGGAATTTCAGAATCTTTATCCTCCCAGTTTGCCTATAACCTGTGCCTATTTCTCACCACTGTCGGCAGATAAAAAGTGATCCCTCTCCCCTTTTGCCTAGAACTGGCAGCAACCCCATGAGGTAATAACGGGGGAAATTTGCTGCACATGTTGAAGATGTCAAAAGCATGGCAGACATCTCTGTTGCTGGACTAGAGATGATGTCTCTGTGACATAGTTGTAGAGGATTTTAGTCCTCAATCAGGTGATTTTAGTTTACACCCCTAAGGAAGGCAAGTTTGAAGAAAGACACCCAGCAATGCACCAGGATGCCTGAGGCATGGACATATACTATGAGGATGCTAATGCCCACCTGCAAGTCCTCTTTCAAGATTGTAATGGTGGTGATTTTGGGCAGCAGCAACATCACAAGCTACCCTGGCTAAACCTGAGTGCTCTCCTGTAAGGACCGATTTTAACATCCCCTGGATTTGGCTTCCTGCAGATGCCTCTTCCACTAGATGCTTTTGCAGGTTCCCCACTACATCCATAGCAAAGGCTTTCCCACTGGGGGAAATTAAACCAGGCTAGCAATAATGTTTTGGAGCCACAACAACAACAAAAAATAATGACACAAAATATTTCTGCAGCAATGCTAGGTAAGGTGATGATGAGTGACACCACATTTTTTGCTTTTTCTGAATGGCATGTCTCTCTGCTTTGATGTTCATCCCTCATCTCTCCTCCCTCCGTTCCCTTTCCAGCTATGGCAAAATAACCTTTACTAATCAATCTTCAGCTTGAATAGCAGGTTTTAGTTAGCGTGCTATAAAAAGTCATTTCTCAGATCATAAAAGGGGCTCAACTGGACTGCATCATTTTGCCGAAGTGAGTTTTCTGGTGGAGTGATTCTCTCTTCCAAATGTTACAGTCTCCCACTACCAGTATTTATTGTCCTGGTTTTGACTGGGACAGAGTTAGTTCTTCTTTTTAGCAGCTAGAAGAGCTCCGTGTTTTGGTTTTAGTCTGAGACTTGCTCTGAGAAGAATGCTGATAGTGCACTGATGTTTATAGTTGGCACTGAGGCCTCAAGGACTTTTCAGCTGCCGTGTTCTTGCCAGTGTGCAGGAGCACAACAGGATAGGGGGGAGCATAGCCGAGATGGGGGGTCCACGACTCTCCTTGTGATTTGTACTTAGACTTAGGATTGAGGGCCAAACTGGCCAATGAAGTATTCCATATCATGCAGTGTCATGCCCAGTATATAGATGAAGGTTGACCAGAAAGAAGGGCTTTTGCTCTTCCAGGGGCTCTCACTCTCGGACTCTCGGAGTGCTATCTCGCTCTCTCTCTCATTCTCTTTTCGGGCCTCTCGCTTGTCTGGGACTGCGGTGTTGGGACTTATCTGTTTCAGAATTGTTTACCGGGATGGGACAGGCGTTGGTCACCAGGTGGTGAGCAATTACACTGTGCATCACTTGCATCAACGTGCTCTACACTGCAGCCGGGGAGAATGGTCCTACCTGGAGCCTCTGGCAAAAAGCGCCAGGGGAGACGCGAGGTCGACCTCTTGGGTTTTGGAGTCGAGGATACAAAGGATCCGAAGCCCGCTATACTCCAACTGAAAAAGAGATACTGGCAGCATATGAAGGAGTCCGAGCTGCTTCTGAAGTGATTGGTACGGAAGCACAGTTGCTCCTGGCACCCCGATTGACAGTACTCGGCTGGATGTTCAAAGGGAGCGTCCCGTCTACACACCACGCAACTGATGCTACATGGAGCAAGTGGATCGCACTGATCACACAAAGAGCTCGGATAGGAAACCTCAATCGCCCAGGAATTTTGGAAGTGATTACTAACTGGACTGAAGGTAAAGACTTTGGAATGTCACCAGAGGAGGAGGAGGTGACACGTGCTGAGGAGGCTCCACCTTATAATGAACTATCAGACAATGAGAAGAAATACGCTCTGTTTACTGACGGATCCTGTCGCCTTGTAGGAAAACATCGAAAATGGAAAGCTGCTGTATGGAGTCCTACTCGACGGGTAGCAGAAGCTACCGAAGGAGAAGGCGAATCAAGTCAGTTTGCAGAGGTGAAAGCCATCCAACTGGCTTTAGACATCGCTGAACGAGAAAAGTGGCCACTGCTCTATCTCTATACCGACTCATGGATGGTAGCAAATGCCCTGTGGGGATGGCTACGGCAATGGAAGCAGAGCAGCTGGCAACGCAGAGGTAAACCCATCTGGGCTGCCCCGTTGTGGAAAGACATTGCTGCTCGAGTAGAGAAGCTGATTGTAAAAGTACGACATGTAGATGCCAATGTACCCAAGAGTCGGGCCATGGAAGAACATCAAAACAATCAACAGGTGGATCAGGCCACTAAGATTGAAGTGGCTCAGGTAGATCTGGACTGACAACATAAAGGTGAAAAATTTCTATCTCGTTGGGCCCATGATGCCTCAGGCCATCAAGGAAGGGATGCCACATACAAATGGGCTCATGATCGAGGGGTGGACCTAACTATGGACACCATTGCAGAGGTGATCCATGAATGTGAAACATATGCTGCAATCAAGCAAGCCAAGCGGTTAAAACCTCTTTGGTATGGAGGGCGTTGGTTGAAATATCAGTATGGAGAGGCTTGGCAAATTGATTATATCACACTTCCACAAACTCGCAGTGGCAAGCGTTACATGCTCACAATGGTGGAAGCAGCCACTGGATGGCTGGAAACCTATGCTGTGCCCCATGCCACTGCCCGAAACACTATCTTGGGCCTTGAAAAGCAAGTCTTGTGGCGGCATGGCACCCCAGAAAGAATTGAGTCAGACAACGGGACTCATTTCCGTAACAATCTTATAGACACTTGGGCCAAAGAGCATGGCATCGAGTGGGTATATCACATCCCCTATCATGCACCAGCTTCTGGGAAGACTGAACAATATAATGGATTGCTAAAAACCACACTGAAAGCAATGGGTGGTGGAACCTTCAAACATTGGGATACACGTTTAGCAAAAGCCACTTGGTTAGTCAACACTAGAGGATCTGCCAATCAAGCTGGTCCTGCCCAATCAGAACTTCTACGTACTGTAGAAGGAGATAAAGTCCCTGTAGTGCACATGAGGAATATACTCGGGAAGACAGTTTGGGTTATTCCTGCCTCGGGTAAAGGTAAACCCATTCGTGGGATTGCTTTTGCTCAAGGACCTGGGTGCACTTGGTGGGTGATGCAGAAGGACGGGGAAGTCTGATGTGTACCTCAAGGGGATTTGATGATGGGTGAAAATAGACGATAAAATGTATTGAATTGTGTGATATTAATTCCTGAATAATCCTGTCCCTGCATACCGTCATTGCTATGGTTGTCACATTGTACTAATGCCATTATATTAAGAATCATCCAGGTTAATGAAGAATGAACTTCGGCAGAACCAGAACTG
>NW_028238581.1:0-37620 GCF_009769465.1 Tauraco erythrolophus | reverse complement strand
AACAATTGGCTAAATTAATGAGTGAAACTCAAACGCCTTGGACAAAGTGCTTACCTTTGGCACTTTTAAATATAAGAACAAAACCACACAGTGAGACTGGATTATCACCATATGAAATGTTATACGGTATGCCTTATTCCCGAGGAGTGCCCTTGGGAAATAATGTAATTGAAGATGATAATATCCAAAAATATATAATCACTATTGGAAAAAGATTGAAAGAGCTCAGAGAAATTGGAATGATAGCTCAAACACCTTTAGGGTTTGCAATTCACCAAATAAAACCGGGAGATAAAGTTTTGATGAAAGCATGAAAGGAAGAAACCTTATCTCCCCTCGGGGAAGGACCTTTTCTTGTTTTGTTAACTACAGAGATAGCTGTAAGAACTGCTGAAAAAGGATGGACACACACGTTGCGAGTGAAAGGTCCAGTGAAGAAGTGGAAAATAACATCTGAACCAAGAGAAACTAAGCTTACCTTCAGATGAACTTAAAAGGGACTCCACTGGAAAAAAAAAAAAAATATATATATATATACATATATGCACTAAGTTACTGTGGGAATTTCATAGCAGTAACTCCAATAAAGCTTAGCAGGAGGTAATATTTCTATAAGCCTCTGGAGAGAAGTTGGCACTTGTGCCTGTTGATTGTTTAAATAATGTTGTTTGTTTGTGTTAAGTGTTCTGTGTGTTTAATATTTACATAATTATTCAAATTTTTTTTGGAGCATTCACTGTGGAGCTACCAATCCCTTGATATAAATAGAGAATAGGACGACAAAAACTGAGTATAATATACCAATTAAAAAGAGCTAACCTTGTAGCCCTGCAGGTGCTAAAAAGGACCACCCCTTCGAATTTAAGGAAGAGGGCAAGACTGGATAGGGAAACAAACAGTGGTGCGGCTTAGAAGTTCTGCCAAGGGCTGCAACCCCTTCGGGCTGTGACCGCCGACCACTATGGCCCTTACCAGACCTCTTCTAGGCCTATATGGGGTGAGTTTCTTGACTGACTGCAGCAAACAATTGCAGCCGATGTGTGGTCATTACTAGAAGGGGACGGGTAAGCTCCCAAACCTTGGTATATCATATTATTTATGATGGTAAGACTAACCTAACTCAATATGATTTATGCAAAGAAGGAAACAGAACTGTATGTTATGATCCGAAAGAACTCCCCTATCAATATTGGATGGAAATAAGAACAAATTCAAAAGAAAGCAAACTGATTGGAACAAGTGAGGATCGTGAAATAGAAACAAGAATAAAATATGAAATTCTCACAATGACTAAGAATTTATTTGTGAATCTTGGTAAAAACATTGCTAAGTAGTTACATGTAACTAACTGTTATGTTTGTGGTGAAACAAATCAAAGTGATCAGTGGCCATGGGAGACTATGAAAAGTAATATAAGTGGTCCCCGAATATGGAAGAATGAAAATATTACAACAAAGAGTAACAGAAAGCAACAATGGATACTCCACACAAGTAAAATTGGAAGGAGTCGTTTGCAAAATCTAAAATACAGTGAAAGGCAAGTAGGTAACCTGGAATGTGAAGGGGGTTACTTACGGAATGAAACAAGAAATAAGTGGGACAAATGGGGAAATCCACTAAAGATGAATAAGAAATTTAAAAATTGGACCAATGGGACAAATATACCAAATGGGTGGCTAACCCCTGAAGGACATTATTGGATTTGTGGCAAACTAGCCTATGCATATTTGCCAAAAATTGGACAGGATCCTGTATATTGGGAACTATAAGACCCAGTTTCTTTCTGTTACCCGTGAGTCGGGGAGAGCGGTTGGGAGTGCAGGTATATGCAGAAGCTACTGAGTTAAGAGAAAGGCGCCAAAGACGGGATTTACAAATTGGAAATTGGAAAGATAATGAATGGCCACCTGAAAGAATTATTTCCTATTATGGACCAGCTACATGGGGAGAGGATGGATCTTGGGGTTACAGAACCCCAATATATATGCTGAATAGGATAATAGGATTACAAGCAGTACTGGAAATAGTAGTAAACAAAACTGGGGATGCGCTTGGATTAATTGCTAAACAAGAGACCAAAATAAGAACGGCTTTGTATCAAAATCACCTAGCCTTGGACTATTTGTTCTAATTATTTTTATGATAATATTGACTTTTGGACCTTGCATATTGAATAGAGTCATTGGATTAGTTAGAAGAAGACTTGAGGCTGCCAATTTGATGATGCTAAGAAAATATTATGAGCCTTTAGATGAAACAAAATTGGATGTGGATAACAGAATGGAAATGGAGGTTCTGTCCTGATTTGATGAGCAAATTAAGAAGGATAAAAAGAAAAAGGGGGGATTGTAATAAGTAATATATTAGAATTTGCCAATCAAATAGAAACCACCATCTCTCAGTATAGTTCCTAAGATATAGAAATATTAAATACTAACCAATTATCGTTTAAATACTAACCGTCACATTAACTGTTGTATTGATTATTGCTGTAGAATGTTAGAAGTTGTAAAGTGCTAGTCCCTGCTGTAAAATACAAGCTGCCCAGGAGGAGGCTGGTGAGAAAAGAAAAGACAGATCAGACGGACGCCGGCAAGGCTGTGACTCACGTCTCACACCTCTGCAGGGAGGAAGGGATGCACAGAAACTGGCCCATGTAGGAAAGACAAGGACTAACAAAAACTAACATTTGTCTTCAGATAGTGACAGGTAATGCGATCAGATGCCCACTCAAGGACAAACCAGGCTGGAACCAGTTTGGCTCTGCAAGCTCAGCCAAATCAGGGATTTTAGGGAAGAGGTGAAAAGTGCACAGTGAGGAAGACCTCCGGCCTTCATCCTGAAGACCCCTGCCCACGTGAGGAAGACCTCCAGCCTTCATCCTGAAGACTCCTGCCCATGACCACCAGAAGGCGTGTCAAGGAGGAGCTTGAGGTGGATCCTGAGGTGGGGACTATGGAAATGATTTCCTGGGAGAGACTGACCTTTTGGGGGGGGCTATGAGTGTGTTTGTATAAATACAAGAAAAACTGCCACGGCGGGTGTGCGTCTTGGTGGAGCGGAGACTCCCGGCGCATCCAGCGCTGTTTGCTTGCTTGCCCTAAATAAATTTTAATTATTGATTCTGCAGTTATTGGCTGTTGAGAAACATTTTCTCGCCAAACTATTGAAATCAACCTATAACACAAAAGGGTTACTGCAATCGCTATTTGCTACAAATCTTTTTTTGCCTAATGACTCTCGGATGTTGCGCTTTCCCGGTGGCGGCGGATGTGTCGGCGGCGGCTACGGAGCCCGAACGGCCGGAGCCGCGGCAACAACAACAACAAGCAGCTGGTGACGGGGGCGGCCGTCACGAGGCAGCTGGGTCCTTCCCCTCAT
This sequence comes from Tauraco erythrolophus, assembly GCF_009769465.1. Lineage (NCBI taxonomy): Eukaryota > Metazoa > Chordata > Aves > Musophagiformes > Musophagidae > Tauraco > Tauraco erythrolophus. Next base: position 34,239 of record NW_028238581.1, on the reverse strand, counting down.
CCCCGCGGGCCTGTGAGGCCCGCCCCGTCCCCCCGCAACAGGGCCGGCTGAGGCGAGGGAGGGCTGACCGCCCCCCTCCCCCGCCGCCGCTGCCGCCTCCGCCCCTCATCGCAGCCGCAGGCCGCGCCTGGAGAGCGGCCACTTCGCCACCGCTCGCGGCCCAGGTTTCACCAAGAGACAGCACATCTAACACTTAACTTGGATCATCTCGATCGGTATTGCGGGAAATAACTAATCCTCTTCTGTTCCAGCAATTTGAACAGTTAATATCAGTGTTGCAAATCCGTAAACATGCACATTCCATTGTACATCTGCGAGCGCACACCGCGCTGCCAGGGCCTATAGCAGAAGGGAACAGGCGAGCTGAGCCTCTCACGAGTGCAGCTCTGGTACCAAACTCGTTAATGCAGGCAAAAGTCTCACCTGAGTGCTGCCATCAGAATGCTGACGCCATTAGGCAACAATTTGGCTTAACACATGAGCAAGCCCTCTCAATCGTACAATCATGCAATAGCTGTTAAAATATGATCATGCCACCAATGGATGGTGTTAATCCTCGTGGTTTATGCTCGCAGGAGCTTTGGCAAACGGATGTTACGCATGTACCCTCTTTTGGGTGGCAAAAGTATGTCCATGTAACCATTGATACAATTTTGAATGCGATATCTGCAAGTGCACACGTAGGGGAGAAAGCCAAAGATGTGTGTTTACTTCAGCCTTTGTGTTCATGGGTGTGCCTGAACGAATCAAGACAGACAATGGCCTGGCATACACCTCTCATCGGACGCACGTATTTTTGTCATAATGGGTTATTGAGCATAGAATCATAGAATGGTTAGGGCTGGAAGGGACCTTCAAAGGTCATCTAGTCCAACCCCCCTGCAAGGAACAGGGATATCTCCAACTAGATCAGGTTGCTCAGGGCCTCGTCCAACCTGGCCTTGAACGTCTCCAGGGATGGAGCATCCACCACCTCTCTGGGCAACCTGTTCCAGTGTTCTACAACTCTCATGGTAAAAAATTTTTTCCTAATATCCAATCTGAATCTACCTCCCTCTATTTTAAAACCATTACCCCTTGTCCTATCACAACAGGCCCTCCTGAACAGCCTCTCCCCATCTTTCTTGTAGGCCCCCTTGAGGTACTGGAAGACCGCTATAAGGTCACCCCGGAGCCTCCTCTTCTCCAGGCTGAACAGCCCCAACTCTTTCAGCCTGTCCTCATAGGAAAGGTGCTCCAGCCCTCTTATCATCTTCGTGGCCCTCCTCTGGACCCTCTCCAACTGGTCCATGTCCTTCTTATGTTGGGGGCTCCAGAACTGGACGCAGTACTCCAGGTGAGGTCTCACGAGGGCAGAGTAGAGGGGGAGAATCACCTCCCTCAACCTGCTGGCCACACTCCTCTTGATGCAGCCCAGGATGCGGTTGGCTTTCTGGGCCGCAAGAGCACATTGCCGGCTCATATTGAGCTTCTCGTCCACCAGTACTCCCAAGTCCTTCTCCTCAGGGCTGCTCTCGATCCATTCTCCACCCAGTCTGTATTTGTGCCTGGGATTGCCACAACCCAGATGTAGGACCTTGCACTTGGCCTGGTTGAACTTCATGAGGTTGGCACGGGTCCACCTCTCCAGCCTGTCGAGGTCCCTCTGGATGGCATCCCTCCCTTCCAGCGTGTCAACGGCACCACACAGCTTGGTGACATTGGCAAACTTGCTGAGGGTGCACTCCATGCCACTGTCCACGTCTCCGACAAAGATGTTGAAGAGGGCCGGGCCCAACACGGACCCCTGAGGGATGCCACTTGTGACTGGTCTCCACTTGGACATCGAGCCGTTGACCACCACTCTCTGAGTGCGGCCATTGAGCCAATTCCTTATCCACCGAGTGGTCCATCCAGCAAACCCATGCCTCTCTAGTTTAGAGAGAAGAATGTCGTGCGGGACAGTGTCAAAAGCTTTGCACAAGTCCAGGTAGATGATATCCATTGGTCAACCCTTGTCCACCGATGCTGTCACCCCATCATAAAAGGCCACCAAGTTGGTCAGGCACGATCTGCCTTTGGTGAAGCCATGTTGGCTGTCACCCACCACCTCCTTGCTCTCCATGTGCCTTAGCATGGTTCCCAGGAGAATCTGCTCCATGACCTCACCAGGCACAGAGGTGAGGCTGACCGGCCCGTAGTTGCCCGGGTCCTCCTTGTTCCCCTTTTTAAAAATGGGGGTTATGTTCCCTCTCTTCCAGTCATCAGGGACCTCGCCAGACCGCCACGACTTCTCAAATACAATGGCCAGTGGCTTGGCAACTTCATTCGCATGTTACTGGTATTCCTTACTATCCTACTGGGCAACCGATCATAGAACACGCACATGGTACTTTGGAGAATATGCTTTTAAAACAAGAAGGGGGAATGATAGGGAAATCTCCCAATGAAACAATAGCTAAAGTGTTACAGGTGTTAAATTTCTTAAATCAGTGGAAAGACAATCTAGCTCCGATGGCTAAACATTTTGGGATGGATAAAATGTCATATGTCAGTCAAAATCAGGTACAGGTCGTGGTTAGAGATTTGGGAACAGGAAAGTGGAAGGACCGTATAAGCTAATAACCTGGGGAAGAGGGTATGCTTGTGTCTCTGCAGGCCAAGAAAGTTGATGGGTACCTGCAAGGTGTGTGAAGCCTTATCTACAACGAGAGCATCCCCTGACACATAGGATGCCGACAACCACAGAAAACGAATGTCAGTAGGCCCGTGGTAAAAAGCCATTTGGTACCTCAATTGTGGGAGGCCCCCGAGAGTGATTGGGAAAGAATTAAGAAACAGCGTGAGAGGAGATTTGGAAAAGAATTGACTAATATCAAATTAATGACAAAGAATTACAAATTGGACTTAGTTGTTGTTGCTCACCAGCCTGAGCTGCGGCACCAGGGACGCTGTTGCATCTTCCGCAGCCAGGAGGAAATGGCCTGCCTCTTGTGGGCAGGATAGGTACCTTGAGTTGAGTGGTTAATTAGTAGTTCATTAGCTCAACTCAGTCCAGCTGGATAAGAATGATTAGTGCCATAATTCCCCCTTTTTGTTTTACCATTTTTTCTGTTTTCACAAAGGCTTTATGGGTGAGCAGAGACCCGGCCCATTCATCCAACTCCAGCACGCTTCCCTCCCGCGAATACCACGTCAGGGCTTGCGGCTTTACCTTCTTCTCCGAAGGACTCTCGCTCGAGCTCCCGGCTCCGGCGCTGGCTCCGGCTCTTTTGGCTCAGGCTCCTTAGGCTCGGGCTCTCGGCTCGGCGAGGGAGTCGGGGCTTCCCAGGGCTTTCCAGGGTCTCATCGACGTATCACGTCGGGGTCACCAGTTGTTGCTCACCAGCCTGGGCTGCGGCACCAGGGACGCTGTTGCATCTTCCGCAGCCAGGAGGAAATGGCCGGCCTCTTGTAGGCAGGATAGGTACCTTGAGTTGAGTGGTTAATTAGTAGTTCATTAGCTCAACTCAGTCCAGCTGGATAAGAATGATTAGTGCCATAAGTTGTGTGTACGTAATTTTCAAAAAAGAAGCTGGGAGGGTTGTTGTTGAACAACATGTTGCGATCCGCAAAAAATGCTGTTGGCCAGCAGAGCACATACTGGGCAGCCTTGTTGCACGCACTGGCCACGCGTGCGGCAATGCCGTGTCAGTACCTTTTTCATAGACTCTGTTGAGGGTGTAAAAGGGATGGCTCAGAGCGGAGCTGAGGGAGGCTGCAGAGCACATTGTGTGGATAAACAGGGGACGCCCTGAAGGTGCTGTGCCTGCCTCCCTTCTCCGCGACGACCCTGCCGATTGACACCCTCCTGCTCAGTGGAATCTTGGGCATAGTCGAGATGGTACTGATTTAAATTCTAATAGACCCTTAGTTAAAGGAGCATTAATAGTATTGATAATTTTATTAATATTGGCTTGTGTAGTGCCTTGTTCATTGCAGTGCTTACAGAATGCCTTATGAAGGCCCTGAACCGAAGCGCATTTGCTGTCATGTTAAAACAAGAAGGGGGAGATGTGGGAGATGGAATTCCCCTGAGACCATGGGACACAAAAATAGAAGTGCATGAGAACTGCAAACAACGGGTAACAAGAACAGATGTGCAGGTGTCGTGGGTTATGTTGAACCGCCCCACACACAGCCGGTCACTCCCCCTCCCCCACCCCCAGGAATGAGGGAGAGAATTAAAGGATAAACGTGAAACCCGTGGGTTGAGATAAGAGTGATTTAATACAGATGATTTAATACAATGTAGGTGCTCACCACCCCTCGTATGCGCAGCCCGTCTCGTCCCGAAAACTGCAAATCCCGGACGAACGCGAGGCCCCGAAATAGAGAGGGGCAGAGGGAGAGAAAGAGAGAGAGAGAGAAAGAAAAAAAAAACCAGCAGAGCAACAGCGCAGCAAGCGCAAAAGAGCAAAAGTACAAAAAGAGCCAAAGCGCAAAAGCCCTTCTTCCCGGCTGACCCTCGCTTTTATACTGGGCATGACGCTGCATGATATGGAATACTAATTGGCCAGTTTGGCCCTCAGTCTTAAGTTCCACACAAATGACAAGGGGAATCGTGTCCCCCTTGTCCCAGCTATGCTCCCCCCTTATCCTGCCGTGTTTCTGTACTCCAGCACACTGAAAAGTCCTTGGAGTTTCACTTCCAACCACAAACATCAGCTTGCTATCAGCGTTCTTCTCAGAGTGAGCCTCTGAGTAAAACCAAAACACGGAGCTCTTCTGGCTGTTAAAAAAAACTCTGTCCCAGCTAAAACTGGGACAGTAGGACACGGGACTGAGAACAGTGACCTTGGGAAGAAGAACAGAAAATATTCTTACAGTAAACAAGGACTGGGACCAAATGCAAGAGGGGGGCTTGTTGCATGTATATAAGATTGCCAGCTTGGCTCAATAAACAATTTCGCCTGTGCTTTCACCTGGAGCACTCAGCGGGGTCCGTGCCTTAATCCTCCACACTGGAGATACTCTAGCCAAGCTAGAAAATATATCTTCCAGTGTCAGTAGTGCAACTGAGTAACTTCAGGGATAACTACAATGGTTAAGTTTAGCCTAGGGAGACCATCTTCCACTATCAGCACAGAGAAAGAAATACTCCTTTGGGAAGGCAATTCAAAGTTGGTTATTTAATTTTCTGCTCAGACTTGCCCTCTAGAGGAGTCTTTCCCCACTGACTATACAGGGAGCCTAAGAAACCTGGCCAACTGACCTCCTTGGCTCTAGTCTCTGAGGAATTAGGAAAACAAGGTTATTATGCAGTAATGAGCAGTGCTATTCCTATGTTTTCATCTAAGTTGTCAGCTGTTTTGCTCTTTTCATGTCTGACAATACAGATTACAATTTCACTCTTCATATAACACATTATCCTGCACTAAGCAAAGACAAATCTCTCTAAAGAAAGTAACCGCTGCTGCTTAAAACATTACTTTACCCGTGAGATGCAGGTGTTGGCACTGAGCCTTTTGCCAGAGAGCTTTCCTGTGTCCTTCGCTTCACAGTAACAGTAACATAGCAGTACTTCTACCTTGTTGCCCATATGACAAATTAGAACAGGCAGAAAGAGGATTTTAGACTTGGCAGCACAAAAAAAATAAAATAATGTTTTTAGCATTAACCCCTCAAAAAGCAGCCAGTTTTCACCAAGGAGATGTGAAAAAACTTGGTGGAACTAGCATGTTTGTTTTTAATTTTGATACAAGACCTGTAAATAAGCCAACTTTGTGGGGATGAGTTATTGTTGTGTGACCCAGAGCTGAGAGGAAGGTGTGAGGGGCCTCATGCAAGAATGCAATCAAGGACATAAAATCTGCAACCGTGACGGGTGCATCCTAGAGGAGTGCAGATAAACCAGCAAGAAACCAGTTGGAACTGAGATAAGAAACTTGAGAAATCTGCAGGTAGAGTGATGAGCTAAGGCAAGACCTCATAAGGAGGAAAGACTCAGGGTTCATGGAAAGGACAATAAGAAGCATCCCTTCAGCAACCACAAGGGACCACCAAAGACCCTCATAGAAGTTTCTTGAAGACTCAGGACACATGCACAATGAGTATGTAAATAGAATGAATATGTATAGCTATTATGGGAAAACGTAATGCAAATGTATATATTAGACTAATATAACCTGTAGCTATAAAAACCTAGGTGTGCCTTATTAGAGGAACTATCCTGGTGTTACCGAAAATCTGGAATAAGAAACTTATCAACACCAATGGGATGTAGATAAGCAGACACTTCTTTATTGCGGCGCTGGGTGCACGGGGGATATCTCCTCCTGGCGTGCACACCTTGCACCAAAATTAAACTTCTTATATAGAGCTTACACATGCATAAACAAATTATTTCCCGAAAATCATTAGCATATTCTTCCCCTATTTCCGATTCTGCGCAATAAAATTTAGAATCATCTGGAAATGAGTCTGGGGTGTAATATGGGTAGGTGGTCTGTGAGTCGGTGGTCGCGATCTCCCCCTGCCGGAATTACATTTTGCTTAAGTTCACGGTTTCTGGTAATTACCTCATGGTTTCTTGGCAAGTACCCATAACTCGTTAAGGCTGGCTTTCTTCATTCTCATTAACCCAAACCTTGATAGCTACATGCATTCTTCTAGTTCTATGTAAGTATCATAAATCAATGGGTAGGTCAACTTGTACTTGTTATCTAATTTCTACATGATTCTAACTTATCCCTTCGGTCTTGGTACAGGATTATATAAAGACTTTCATAGCAGCATCTGGTTACTGTACGAGCATACTTTTCATTGAAATATTTCTTATAGCTTTATATTATTAAAATCAATTGCAAACTATATTAATTACAAACTATTGATTAAATTCTAATTACTAAAATTCTAAGTATCAGTAACATTTCCCCCCTTTGAAAGTGTTGAAAACTATTTCAATACTTTCACCACTTTTATCTTTACTGCTTAGCACTTATTCATTAGCATTTTCAAAGCTAAGATTTGTTTCAGCATATTTTGGTGGTGAACTTTAGTCTGGTGGAATAGTAGGTAACTCTCTCATGATTCTGCGACTGATTGCAATTCTGTTAGCAAACTGTTTCTTCAAACAAGTATATAACAGCATGATTATCAGGAAGACAATTAGCAACAGAAACAGAGTTTTAATCAAAGATTGGATCCAAGAGCTTAGATTCCAGCCCAGCCCTTTGAAAATTTTTCCTATCCAGTCTTCCAACATGTCTTCTCGGATTGATTGTTTCTTTTTCAATTTTTCCTAGCAAATCCTTTAATTAATCCTAATATCAAATTTTCCTCAGGTGTGTGTTTGGGAATTTCAATCACTTGTTCTGTTTCTAATTGTCTTTTGTTCCTACTCACCAAGTCAGCCCACGGTTTCACCAGTACTACCTTCCAGCATAAGATCCAAAGAACAATCAAAAATGGATATGAGAAATCAGACATGTTTCAGAGTCAGTTTCAAAGTCTCTGGGTCACGATTCACAATTTTCCAGGGTGCTGGTGCTTTCTTCACTCGAGTGTAATGTATCCAGGCTGTAGATTCTGCAATCTTGACTGCTGTGAAGGTTGTCAACAGTATCTGGAAAGGTCCTTTCCAGCGCTCTTGCAGAGGTTCAGAAGTCCACGTCTTTACGTAGACATAATCTCCTGGTTGGAAATCATGCACTGGAGTGTCTAAAGATAAAGGTCGATTCCAAATGACAGCACTCCGAATTGCAGCCAAGGTTTTCCCTAGAGAAAGCAAATAGTTATATACATCTTGTTTTCCTTTTACATGCATATTTGGATTTGGTTCCGGAGACTCATAAGGTTTTCCATACAACAATTCATAAGGACTGATAGAGGTTCCACTCTTTGGCTGTACTCTGACTCGAAGTAATGCCAAAGGTAATGCTTGAGGCCATTTTAAATTTGTTTCTTGACAAATTTTACTTATTTGTCTCTTTAGAGTCTGATTCATTCTTTCTACTTTTCCACTGGATTGTGGCCTCCAAGATGCATGTAAGTCCCAGGCAATGCCCAGTACTTTGCTAACGCTTTGGACTACTTCAGCAACAAAGTGTGGACCTCTGTCAGATGAAATTGCAATTGGAACTCCAAATCTTGGAATTATTTCTTGTAGTAACCATTTTACTACTTCTTTTGCTTGTGTGGTGCAACAGGGAAGAGCTTCAGGTCATCCTGTAAAAATATCAACCCCCACCAGGATGTACCGGTACCCATTCTGTCTAGGTAATTCTGAGAAATCTACTTGCCAATAATCTCCAGGTTCTGTACCAGATTTTAACTTACCCATTTGGGCTCTTTTCTTGATTACTGGATTATTTTTCAAACATATTTCACATTTTGCAGTTATCAGTTTAGCTAATCCTAACATTTTAACTGATACTACCTGTTTCTGTAAAGAAGTTACTAAAGCTTCTACTCCCCAGTGACATTCCTGATGCTTTGTTTGAATTATTTCTCTCATCAAAATAGGTGGAATTACTACTTGTCGACTAGGGGTTACCCACCATCCAGCTAAGTTTTTCTTAGCGTTTAATAACTGGCCTAACTTATCATCTTCCTCTGAATATTTTGGCTTTTCCCTAGGAAGGGCTGCTGTTTTGGAGGGAATTAATGCCATTTGGAACGCTTGGATCTTTGCTACTTTCTTTGCTGTTCTGTCAGCTAAATTATTTCCAACAATTTCTTTTGTGTTTCCAATTTGGTGTGCTTTACAGTGCATGATTGCTACTTGTTCTGGTTTCTGAACTGCTTGCAGCAATTGTAAAATTTCATTTTGATGCTTAATGTTTGATCCTTGAGAGGACAATAATCCTCTTTCTTTCCACAGAACTCCATGGACATGCACTACTCCAAAGGCATACTTGGAGTCAGTCCAAATATTCACTTTCTTCTTTTCACTTAATTCTAGGGCTCGAATCAAAGCAATAAGTTCTGCTTTTTGGGCAGATGTGGTGCTCGCCAATGCTCTGGCTTCTATAACTGTGGTGTCTGTTGTCACCGCATATCCAGCGTATCGGACTCCTTGCTCCATAAAGCTGCTGCCATCTGTATACAATTCCCAGTCTGGTCGCTCCAGTGGTACATCCTTCAAATCTTCATGACTGGAATAAACATACTCGATAGTAGCCAAACAATCATGTTCCAGTTGTCCTTCTTCCTGTGTGGAGCTTAAAAACACTGCAGGATTTACCAGGTTAGTTGTTCTTAGAATCACATCATCCTGTTCGGTTAGTACCACTTGGTATTTTATCATCCGGCTTGGGGATAACCAATGACCTCCCTTTTGTTCTAAAACAGTTATTACCATGTGTGGGACATAGACCGTTATTGTCCTTCCCAAAGTCAATTTGCGAGCTTCCTGTATCAGCAGCACTGTTGCTGCCACCGCTTGCAGGCAACTTGGCCATCCTTTACTCACTGTGTCCAGTTGTTTGGAGAAGTATCCGACAGGTCGCTTCCAGCTGCCCATCTTCTGGGTCAACACTCCCAATGCAAGGTGTTGCCTTTCATGGACAAACAACTGAAAGTCCTTAGTCAAGTCTGGAAGTCCTAAAGCAGGTGCTGACATCAAAGCACGTTTTAATTCGATAAAAGCTTTTTGTTGATCTGGTCCCCACACAAAAGGAGAAATCTTTTGGGCTTCATACAAAGGTTTAGCAATCAGCCCGTAATTCATGATCCAAAGGCGACACCACCCGGCCATTCCCAAGAATGCTCTGAGTTCATGAATATTTTCTGGTTCAGGTATATTGCAAATAGCTTCTTTTCGACTTTTTCCCAATTGTCGCTGTCCTTTAGAAATGTCAAAGCCCAGATATATCACAGTCTGGCAAGCTATTTGGGCCTTTTTCCTGGATACCTTGTACCCATTTAGTCCCAGAAAGTTCAAAAGATCTATTGTTACCTGGATACAAGTTGACTTCTCCTCTGTAGCAACCAGTATATCATCCACATATTGTAGCAGTAGATGTCCAGGTCTTGGTTTTTCTTGTTTCCATATCTCGAGTTCTCTCGCCAACTGATTCCCGAAGATCGTTGGACTGTTTTTAAATCCTTGGGGCAGCCTTGTCCATGTTAATTGCATCTTTCGTCCAGTCTGTGGATTTTCCCACTCAAAAGCAAACAGTTTTCTACTTTCTTTTTCCAAGGGTATACAAAAGAAAGCATCTTTTAAATCAAGCACTGTAAACCACTGATAGGTCTCTTTTAACGAGGTTAGTAATGTATACGGGTTTGCTACTACTGGGTAAATATCTTTGACTATTTGATTCACTGCTCTTAAATCCTGTACCAGCCGGTATTCTCCGGATGGTTTTCTGACTGGCAAGATAGGAGTGTTGTATTCGGATTCGCATTCCTCTAAAATCTTATACTTCAAGAACTTGTCAATTAATTTCTTCAATTCCTGTCTGATTTCTGGTTTAATTGGATATTGTTTCAATTTAACTGGTTTTGCCCCTTCTTTTAATTCTACTTTAACAGGCTCTGCCAGTTTTGATTTGCCAGGGATATCCGTTTCCCATACTGTGGGAATCACGGCCAAATCTACATCCGAAGGAATTTCTTGTCCTTCGGTTGTTTCCTGAATCATCAGAATTTCACCTGTTTTTGATTCTGGTATTTTTAAGAGAATCTCTCCTTCTTCAAAACTGATCTGAGCATTTAATTTAGACAATAAATCTTTTCCCAATAAGGGTACCGGACATTCAGGTACATACAAAAATTCATGGGTAATTATCTTTTTCCCAAATTTTAAATCCAGGGGTTTCAGGAATGGTCTGCTTTCCTCTTTCCCTGTGGCCCCTATAATATTTGCTGGTTTTGTTCCAATTTTTCCTTTACAGGTGTTTAATACTGAAAACATTGCTCCAGTATCCACTAAAAATATAACTTCTTTTTCTCCCAGCTTAATTACAACCAGAGGCTCAGCTGGGTTCCCCTCCGGTCCCCTTCAATCATCCAGCATCATGATTTTAGCCATTTCTTGCTGAGCATTTCCCTTTCTGGGGCAGTCTCTTTTCCAATGTCCCTCTTCCTTGCACAAAGCACACTGATTCATTCCTAGGGGAGTGTTAAAATTCCTGCCACCACCGTTCACAAATCCTCCTCTTCCACCGAATCCTGAACCTCTTCCTCTGCCTCGTCCTCTATTCACTGTTCCTGTCATGACTGCTAGCAGCCTGTTTTCCCGAGATTTTCTTTCCTCCTGTTCTCTATTGTTATACACCTTCCAGGCTGCTTCCATCATCTTATTCAAACTCCTAGAGTCTTCTCCCTCTAATTTCTGAAGTTTCTTCCTTATGTCTGGTGCTGATTGTCCCATAAAAATCAAAGCCAATTGTATTTGTGCTGCCTCAGTTTCCACCTTTAAATCAGTATATTTCCTGGCAGCTTCCTTCAGTCTCTCCAGAAACGCTGAGGGAGATTCATTTTTATCCTGCCTTACTTCATATAATTTAGACCAGTTCAAAGATTTAGGCATAGCATGTTTAATTCCATATAAAATCCATTTCCGATACCAACTCAATCTCTGTCTGTGCTCCACATTATTTGGATCCCACTGCGGATCCCCAGATGGAAAATTCTGTTCCAAAGTTCCAGCCATATTTTCATTCAGAACTGCCGCTTCAGCCTGTGCTCTACCTGCTTTCAACACCATTTGCTTTTCTGTATCATCCAATAAATCATCTAAAACCACCTGCAAATCACTCCAGTCTGGGTCCTGCGTTCTAATTACAGTATCCACCACTCTTCCTACTCTTTCAGGATCCTCTCTATAAAGTCCGGCTGCCTGTTTCCAAGCCATCAAATCGGTAACTGAAAAAGGCACCTTTCCATACACCGGCCCATCGTTGCCAACTCCCTGCCGCAGGGGAGCTGTTGTGTGTGTTTGCTGTCGAGTTCTCCGAGAAACAGGAGTATGAATTACAACCTCAGAGGGACCCTCCTCGGCACCCTCAGTCCCACTGCTTTCTGGTTCTTGCATCTGTCCCCGATATTCTCGACCCCGATTTCTTTCTCTCCTAGGAGGAGATATATCTAATTCTGGTCCCTCATCAGCTTCAGGAATAATCCTCTTTTTCAAACAATCCTTTCCAATATCACATGTTGTACAACACTTTTTCTCCTTTTTATTCCCTGCAGCAACAGCCAATATCAGACCATTTCCATCAATCAGTCTACACTCCTTCTGCCAATCTTTTCTTTGCCTTAAATAGAAAAACTAATCTACATAAGGTATTTCATCCCATTTCTCTTCCCTTCTACAAAACAGCATTAACTGAAAAATAGTATTCTAATTCAGAGTACCATTCAGAGGCCATACTTCTTGATCTTCTAACGTGTATAACGGCCACCACTGATTACAATATTCAATCATTTTGTTCTTTCGCAAATCATCTCCTATATCTCCCCAATGTGCTAATAAGCATCCTAACGGAGAAGTTTTCGGGATTTTGTCATTTGTAGCCAAATTACTCGCACTTTTACTTTTAAACAAACGAGTTAACTTAGATGCCATGATATAATTGTTTTACAGTACAATATACAATCACTCAAATCTGTCGCTTTGTTCTTCTCCGACTGCACCCCTCGCGGAATAGCAGGACCACGGATCCGAACTCTGCACTCGCTTTGTGTTCAGTTGCACGTCTCTCTCTCACGGTCACACTCGCACAGTTCTGCAATTATTACTTTGAATACAAGTATGTAACACAATAAACACAAAACTCAGCGCCTCAGTACCCAGTCAAGACAAACAATTCCACAATATAGCACACAAGAAAACTTCTAACTTACGTTAGAGGCACAACTTATAGAACACTATAGCTGGCATATAGGTTCCAAGTCTCCGCTATGTCCAACCCTGCAATAGCTTTCGCTTATGGCTCACGGGCAGACGCCCAGGCTTCCACTCCACGAGGATCCTCTGCCCAACCCTGCGCAGCTTTCGCCACGACTGACAGGCAGGCTACAGCGAGGGGACTCGAACCCACTCACAGTGGGACTCGAACCCACTTTCCAGAGGCGGGACTCGAACCCCCTCTATGTGGTGGGACTCGAACCCACTCGTTTAAAACAAAAGAAGTGTCTTACCTAAAATCCAGGGGACGTCGCGAAGAACCTTATGGATCGGGGATCGATGGGTGTCCCCGAGAAATCCTCGGTGCCGGCTGGAACCGATCAGGTCCCCGACTCCTCCGGTCTCCTTCAGCGAGGTCCCATCTGGGTCGCCAAAACTGTTACCGAAAATCCGGAATAAGAAGCTTATCAACACCAATGGGATGTAGATAAGCAGACACTTCTTTATTGCGGCGCCGGGTGCACGGGGGATATCTCCTCCTGGCGTGCACACCTTGCACCAAAATTAAACTTCTTATATAGAGCTTACACATGCATAAACAAATTATTTCCCGAAAATCATTAGCATATTCTTCCCCTATTTCCGATTCTGCGCAATAAAATTTAGAATCATCTGGAAATGAGTCTGGGGTATAATATGGGTAGGTGGTCTATGAGTTGGTGGTCGCGATCTCCCCCTGCCTGAATTACGTTTTGCTTAAGTTCACGGTTTCTGGTAATTACCTCATGGTTTCTTGGCAGGTACCCATAAATCGTTACAGCTGGCCTTCTTTATTCTCATTAATCCAAACCTTGATAGCTACATGCATTCTTCTAGTTCTATGTAAGTATCATAAATCAATTGGTAGGTCAACTTGTACTTGTTATCTAATTTCTACATGATTCTAACTTATCCCTTCGGTCTTGGTACAGGATTATATAAAGACTTTCATAGCAGCATCTGGTTACTGTACGAGCATACTTTTCATTGAAATAGTTCTTATAGCTTTATATTATTAAAATCAATTGCAAACTATATTAATTACAAACTATTGATTAAATTCTAATTACTAAAATTCTAAGTATCCGTAACACTGGCACCCAGTGCTGCAATAAAGGAAACGCCTGCTGCTTAATGTGAAATTGGTGTTAAGGAGTTCTCTTTTATTCCCGCATTTCAGTAACAATTTAGTTCCAAGTGACACTGTAAAAGTCAGCAGAGAAAAACCCTCTAAGACTTTATTGCAGCGCCAGGCAGCACTGAGGATTGCTCCTCCACAAGTGCTCCACCAGATTCGCAAAATTGTAGAGATAATATGTTACACAATCATACATATTCATAGAATTTCCAAGAACTAATTTACTTAAACATGAGATTTCCTGGAAATCATTAATATGTATAAATGTCCCTCTTGCATGCGCAGTTGTCTGCCTCCGTGGTCTTTGGGAATCCTCTGGTGGTCTTCCCTTAGTTGAACTTTTTATTGATTCTGTGCAGTGAGAAGTTTTGTAGGTGCTTTGGATGGCACATTTGAAAGAATGCTTGCTAGCAGCTTCATTATCTACACTTCCCTGATTATCTTACTTTAACATAACCAGTGTTGCCTCAGTAGTCTGAATTATGTGCAAAAGGGTTAAAAGGCTATCACCTTCCCAGAGAGTTAAAAGAAACAGGGTCTGGAGTTAATCAGCTAAGGGTATTTATAACTTCATTTGTGTCCTTGGTTGGGGATCTTTTTCACGAGAGAGAAATATACACTAAAGTTAGGGCATCTCCCATGTTCTTAGTTCTTTGGAAACCTGACAAAATAAATTAACCTGTGCTATACAGTACATCTCTGTCAGTAGCTTACAGCATATTGTGATCAGTTTTCTTTTAACACACTAGACACAAGAACTCCTGTTTTCTGGACACATTAGTGTCTCATTAAAAGCTAAATTTGAAACACACACAGTGGGCAAAATATAAGCCTTCAAAAGAGACCAGGCACAAGTGAAAGTAAATAAAACTTTTTTATTTAATGGGAAATTCATTAACTTCGTGTCTATTCCTTCCCCCATCTTAGAAATCATCCGAGTTCTTTGAACTATACAGAAACAAGTAGAGTGAGAGTCGCGAGAAGTCACAAAAGAGAAGGCAGTAGCTTTTCCTATTGATCTTTTACCCCGGAAGAAGATTGAGACGAACAGGAAGTAGGGAGGGGCCGAGCGGAGGAAAACATTCTGATCCCTGTTGTATGGTCTTTACATAGTGCTCTTCTTTTTCTTCTCCTACTGTGGGTATAGCGTTCCTGCTTTTTTCTCTTTCACACGCAGGTTTCTCGCAGGGACAGTGCTAGTATGTCGCGGCGGCGGCACAGCGACGAGAGCGATGGTAAGCATGGGTGGAGGGAGCGAGCGAGTGGGTGGGTGAGTTAGTTCTAGGATCCGGACTCCGCATGCCCTGCGCTTGGGGCCGTGTCATCCGTAGGGCTGGAGGAGGGGCAGGTCTCAGCTGAGGTGGCTTCCCGCGGCGCTGCCTCGCCTTTGGCTCGGGATGATGGCGGCTCACCCTGGTCCTCTGTCAGGACTTGTAGGGCGCTCTGGTGCAAGGAATCGGCTTACATAACTGAGGCTAAAGACTGTCCTGAGCCGTTGCTTCGGTCTGCCTCAAATACAGGGAGCGTCCTGGGTGAAAGTAAACTGATCAGAGCACTCAGCTCTGCATACGTGGTCAGAAGGATGTATTCTCGCATCTTGTAGAGGCTTAATAGAAAACGTTCAGAAAATATTTAGAGTGGAGAATGACTGACTTCAGAAACCGAAGCAAATGCTGTTTCTCTTAATAACGTAAACCTGTGTGAGTGGAGAGTTTGACAGTTTTGTGACTAGCTTTTTCAGCTTTTGATTGCAAAGATAAACTGTTTTTTAATCACGCTTTTATTTTTTTAATTGCTTTGACGTGCAGTTTTTCTAAGCTTATAAAAACTCTAAAAATATAAGCAAGGATTCTTAATATTTTATATATATATGCTGAAGAAGGTGTTATAAAGCACTAACAAAATACACAGTAACTGATAACTGTAAAGTATGTTTAGTTTATCTCACACATATTGTCTTGTACTGTACCAGAAATGCAGACTTATTTCTAAATAAAATTTGAGACAGCTATAATGTTAACTGTTTCTACTTCATGGATTAGATAATCAGTAATATGGCTATACTTTTGGTTTTCTTATTTATTGGGTCAATTTTGAATGCTTTGTCAGGGCTTCTTCTTAGAAGTATGTTGCTGGAATGGTTAAAGTATCTAGAGAGTTCTTTTAGAATAAGCAGGTGTACTGGGTCTGGCTGGGATGGAATTAACTTTTCCCATAGCAGCCCATATGGTGCCATACTTTGAATTTGTGACCAAAACAGTGTTGATAACACACCAATGTTTTAGCTATTGCTGAATAATGCTTGCACAGCATCAAGGCCTTTTCTTTTTCCCACTTTGCCCCTCCAGTGACTAGGCTGGGGGTGGGCAAGAGGCTGGGAGGGGACACAGCTGAGACAGCTGACCACAACTGACCAAAGGGATATTCCATGCCATATAACTTCATGCTCAGCAATAAAACTGGGCGTAGTCTTTCCAAGGCGGTTGTCACTCAGAGACTGGATAGGCATTGGTCTGCTGGTGGGACGTGGTGAGTAACTGCCTTTGTATCACTTGTTTCTCTCTTGCCTCCCTTCTTCACGTATTCAACTGTCTTTTATCTTGATCCATGAGTTTTCTCACTGTTGCTTTTTCTGTTATCTCTCCCATTGTGCTAGGGGTGTGCTTGGTCACTGGTTGGGGTCAACCCACTACAGCAGGCAAATAACGTATTTAATGTATTGAAACAGGGCAACCTCACAAAAGGAGGAGAACATCTGAGCCATCTGAAATTGAAGAGAGACTTGAATCTTTAATATGCAGAGTGGGAGAGAAGGTATAAATACTATTTCCATATTGTTTTGCAACTTAGGGTCCTTGAACAGAATACATTTTTTTCTTTGTTTTGTGTTTTTATGTGTTAATTAGTGATCCAAAAAAAGAAAATCCATTGGAAACTTCCAAGCTGGAAAATTGTTGGCCTCTGTAAAGCTGGATTTTTAAAGAGAAAATTCTTAAATGCTAACCCTGTGATGCAATGCTGAAGTATAACTAGTGAAGAGGTATCATTCCAACTCTGAACTTTATCACTGCTTTCATATTTCACAGAATCACAGAATGTTAAGGATTGGAAGGATCCTCAAAGGATCATCTAGTCCAATCCCCCTGCTGGAGCAGGACCACCTAGATCAGGTCACACAAGAATGCATCCAGGCGGGTTTTGAACATCTCCAGAGAAGGAGACTCCACAACCTCTCTGGGCAGCCTGTTCCAGTGTTCTGTTACCCTTACTGGGAAGAAGTTCTTCCTCATGTTTAAGCGGAACCTCCTATGTTCCAGCTTATATCCATTTCCCCTTGTCCTATCATTGGATGCCACTGAGAAGAGCCTGGCTCCATCCTCATGGCAGTCACCCTTTCCATATTTATAAACATTAATGAGGTCCCCCCTCAGTCTCCTCTTCTCCAAGCTAAAGAGACCCAGCTCCCTCAGCCTTTCCTCATAAGGGAGATACTCCACTCCCTTAATCATCTTTGTGGCCCTGTGCTGGACTCTCTCCAGCAGTTCCTTGTCCTTCTTGAACTGAGGGGCCCAGAACTGGACACAATATTCCAAATGCAGCTTCACCAGGGCAGAGTAGAGGGGGAGGAGAACCTCTCTTGACCTACTCACCACACCCCTTCTAATACACCCCAGGATGCCATTGGCCTTCTTGGCCACAAGGGCACATTGCTGGCTCATGGTCATCCTGCTGTCCACCAGGACCCCCAGGTCCCTTTCTCCTGTGCTGTTCCCCAACAGTTCAGTCCCCAGCTCGTACTGGTACATGGGGTTGTTCCTACCCAGATGCAAGACTCTACACTTGCCCTTGTTGTATTTCATTAAATTTCTCCCCGCCCAACTCTCCAGCCTGCCCAGGTCTCTCTGAATGGCAGCACAGCCTTCAGGTGTGTCAGCCACTCCTCCCAGTTTAGTGTCATCAGCAAACTTGCTGACCATGCACTCTACTCCCTCATCCAAGTCATCGATGAATATGTTGAACAATACTGGTCCCAGTACCAACCCCTGAGGGACTCCACTGGATACAGGCCTCCAACTGGACTCTGTCCCATTGACCACTACTCTCTGGCTTCTATCCTTCAGCCAGTTCACAATCCACCTCACTACCCGATCATCCAGACCACACTTCCTCAGTTTAGCTGTGAGGATGCTGTGGGAGACTGTGTCAAATGCTTTACTGAAGTCAAGATAGACCTGTCCTGGTTTCAGCTGGGACAGAGTTAGCACTTCTTTTTAGCAGCTAGAAGAGCTCCGTGTTTTGGTTTTAGTCTGAGACTTGCTCTGAGGAGAACGCTGACGGCGCACTGATGTTTGTAGTTGGCACTGAGGTCTCAAGGACTTTTCAGTCTGCCGGGTTCTTGCCAGTGTGCAGGAGCACAACAGGATAGGGGGGGAGCATAGCTGGGACAAGGAGTCCATGACTCTCCTTACGATTTGTACTTGGACGTAGGATTGAGGGCCAAACTGGCCAATTAGTATTCCATATCATGCAGCGTCATGCCCCGTATAAAAGTGAGGGTCAGCCGGAAAGAAGGGCTTTTTGCCCTTCCGGGACTCTCACTTTCGGGCTCTCAGAGTGCTTTCTCTCTCTCTCTCTCTCTCTATTTTCGGGCCTCCCGTTCATCCGGAATTGCGGTATTGGGATTTATCTGTTTCGGGATTGCAGCTTTGGGACGAGACGGGCCTTGGTCAAGGGGTGGTGAGCAATTACACCGTACATCACTCGTTTGTATATATTTATCCTTGTAAATATCCGTACATAGATATATTGGTAGCGGTAGTAGTAAATTGTTCTTATCTCAACCCACGGGTCTCTTTTCTTTTTTCTTCTTTGATTCTCTCCCTCATCCCTGGGGGTGGGGGAGTGAGCAACTGTGTAGGGTTTGGTTGCCAGAGTGGCCTAACCCACGACAAGACCACATCCACTGCTCTACCATCATCCACCCACTGGGTGATGTCCTCATAAAAGGCTATCAGGTTTGTCAAGCACGACTTCCCCTTAGTGAAGCCATGTTGACTGCCCCTAATGACCCTCTTATCCTTGATATGCCTAGAGACAGCACCAAGGATAAGTTGTTCCATTATCTTTCTAGGGATGGAGGTGAGGCTGATCGGTCTATAGTTACCTGGGTCTTCCTTCTTGCCCTTTTTGAAGACCGGAGTGACATTTGCTTTCTTCCAGTCCTCAGGCACCTCTCCCGTTCCCCACAATTTAACAAAGATGATGGTGAGTGGCCTGGCAATGACATCCGCCAGCTCCCTCAGTGCCCACGGGTGCATCCCATCAGGACCCATGGATTTATGGATGGCCAGGTTGCTTAACTGGTCCCTAACCAAGTCCTCATCAACCAGGGTAGACTCCTCCTCTATCCTGACTTCCTCAGGGGCTCATCAGGATAGCCTCCAGCAGTATAGACTGAGGCAAAGAAGGCATTCAGTAACTCTGCCGCCTTCTCATCCTCTGTCACCAGGGCACCCTCCTCATTCACCAGTGGGCCTACATTGCCTCTAGTGTTAGTTTGATCTGCAATGTATTTGAAGAAGCCCTTTCTGTTGTCCTTGACCTTTCTTGCAAGGTTTAATTCCAAGGAGGTCTTAGCTTTCCTAGTTGCCTCCCTACATCCTCTGACAGCAGACCTATATTCCTCCCAAGTGGCCTGCCCCTCCTTCCATGATCTGTACACTCTCTTTTTCCACTTGAGTTTGCCCAACAGTTCCCCATTTAACCATGCAGGTCTCTTGGTGCCCTTTCTTGACTTCCTACCTGTTGGGATGCACTGGTCTTGAGCTCGGAAGAGGAGGTCCTTGAAGACTAACCAACTATCTTGGGCCCCTTTACCTTCCAGTACTCTGTCCCATGGGATTTCTCCTAGCAGTTGTTTGAAAAGATCAAAGTTGGCCCTACTGAAGTCCAGGGTTCTAGTTCTGCTAGGTATTCTCTTCCTGACACATGAGATCCTGAACTCCACCATTTCATGGTCACTACAACCAAGGTTACCCTCGACCTTCAGCGCTTCAACCAGACCCTCCTTATTAGTGAGAATAAGATCCAGCAGCGCTCCTCTCCTAGTAGGCTCATCCACCATTTGCATTAGGAAGTTATCATCGATGCACTGAAGGAACCTCCTGGACTGTGGATGGCTGGCTGAGTAGGCCTTCCAGCAGATATCAGGATAATTGAAGTCCCCCATGACAACCAGGGCCTGCATTTGTGGGACTGCTATCAGCTGCCTGTAGAAGACCTCATCAACCTCCTCATCCTGATCCAGTGGTCTGTAATAGACACCAATAACAGTATCACACATGCCAGATTGTTCTTTAATTCGCACCCACAAGCTCTCAACTTGCTCCTGATCCGCCCCTGGACAGAACTCAATGCACCCTAGTTGCTCCCTCATGTAAGGAGCAACTCCACCACCTCGCCTTGCTGACCTGTCTTTCCTGAAGAGGACATAGCCATCTATGACCACATTCCAGTCATGCGAGCTGTCCCACCAAGTCTCGGTAATTGCCACAAGATCATAACCCCCTGATCGAACACAGATTTCTAACTCCTGTTTGTTCCCCATGCTGTGTGCATTGGTGTACAGGCATTTCAGAGAGCCAGCTGAGCACGCCGATTTCACCCTAGGGGGGTGGGAGGCCTTATTCCCTGGGCCTGGTTTACTGAGCCCAGTTATATCCCTTTCAAAGCCAGTTTAAAGCCCTCTCCATGAGCCCCACCAGCTCATGAGCAAGAATCCTTTTCCCCTTTTGAGACAGCTGAAATCCATCAGTTGCCATCAGAGCCAGTGCTGTGAAAACCTTCCCATGATTAAAGAAACCAAAATTCTGTTGATGGCACCAGCTTCTGAGCCATCTGTTAATCAGGTGTGTTTTCCTGTTCCTTTCTGTATTCTTTCCTGCCACTAAAGGGATTGAGGAAAACACTACCTGGGCTCCTGACCCTTCAACCAATCGCCCCAATGCCCTGAAGTCCCTTTTGATGGCTTTTGGGCCTCTCTCTGCTACCTCATCAGTTCCAACCTGCATGACCAGTAATGGATAATAATCAGAGGGCTGTACCAGAGTAGAGGGAAACTAATGAGATGTGTACCAACCAACCAACCAACCAACCAACCAACCATCAAAAGACCTCGCCAATGTCACAACTGATCTTGGGACTTGGCTGGGTTTGGTGCTTGTAACAAGCATAGAAAAAAGTGTGACAACAAATATGATGGGTCTTATATGTTAATTTAAGCCACATATAAGCTATGTAGTTGTTTCACTTCCCCCAATGTCATTAATATAATATTTAATTCAGTTACTGAGAGACCTTTGAAGCTATGTTAACTCTTACTTCCTAGGAAAACACTAGAGCTCCTTGCTGTGGAGAAGTCACAATTGAAGTTTCTTTTAGTCATTTTTGCTTCTTATTTCTAGAAAATGAGAGAAATTCTGAATTCCTAATGGAATTTGAATCATTACTTCTAACAGGAACAAAATGCGAAGTAATATTTCATTTTATCCTATTTGCTTGTCTTCCGCTTGTTACTGTGAGGATAGTTGATATACCTGATTGATGAGAAGGCACTCTTTTCTTTCTTAGAGTACTTCCTCTCTGGAGAGCAACTTGGAGGGTCTAGCTGGTGTCTTGGAAGCTGATCTACCAAACTATAAAAGCAAGATATTAAGAATTCTTTGTACTGTGTATGTATGCAGAAGATTTGGGAGGTGCTCTGTTATCTATGCTAAATAGAAAAGTTTATGCGTTTGAAGTACTTTAAATGCTGTGAACAGCTTTTAGTTCTTGAACACTGTTATTGCTTAGGATTTGTCTTACTCCAGGCAAAAGAAATCTGAGGAGGAGCTTAGTCTATTGACTTAGGCATAAATCAAGGAAAATACCCATGTATAGTACTCTCACTTGAAATATGTGCACAAGGTCATAAGCAGAGTAGATCCCAGAGCTGCTGTCTCATTGCCATGGGGAATGTGCTGGGTAATATCTTGTTTCTGAATTGAACAGTCACTAAAGAATATAAAAATCTGTCGGGTGTCAATTCTTATCTGTGTATTCCTACTTTTCCTATTCCCCTTTTTAGGGGCTGAGGTGCTCCTCTCTCCATGAACCTACCCTCTAGTAGTGGAGAGATGAAGGGACCAGAGGTAGGCTTCCCCCTTGGTTAACAGCACTTCTTCCTCTCCCTAGCAAAGCACTGGAACAGAATTGCTTTGTCTGTTGGGCTACTGGGAATGTGTCCCAGGAGAGGATTGTGTGGGGTCTGCAATAGTATACCACATTTTGGGTGTATGTGTGTGGTGTGGGTGTTTCAGTGCCAGCTTGTGCTGTAGCTATAAGGAAACTTTAAGTCCATTTCATAGCACTGTTCATAAACATAAGTCAAACAGTACATCTATTTCCCACAACAGCTGAATGCCTTTGAACGCATGGAGTTAGCTTACACATTTACAAAACATTTGAAGAAAATAAGTCCTTACAATAGGACCTAACCTGTCTATTTCTTTAAGACCTTATACTGAAAATTGCTTACTTAAGTTTGAGATACTTAGAATCAAATTTAACTTTTAAGTGACGTAAAATGTTTACATCTCTTGTGTAATCTTGCTGTTCTAGTATAATAGAATGGCTACCTTATGCTACACTGAACAAGTTGTCTTAAATGGTGTTATTTGGCCATATTCCCATAGAGTATATAAAACACTGGAAAATGAGGCAGAATAGTCAGAATGCTTTATGATATATATATTTAATTAACAGGGTTTTTTTTTTAAATTACTGATACTTTCAAAACTTTCTGTTAAATTATATATTTTGGCAGTACTTAAAATTATATTGCTAGAAGCTTTTGTCAAATGTCATTCCAGTCTGATAACTTATGCCTTTTGCTTCAATAACAGCTTTTGTCCAGATTGAAAGTTTTGCTGAGTTGGAGACTGCAGCTGAAAATGTCTTAAAGTGTAGTTGCTATAGGTTTTAGAACCTACTATAATCCTAAATGCTTACAAGTTAAAAATAATTAAAAAGAAAATATATTGAAATGTAGTTAAAAGTAGTATATATATTCCTAAAGGATTATAGTCCTAAAAAGGATGTTCTGTAATGTTTTGTCTACAGGACATATAACTAATGTCAGGTTAGCAGTTTACCTTGCTTAAATACAAGAGAAGCGTACTCCATACAAAGCAGGTTCAAAGATGCTATGTAAGTGCAGTGGTTGGCATGTGATAAATGAACATCTAACAAAGTGCTTGTTTTTCTTCATTTAAATCAGCGCACGTCTATTACCAGAAAAGCTTACCATTTACACAACGTTAGTTGGGCTGCTGAATGCCAGGAACTACAACTTTGGTGGGGAATTTGTAGAAGCCATGATTCGTCAGCTCAAAGAATGTTTGAAAGTCAACATGTATAATGAAGCTGAGTACTTAGTAAGTGGAATCTTTCACATCTCTTTTTTTTCCCCCCAGTCTTCCTCTCCCTGTCCCCACCCAATATTACTTACTCTTCCTTTTGACATCCAGAGGGACTGGAGGTTTTCTGTATGCAACATGGTCTTTTCTGGCATCCCCATGTAGTGCTCCATAGATATGCCAGGAGAAAGTGCATGGTATTCCTTCCTAAGGAGATGAAAAATTAGGTTATGATTGCAAAACTGATCTCCAAACTATGTGTGAAATTTCCCACAGCCGAATTAACTCTCAGGAAATCAGAGGTTTTCTTTCTCTTCTCCCCCTCGGTTTGTTCTACAGGAGAATCTAGAAGGCGAATGAAAGCTATTCATTTCTACTGTGCTCAGAGACAAATATTGTTCCTGTTGGGTCCCTTTATTTATCTATTTATTTATTTATTTAAAAGTCAGCTTATTCCCAAGTGGATAGGTTATATTGGATGGCTGTAATCAGTCCTGTATGCTCATCCTGCTTGTGAGTAATGAAGACCAAGTGGGTAATTTTCAGTGCTGACTCATTTTGAAACCACTTCCATTTGATTAGCAGCATACCATTAGTTTGGTGCCTTGTTAAAACCTGACAATAGCAGTGGGTTTAAGGGTCTGTCTGTATGAAACTGGTTCAAGTTATGGATAAGTGACTATAGAAATGTATTTTGTATGAAAGTCGTGTATGAGCAGCATACTGATTTAACACTGATATGTACTGATATTCTTCTGGATACATGCAAAAAGTGAATTTCCATCTTCAGTCTTGCATACTGTGTGTGTTATTCTGTATCTCTCACCCTCAACAGCTCCCTTGCCCACTCCCCATGTCTCTGTCTCTGACTCTTGCCCCTGCCTCATGTCATGCTCTCTTGCTCACAGGACCCTGCCCTGTGTCTCATGCATGCTCTTTCCAGCCCCTGCCCCATGTCTTGCTTGCTGACTATTTCTTTTTCTGGCTTGTGCCTTATGTCTTGCTCTCACTTGTTCTTTCTCCAGCTACCACCCTGTAATGCACTCTGGCTCATGCCTTGTGTCTCACTCATTCTTAGATTCGTGCCCTCTGACTCACTCTCTTGCTCCTGCTTTCTCCAGTTCCCTCCCTGTGATGTGCTCTATCATGTACTGGATTGCAGTCTCTGTGTCTCACTCATTCTTTCTTCAGCTGTCAACTGTTGGTGCCCTCTGGCTCGTTCTTTCTCGAGCTCCCACCCTGTCATGCACTCTAGCTCATGCGTTTTGGCTTGTGTGTTCTTGCTGCTGCTTCTCATGCTCCCACCCTGTGACACATTCTGGCTTGTGCCCTGTGTCTCCCTCTCATTTCTTTCTCCAGTTGTCACTGTGAGTCTCATCCATTTCCCCCCCTGCTCTGTTGTGCCCTCTTCTCCCCTCCCCCCTCCCACCGTGTGTCCATCCCTTTCCCCCCCACCTCCTTTGAAGTCGAATTAATGCTTATTTCTTTTTGTGTAGTTGAATGCAAGAGTATTCATTTAAAAATTAATAAAATAACTTTTTTTGTTGTTGTTCAATAGGTTCGTTTTCTATCTGATCTTGTGAATTGTCATGTAATAGCTGCACCTTCAATGGTAGCCATGTTTGAGAACTTTGTGAGTGTGACACAGGAGGAAGATATACCACAAGTAAGCATAGTAACTGCCATCTCAAGTGTTGTGCTGTTTTTACACAATTTCACTTTATCATGAATAAAACATTCACTTAGTATGAATAAAAGGATCCTGTGAGTTAGACAATACATGCATACAGTGAAATAGTTAAGTCTTCTATAGTGAGGTAACTCAAGTTACCCCTGTGGCAGGGGGGTTGGAACTAGATGATCTTTAAGGTCCCTTCCAACTCAAACCATTCTATGATTCTAAGTAAATTTCTTTTCCTTTGCTTCTGGCAAGTATATAATACTCAGTGAGTTTTGCCAAGTTTATTGAACAGTTGTAATATAGTTAATTTGCAGAAAGATTCTAAAAGTAATATTTCTTCTCTTATATGTGTGTCTCATGTTCCAAATAAAATATAACATCTTTGAAGTAAGAATATGTTTTTTCCTTGGCTGTCAATCCAGCTAATGCACCATGGACTATGGGAATTTGGTTTAGCTCTTTCTTTGCTGATGAGTGCATTGCAGTAGCCTAAAGAATTCATAGATAACATTAAAGTCACTGTAACAGTGATGCACCTTACGAGTTGCATATACCTACTTTATGGAAGGGTCAATTATTAAATCATTCTGTCGATAGCTTAGTTCAACTTCAATTTCGCTTTTTTTCTTTGTTAAGAGTTTTATAAGAAATTCTTCAGGAAACTTGGCATTGGTAACTTTGAATGATTTAAAGTAAAGAGGCTCTGTAGAAGGGTTTTTGTGTGGGTCTCCAAATATACTGTATGTCTAAATGTCTGCCTCTTGAATTATATGTTCTTGTTTTCAAACAGCCTCTTGACATGTCTTCAGGAACTTGAACTGACACACAGTTGTAATCCCAAGTATTGATTGCTGATTTAACTGAAGTTGATCTCTACATCCCCTTAAATACTCCTGGGTTTGCTACTCTTTGCATTGAGAGAAATTCAATAAGTTTGTCAAAGAAATCCCTTTTAAATTTTTTTCCTGTAGGTACGATGTGATTGGTATGTGTTTGCATTTCTGTCATCTTTGCCTTGGGTTGGAAAGGAGTTGTATGAGAAGAAAGATGCTGAAATAGATCGCCTCTTGTCCCACACAGAAAGCTATCTGAAGTAAGCTATAACCAGTAAAAATATACTCTTTCTGGTACCTATTCAAGTATGGATCAATAGCTTTGATTATTGTTAATTTAGAAATACTCTAAATTCTTAGACCCAAACAACTGTGAGGAAAAGACCCTGAAAAATAAAATAGATGAAGAGGTTTATGAATCTAAATGACTTAAGTATCACTCTCAACTTCTGTGTGTGTTGAAGGTAATATTTTCTTGATGCATATGTGTCTGCATTGTTATGACTAGGGTGCTGGTCACCTGTGTCTCTATGTGTGTGTTTTTCTCCAAGTGATTTAACACTGCCATTGAGACTAGTTGTTAGTGATAATTTAAATGTTCACAAACCTGTTTTTATACTACTGCAGACCTCATCAGCTCAATAGACCAAATAGTAGTACACTCACAATAAGAAAACATCGCTTTCTTAGATCAGCTTTTTAAGTGTTAGGTTTTCTTTCCTGTATAAACAGGCATCGCCAGAAGATTCATGTACCCATGTTACAAGTTTGGACTGCTGATAAACCACATCCACAAGAAGAGGCAAGTAGGCTTGCTTTATTTATTTTGTACTGTTTAAAAGATGCTTTAAAAGAATTATTTGACTGAAGTGTTCTTTGGAAATTTAAAATTAAAGGTGCTTTAAGAAAAAAATTAATTCTTTTGAATTGCCCTCCCATGTGTGTCTATTCCAAATGGATTCTAGGTATGAAGTTCTTTTCTAAGTCTTGGGCTAAAACTTAGAGCTGCATTGAGTGAGTGGGAGAGCATTTTGTTGTTTGGTGACAGTCCCCTTTAGGAAATGCTGCTAAACAAGGAATGGTCACTGATCATAGTATTCTTAGGAAATGGGGCTACAAGGCTCTGTACTGAAAGTACCTTTTGGAGAAGGAAGATGTAATTTACCCATTAAAATGTTTCCCTTCTGCAAAAAGAAAACCTCTAGAGTGTTCTTCCTGCAGTGGCTTTGCTTTTTACAGCTCTAGAAAGTGCTAAACAGATACACTCAAATGTTATGCAGCACTAATTGCACCCTCTTTCATAATTAAACCAAAAGTATTAGAGGGGAGAGGTAGCTGATATGGGGTGTTTTTTCTTTTTATTGAACTTTTACTTTTTCCTCCACTGGACTTGCTCCAGTATATATCAATGTCTGCCTTGTACTGAGGAGCCCAATACTGGACACAGCACTTCAGATGTGGCCTTACAAGTACTGAATTAGAGGGGAAGGATCATTTCCCTTGACCTGCTGGCTACGCTCTTGCTGATAAAGCCCAGAATGTGATTGGCTTTCTTTGCTGCAAGGGCACACTACTGCCTCACGTATAACTTGTTCACCAGGACCTCCAGGTCCTTTTCTGCAAAGCTGCTTTCTGGCTAGTCAGCCCCCAGCATATACTGGTGCCTGGAGTTGTTCCTCCCTAGATGTAGAGTTTGACATTTGCTTTTGTTGAACTGCATGAGGTTCCTGTCAGCACATTTCTCTAGCCTGTCCAGGTCCCTCTGAACATCAGCCCTGCTCTCTTTGTGTTAACTGCTTCCCCTCCAATTTGGTATCTCTTAGACTGTATTTAAATTTTTAACTGTAATATTGAAATAATGTGGGTCTTTTTGTAGGTGGAATGAATGTTGACTGATGTCGTGGGTTAAGTTGAAAACTTCCCCCATACACACAGCTGGTCACTCCTCCTCCCCCACCCCCAGGGATGAGGGAGAGAATTAAAGGAGAAACGGGAAACCCGTGGGTTGAGATAAGAACAATTTAATACAGATGATTTAATACACAGTGTAGATGCTCACCACCCCCTCGTATGCGCAGCCCGTCTCGTCCCGAAGCTGCAATCCCGGACGAACGCGAGGCCCCGAAATAGAGAGGGGCAGAGAGAGAGAGAGAGAGTACTCCGAGAGTGGGAGTACTGGGAGAGAGAGAAAAAAGAAAGAAAAACAGTAGAGCAAAAGCGCAGCAAGCGCAAAAGAGCAAAAGTGGTGAAAGAGCCAAAGCGCAAAAGCCCTTCTGTCCGGCTGCCCCTCACTTTTATACTGGGCATGACGCTGCGTGATATGGAATACTGATTGGCCAGTTTGGCCTCAATCTTAAGTTCCACCACAAATCATAAGGGGAATCGTGTCCCCCTTGTCCCGTCTATGCTCCCCCCTTATCCTGCCGTGCTTCTGCACTCCGGCACACTGAAAAGTCCTTGGAGTCTCACGTCCAACCACAAACATCAGCTTGCTATCAGCATTCTTCTCAGAGTGAGCCTCTGAGTAAAACCAAAACACGGAGCTCTTCTAGCTGCTAAAAAAAACTCTGTCCCAGCTGAAACTAGGACAGTATCCACCCCTTATTCCATACCATGCATGTCATGCTCAAACCTTACATATATACTATTCCCTTAGCCATGGGTCATCCCTCCAAAATGTGTCTTCATCTGTTGTAGCAGTCTCTCAGGGCAGGAAAGATGACGTGGAATTCGCTCAGTCGGTAGAACGGATGACATGTAGTCTTTGTTGCGTGTGGCGCCTGGAGCTCGTAGTTGGTGTATCCAGCCACTGTCTGCAGGTTGAAGATGTTGATCTCAAAGAAGTTGCTGGGTGTTTGGAATCGGTTCTGATTCTGATGAAGTTCATTCTTCATTAACCTGGATGATTCTTAATATAATGACATTAGTACAATGTGACAACCATAGCGATGATGTTATGCAGGGACAGGGTTATTCAGCAATTAATATCACACAATTCAATTCATTTTATCATCTATTTTCACCCAACATCAAATCCCCTTGAGGCACACATCGGACTTCCCCGTCCTTCTGCATCACCCACCAAGTGCACCCAGGTCCCTGAGCAAAAGCAATCCCACGAATGGGTTTACCTTTACCCGAGGCAGGAATAACCCAAACTGTCTTCCCCAGTTTATTCCTCATGTGCACTACAGGGACTTTATCTCCTTCTACAGTGCGTAGAAGTTCTGATTGGGCAGGACCAGCTCAACTGGCAGATCCTCTAGTGTTGACTAACCAGGTGGCTTTTGCTAAATGCGTATCCCAATGTTTGAAGGTTCCACCACCCATTGCTTTCAGTGTGGTTTTTAGCAATCCATTATATCGTTCAATCTTCCCAGAAGCTGGTGCATGATAGGGGATGTGATATACCCACTCGATGCCATGCTCTTTGGCCCAGGTGTCTATAAGATGGTTACGGAAATGAGTCCCGTTGTCTGACTCAATTCTTTCTGGGGTGCCATGCCGCCACAAGATTTGCTTTTCAAGGCCCAAGATCGTGTTCCGGGCGGTGGCATGGGGCACAGCATAGGTTTCCAGCCATCCAGTGGTCGCTTCCACCATTGTGAGCACGTAACGCTTGCCACTGCGAGTTTGTGGAAGTGTGACATAGTCAATTTGCCAAGCCTCTCCATATTGATATTTCAACCAACGCCCTCCATACCAAAGAGGTTTCAATCGCTTGGCTTGCTTGATTGCAGCACACGTTTCACATTCATGGATCACCTCTGCAATAGTGTCCATAGTTAGGTCCACCCCTCGATCACGAGCCCATTTGTATGTGGCGTCCCTTCCTTGATGGCCTGAGGCATCATGGGCCCAACGAGCTAGAAATTTTTCACCTTTATGTTGCCAGTCCAGATCCACCTGAGCCACTTTAATCTTGGCGGCCTGATCCACCTGTTGATTGTTTTCATGTTCTTCTGTGGCCCGACTCTTGGGTACATGGGCATCTACATGTCGTACTTTCACAATCAGCTTCTCTACTCAAGCAGCAATGTCTTTCCACAACGGGGCAGCCCAGATGGGTTTACCTCTGCGTTGCCAGCTGCTCTGCTTCCATTGCCGTAGCCATCCCCACAGGGCATTTGCTACCATCCAAGAGTCGGTATAGAGATAGAGCATTGGCCACTTTTCTTGTTCAGCGATGTCTAAAGCCAGTTGGATGGCTTTCACCTCTGCAAACTGGCTTGATTCGCCTTCTCCTTCGGTAGCTTCTGCGACCCGTCGAGTAGGACTCCATATAGCAGCTTTCCATTTTCGATGTTTTCCTACAAGGCGACAGGATCCGTCAGTAAACAGAGCGTATTTCTTCTCATTGTCTGATAGTTCATTATAAGGTGGAGCCTCCTCAGCACGTGTCACCTCCTCCTCCTCTGGTGACATTCCAAAGTCTTTACCTTCAGCCCAGTTAGTGATCACTTCCAAAATTCCTGGGCGATTGAGGTTTCCTATCCGAGCTCTTTGTGTGATCAGCGCGATCCACTTGCTCCATGTGGCATCAGTTGCGTGGTGTGTAGACGGGACGCTCCCTTTGAACATCCAGCCGAGCACTGGCAATCGGGGTGCCAGGAGCAACTGTGCTTCAGTACCAGTCATTTCAGAAGCAGCTCGGACTCCTTCATATGCTGCCAGTATCTCTTTTTCAGCTGGAGCATAGTTGGCTTTGGATCCTTTGTATCCTCGACTCCAAAACCCAAGAGGTCAACCTCGCGTCTCCCCTGGCGCTTTTTGCCAGAGACTCCAGGTGGGACCATTCTCTCCAGCTGCAGTGTAGAGCACGTTTTTGACATCTTGTCCTGTCCAGACTGGTCCCAGGGCTACCACATGGACTATTTCTTGTTTAATTTGTTCAAAGGCTTGTTTTTGCTCTGGGCCCCATTCAAAATTATTCCTCTTTCGGGTTATTTGGTAGAGGGGTTTTACAATCTGGCTGTAGTCGGGAATATGCATTCGCCAGAAACCCACAATGCCTAAGAAAGCTTGTGCTTCCTTTTTGTTGGTTGGTGGGGACATAGCTGTTATTTTATTAATCACGTCCATCGGAATCTGACGACGCCCATCTTGCCATTTTATTCCCAAAAACTGTATCTCCTGGGCAGGTCCCTTGACTTTACTCTGTTTTATGGCAAAGCCTGCTTTCAGAAGGATTTGGATTATCTTTTCACCTTTCTCAAAAACTTCTTCTGCTGTGTTGCCCCATACAATGATGTCATCAATGTATTGCAAATGTTCTGGGGCATCACCCTGTTCCAGTGTGGTCTGGATCAGTCCATGGCAAATAGTGGGGCTGTGTTTCCACCCCTGGGGCAGTCAATTCTAGGTATACTGGATGCCCCTCCAAGTGAAAGCAAACTGTGGCCTGCATTCCGGTGCCAAAGGAATTGAGAAAAACGCATTAGCGATATCAATTGTAGCGTACCACCTGGCTGCCTTTGACTCCAGTTCATACTGAAGTTCCAGCATATCTGGCACGGCAGCACTCAATGGTGGTGTAACTTCATTCAAGCCACGATGGTCTACTGTCAGCCTCCACTCGCCATTGGACTTACGTACAGGCCATATAGGGCTGTTAAAAGGTGAGCGGGTCTTTGTGATGACTCCTTGACTCTCCAGTTGACGAATCAACTTATGGATAGGAATTAGAGAGTCTCGGTTGGTACGATATTGCCGTTGGTGCACTGTTGTAGTAGCAATTGGCACCTGTTGTTCTTCGACCCTCAGTAACCCCACAGCAGAAGGGTCCGTTGAGAGACCAGGCAAAGTAGACAGCTGCCTGCCTTCTTCTGTCTCTACTGCAGCTATGCCAAAAGCCCACCGATACCCTTTTGGGTCTTTGAAATACCCTCTCTTAAGATAATCTATGCCAAGGATGCACGGTGCTTCTGGGCCAGTTACAATAGGGTGTTTTTGCCACTGCTTACCAGTTAGGCTCACTTCAGTCTCTAACACAGTCAGTTGTTGAGACCCCCCTGTCACTCCAGAAATACAGATGGATTCTGCCCCTCTAAAGTTCGACGGTATCAAGGTGCATTGGGCACCAGTATCCACTAAAGCCTTATACTTTCTGGGGTATGATGTGCCAGGCCACCGAATCCACACAGTCCAGTAAACTCGATTGTCCCTCTCCTCCACCTGGCTGGAGGCAGGGCCTCTCTAATGCCTGTTATCATATTCATCAGAGGAATCAGCAGGATTAGAGTCAGGGTGGCTAGGAGGATCAGCCCTCCCATTTTGACTAGTGGACTGCTCACTGTAGACTGGGGCAACAGCTGTCCTGGAGGAATTGGAGAAAGTTCTATTCCTGTTGGTTCTTCCTCCCAACTGGCGTACCCTGGCTTCTAAAGCGGAGGTGGGTTTTCCATCCCACCTTCTCATGTCTTCTCCATGATCACGGAGGTAGAACCACAGCTCACCCTGTGATCTGTACCGTCTCTCTTGTCTCTCTTGAGGAGGGTAACGCCTGGTTCTGACAGCTGAAATTCTAGAACGTTCAGGTGGTGGGAAATCTACTTTTTCTCTTAATTCTCAGACCTCCTCAGACAGCTTTTCCACAGCCGCAACACAGGTTCGTATAGAAGTGTTATCATCATATCATCGGAGGTAGGTGACCAGATTACCTACAGATAGTGGTGCTTCATCATCCCCGAAGTCCATTATTGCCAATGAGGTGGAATATGCTGCTGGCGCACTCCGTAGAATCTTCTGCCACATTGGTCGTGTGCACCGGACGTCATCTGGATCTTCGAGTCTTGGTCCGCTTCTCGAGTCAAGATAAATCAACTCTCGCACAGCCAGTTCTCTCAGATACTGAATAGCTTTTTCTATGTTGGTCCACTTGCTTACATTACATGGCACCTCGTCCTTGTAGGGATACCTTTCCTTTATAGCTGCCAGGAGCCATCTCCAGAGGCTGCGGACTTGTGTCTGCCTTCCAATTGCTTTATCAATGCCTCCATCCATGGCAAGGGCTCCCAGCTGCCTGGCTTCATTACCATCTAACTCCAGACTATTGGCTCCCATGTCCCAGCATCTGAGCAACCAAGAGACAATGGGCTCACCTTTAAGACGGCCATAATCTTTTCGAATATCTCGCAGCTCGCTCATTTTTAGAGATCTGGTGGTTATTGTCTCATCTATGATGTCACTTCTCCTCCATTGAGATTTTCTCTGGGGCGAAACAGAACGCTCCCGCTTCATTTCTTGTGATGGCCCTGGTTGCTCTTCATCATCATCATCCTCTCCTCTGCATTCTGACTTTCGCACACATTTCCTCGGTTGCTCTTCCTCCAATCGTTGTGATGGCCCTGGTTGCTCTTCCTCATTTGGTTGTTGTGATGGCCCTGATTGCTCTTCATCTTCTAACTTTTGTATACATTTTCTTTTCCTTACGGGGGCAACTGATACCGTTGTAGTCTGAGTAGCTATAGTGCTTGTCATGGGAGTTGAGATGGCAAGCTCAATAACCCGAGAAATAAAATGATATATACCCCTAAATGGCCGATTGATTTTGAATATATAGATAATTAAACATATATTCAGGGGACCTTGCAGGACAATCAAACCCGTTAAATTATTCCAACAATGTTCGGCATTATCAAAATCAAGGTAAGCTTTTGTGAATGAAAAGTCACCGGTATAATTGGCGATGATATCCGCCAGGTGACGCTCAAAATTAATAAACGAGCTCCACATCACCATCCCCCTCTGCACCGCCGAATACAAAGACTGAGCCGGTCCCAGCACCGATGATCTTATCAGAGTTACACCGTACAGTATAGCAAAGCCCTTAATTACCGATAACATACTTTTCATGCCGGTCCAACACCCAGAGCCAGAAAACCGCATACACATTCCGCCTAACATCGTATAGGGTAAATAAGGCAATAAATTATGAATGTCTGGTAACATGTATGCGAGCATAACAAACAGCATTCCAGCCAGCAACATCGTTATCTCAACCCCTTCGAGCCCCACGTTGGGCGCCAATTAAGACTGTCGTGGGTTAGGTTGAAAACTTCCCCCCCCACACACAGCCGGTCACTCCCCCTCCCCCAGCCCCAGGGATGAGGGAGAGAATTAAAGGAGAAACGGGAAACCCGTGGGTTGAGATAAGAATTTAATACAGATGATTTAATACACAGGGTAGATGCTCACCACCCCCTCGTATGCGAAGCCCGTCTCGTCCCGAAGCTGCAATCCCGGACGAACGCGAGGCCCCGAAATAGAGAGGGGCA
>NW_028238580.1:0-38751 GCF_009769465.1 Tauraco erythrolophus | reverse complement strand
TTGAATTCACCTCGGAAACTGACTCCTGAAGCACGACAAGCGCTGGAGGAGGTTCAACAGGCTGTTTCTGCTCGTCAGGTTTATCGAGTGGATCCCTCCATTGATATCACTGTTTTTATTACCACTCCAGATTTTCATCCTACAGGTATCATTGGCCAGTGGAATAAACAGTGGCCCGACCCATTGCATATTTTGGAATGGGTCTTTTTGCCACATCAGCCAAAAAAGACAGCATCCACATTGTTTGAATTAATCTCTTGTCTGATAATCAAATGCCACCAACGGTGTTTGCAATTAATGGCAGCGGATCCTGGAACAATTGTTCTTCCAGTACAGCAGGAACACTTTGAGTGGAGCCTTACTAACAGTGCTCCTCTGCAAAGTGCGCTGCAAAACTTTTCGGGACAGATTGCTTATCATCTGCCCAGCCATAAATTACTGCAATTGGCAAAATCGACAAGCTTTACCTTGCGGCCAAAAAATAGTCGGGTGCCAGTGCAAGGACCCACCATCTTCACCGACGGGTCCGGGAAAACCGGGAAAGCTATTGTTACCTGGAAGGAGGAATCTGAGTGGCAGGTGCTGGAAGGCCACAAGTCAGGCTCAGCCCAGTTGGTTGAACTGAGGGCCGTTGCCATGGCTTTTCAGCGGTTCTCTCAGGTATCTTTGAATTTGGTCACTGATTCTGCTTACGTAGCAGACATAACCCAACGCTTAGATTGTTCACTTTTGAAGGAAGTGAATAATGTGGCTCTGTTTTCACTATTGAAAACTTTGTAGTGTGCAATTCAAGCTCAAGTTCATCCATATTACATTTTGCATATTCGAAGTCACACTAACTTGCCAGGTTTCATAACAGAAGGCAATGCCAGGGCTGACATGCTAGCTAACCCTGCGTGGGTAGCGCCTCAGCCTGACAAAATTGCACAAGCCAAGGCATCGCATAGTTTTTTCCATCAAAGTGCGCATACCCTGCAGAAGCAGTTCCACTTAACGCCCACTGAGGCTCGGGACATTGTCAGCGCTTGCGCTGACTGTCACGGACTTGCGGCACCTCTGCCATCGGGGGTAAACCCCAGGGGCCTAAAGGCCCTGCAGCTTTGGCAGACGGATGTAACGCATGTTCCTGAATTTGGCAGGTTTAAGTATGTGCATGTGTCTATTGACACTTTCTCCTCAGCCATGTGGGCAACTGCTCATACTGGGGAGAAAGGTCGCGATGCCATTGCCCATTGGAAACTCGCCTTTGCGGTCTTGGGCGTGCCTTTTTCTGTGAAAACCGATAATGGCCCAGCCTATGTCTCACAGAAGACACGGCAGTTTTTACAACTATGGGGTGTAAATCATACCTTGGGTATTCCGCATTCTCCTACTGGCCAAGCCATTGTTGAACGCGCTCATGGCACTTTGAAGCGTGTTTTAGATAAACAAAAAGGGGGAATGCATGGAGAAACCCCACAGAGTCGCCTGGAAAAAGCATCATATACAATTAATCATCTTACAGTGCCACCAAATTCAAATAATCCTGTTATTCTGAATCATTTTCTTTCGTTGCAGTCTTCAGGTGAGACGCACCTGCCTCGAGCAAAAGTCTGGGTACGGGACCTACTCACTAAGAAGTGGGAAGGCCTGTGTGAGCTTATTGCTTGGGGTCATGGGTATGCTTGCATTTCCACAGATACTGGGGTACGATGGCTACCTGCAAGATGCGTTCGCCCTGACCTGCGGCACCAGAAGCAGAACAGGCAACCTGCAAGGCAACCTTCAAATGATGACCAAGACATCGATCATCAGCCTGGTCCTTCTACAAGCAGAGACTGAACTTTATGTTATGGAGTCAGAATGTTAGAGCCCTTAAGGCTATCCAGAATTGGTAACTGATCTAGAGCCCTAAGGCTATTTAGAATTAATGACTGGACATATAACTGGGTTTGCTAGATGTATGTCTCCTATGGCATTGCTGGAGAATCTCTCTGCCCACTTTAAATTAGTATCTGATTAGGGTTCAGTTTGGTAACAGCCATTACCAAACGAACCCCTTATGCTGTGTTTGTTCTCCTTGCTGCAAGGGATCCCGCAGAGGATTAGAGACGCTACCTTTTTGGTCTTAAACAAAAAGGGGGAATTGTGGATACTAAAAAGCTAGAAGCAGAGAAATTTTCCAGCTACTGCAGCATCCTGGGAAAGTTCTTTTTCCCATGCAGGCTAGCTGAGAAACAGTTTGAGGTTTTTGTAAACTAAGACTTTATCTTGCACCTGTAGCTTGTTATGCAGTCTTGTTTATGGCACACTGGGAAAGTTGTTTTGAAATGGGTGTTGTAGCATTTAGCCAATCACTCTGGGAGGTGGATGGTCAAGGGACCAATAGCCCTGGCCATTCTTGTGAACAATGTTTTATATATATACGGATTTGTAATTAAAAAAGATCGCCGCTGCTGCTCCTGCTGGTTGTTGTTGGTTGGCGTTGGCATTTTCTTCTGGACCTGAATTCTGTGTCGTTCTTCTCTCCGTCCCCGGCACGACAGCAACATTTGGTAACCACCAAGAAACAAAGAAAATTGTTAAGGAATGATGCCTGGTTGTGGTTTTGGAAAATTACATTAGTTCTTATTAACAAAATAATCATTAGTCTCCAATTATGAATACAAGCTGAACTTAATAATGAAAACATCATCATTTCAACATGTGCTGTGTCAGAGGCAAAATTAAGTTGAAAAGAAAGATGGTCTAGTGGTGACCATTCTCACCATGGGACTTAGGAAATACAGGTTTAATTGTCATCCCTGCCACAGATTCCTCATACCATTCTTTTATTATTTGTATTACTATAGACTCTAGTAGACCTAGTCATGTTGTGTTTTAAATTCTTAATCCTTTAGTTTTACAACTCCAGAAGTCAGAATAACATTTTTTTAACTGTTCCATGTTTATTATTTCTGTATTGCTTGCATAACTCTGCATGACTTCTGTCTCAACTTCTAGATACACGAAGAGCCTTGTTTTTTTTTTTAATGGCACTAGTCATCCTGCCTTGTACACCGTAGGGCAGTACAATTACATTTATACTAGAGTAATGTGTTCATATCTGACAGCAGTGATTTTCTGATTTGGCAGCTTGCTTCCAGCTCAAGATATAAGTCCCTCAATATAGCCCCCCTTGTACCACATTATTGTATCTGTTTGAAGTTCTGTCCAGTTTACAATTGGTATTATGTTTTCTGCACATGCACAGAATAACCTCACTGTGTGATTCCCCCCCCAAAAAAAAAAAAAAAAAAAAAAACCCAACAAAAAACAGGCCTTCCCAGATGCAGCAGGCTTACTTTACTATATAGATTTATATATACTCTTGCCATTATGTTCCCATCTGTTCTGAGGGAAGATTCCACCTTACCACAAGACATAATAATGAGCATACTCAGGACAGCGTGTGCAGTCCTGTCCCAGCAGCAGTCTCCTAGGAGGGTGCAGTGCTGGGGAACGTGTAGTCTGTCTTCAATCCACTTGAAGATGGTGTTTGTTCTGGCATGATTCATAGATTCATAGATTCATAGATTTCTAGGTTGGAAAAGACCTTAGAGATCATCGAGTCCAACCATCCCTAATCCCCATTAAACCATATCCTCAAGTAGATCATCCACCCTATTCTTAAACACATCCAGGGATGGGGACTCAACCACCTCCCTGGGCAGCCTATTCCAGTGGCTGACAACCCTTTCAGAGAAGAAATACTTCCTAACATCCAACCTGAATCTCCCCTGACTAAGCTTATGCCCATTTCCTCTTGTTCTATCACCCATCACTAATGTAAAGAGTCCTTCCCCTACCTCCCCACCATCTTTTTCTCAAGTATTTATAGGCCGTAATCAGGTCTCCCCTCAGCCTCCTCTTCTCCAGGCTAAACAGCCCCAACTCCCTCAGCCTCTCTTCATAAGTTTTATTTTCCAGCCCCTTGACCAGTTTAGTCGCCCTTCTTTGGACTCGCTCCAGGAGCTCAATATCTCTCTTAAAGCGAGGGGCCCAAAACTGGACACAATATTCCAGGTGCAGCCTCACCAGTGCCGAGTACAGGGGCAGGATCACTTCCCTGCTCCTGCTGGTCACACTATTCTTGATACACGCCAGTATCCCATTGGCCTTTTTGGCCACCTGGGCACACTGCTGGCTCATATCAAGCCGGTAGTCGACCAACACCCCCAGGTCCTTCTCCACCAGGCAGCTCTCCAGCCACTCTTCCCCGAGCCTATAGCGATGCTTGGGGTTTTTATACCCCAAGTGAAGGAATGATGTATTACTGTACCCTGTGGAAGAAGTTGTTGTGTTTCAGAGATGTGCATTTTAAGTTCCCCAGAAAGGACTTAACAGAATATTACTTTTTTTACCTTCTAGGACAACTGCAGATGGGTCCGCAAAAGAAAAATGACAGGATAAC
This sequence comes from Tauraco erythrolophus, assembly GCF_009769465.1. NCBI lineage: Eukaryota > Metazoa > Chordata > Aves > Musophagiformes > Musophagidae > Tauraco > Tauraco erythrolophus. The sequence continues at coordinate 34,319 of NW_028238580.1, read as the reverse complement.
ACCAAGCTACTAGAAATAGTTACACTGTGGTATATTTTGACACAAGAACAGTTAAATGGATGGATTCGGGAGATAAAAAGAAAGCAGCAACTCTGAAATATTGTAATTGTCAACACAATATAATGCAGATGTTGGCAAAATACTGTGTTCCTGGAGAGAAGTGAGTCAGTCCACACACCACCTGACCATTCCTTACACCGCGGAAACCTTTGGTGTGCACTCAATACAGCAAGAACAGCACTGTTCCAACTGATTAAGTTGCACGCTGCATTTCAGGTTCTTGAGGCCACATGACAGAGATTTCAATTTTAACAAAAAGGTTTTTCTGCAGGAAGGAAGCAGAGTATTATTATATATTACATTTCGTGACAAGGCAACTGGAAAAAAGTGCCTTCATTCTCTCTGACGCTGTGCAAGCTCGTTGGCCGGGTATGAAGTAAAGGGATGTGAAGGATTCTCTCTGTCTTCAGAGTACCTAGGAACAATGGGGCACTTTCTCCTGTGTAATGAAGCCCTTTTGTATCGTGTTCCAGAATAACCTTTAGATGGTACCATGAAGTGAATTGAAAATAAAGAAAATCAAAGGATGCTACTCTAGTTAGTCCATCAGACAACTTTGGCTAGGTGGGTGTTTGAACAAAGTCCATCCATGGACTGAGAGAAAGTCTTAATCTGTGAGGTAGGTGCAGATGGAGGGATGTGACACAAATTTCAGCTATTCAAGTTTTGTAGAAAAATTAAAAATATTTGTATTTTTTAATGCAGAATGAGATTGATAATTTTGGCACTATTGCAGGAGACAGGACACCTCCTTATGTGAATGAATATTTACATGGGTGGAAGTGTAATAGGAAGGATGACCGAGGATTTTCATAGAATTTCATAGAATTTCTAGGTTGGAAAAGACCTTAGAGATCATCCAGTCCAACCGTCCCTAATCCCCCATTAAACCATATCCCTAAGCAGTTCATCCACCCTTTTCTTAAACACATCCAGGGATGGGGACTCAACCACCTCCCTGGGCAGCCTATTCCAGTGGCTGACAACCCTTTCAGAGAAGAAATTCTTTCTAACATCCAGCCTGAACCTCCCCTGACTAAGTTTATAACCATTTCCTCTTGTCCTATCACCCATCACTAATGTAAAGAGCCCTTCCCCTACCTCCCCACCATCTTTTCTCAAGTATTTGTAGGCCGTAATCAGGTCTCCCCTCAGCCTCCTCTTCTCTAGGCTAAAAAGCCCCAATTCATAGAATCATAGAATCATAGAATGGTTAGGGCTGGAAGGGACCTTCAAAGGTCATCTAGTCCAACCCCCCTGCAAGGAACAGGGATATCTCCAACTAGATCAGGTTGCTCAGGGCCTCGTCCAACCTGGCCTTGAACGTCTCCAGGGATGGAGCATCCACCACCTCTCTGGGCAACCTGTTCCAGTGTTCTACAACTCTCATGGTAAAAATTTTTTCCTAATATCCAATCTGAATCTACCTCCCTCTATTTTAAAACCATTACCCCTTGTCCTATCACAACAGGCCCTCCTGAACAGCCTCTCCCCATCTTTCCTGTAGGCCCCCTTGAGGTACTGGAAGACCGCTATAAGGTCACCCCGGAGCCTTCTCTTCTCCAGGCTGAACAGCCCCAACTCTTTCAGCCTGTAATTCCCTCAGCCGCTCCTCATAAGTTTTATTTTCCAGCCCCTTGACCAGTTTAGTCGCCCTTCTTTGGACTCGCTCCAGGAGCTCAATATCTCTCTTAAAGCGAGGGGCCCAAAACTGGACACAATATTCCAGGTGCGGCCTCACCAGTGCCGAGTACAGGGGCAGGATCACTTCCCTATTCCTGCTGGTCACACTATTCTTGATACACGCCAGTATCCCATTGGCCTTTTTGGCCACCTGGGCACTCTGCTGGCTCATATCAAGCCGGTAGTCAACCAACACCCCCAGGTCCTTCTCCGCCAGGCAGCTCTCCAGCCACTCTTCCCCGAGCCTATAGCGATGCTTGGGGTTTTACACTCCAAGTGAAGGACTCTGCGCTTGGCCTTATTAAAGCTCACGCCATTGGCCTCAGCCCAACGATCCAGTCTGTTCAAATCCCTCTGAAGGGCCTCCCTACCCTCGAGCAGATCGACACAGCCTCCCAGCTTGGTGTCGTCCACAAACACTGAGGGTACATTCAATTCCCTCATCCAGGTCATTGATAAAGATGTTAAACAGAACCGGACCCAGCACTGAGCCCTGGGGAACCCCACTGGTGACCGGCCTCCAGCCAGATTTAGCCCCATTTACCACCACTCTTTGGGCCCGGCCATCCAGCCAGTTTTTAACCCAAAGGAGGGTGTGCCTATCCAGGCCAGCAGTTATCAGTTTCTCAACCAGAACACTATGAGAAACTGTATCAAAGGCTTTTCTGAGGTCAAGGAAAACTACATCCATAGCCCTTCCCTCGTCAACCAGGCGGGTCACCCTGTCATAGAAGGTGATCAGGTTTGATTGGCAAGACCTGCCTTTCATAAACCCATGTTGACTGGGCCTGATCACCCGGTTAACCTGTATGTGCTCATTAATAGCACTCAAGATAACCTGTTCCATGACTTTGCCCATCACCGAGGTCAGACTGACAGGCCTGTAGTTCCCCGGATCCTCCTTCTGCCCTTTTTTGTAAATGGAGGCAACATCCACCAGCCTCCAGTCCAGCGGAACTTCCCCAGTGAGCCAAGACTGCCCAAAGATAATGGACAGGGGTTTGGCAATGACATCCGCCAGCTCTCTCAGGACCCTCGGGTGGATACCATCAGGCCCCATAGACTTGTGGGCATCCAGCAGATCCTTGACCCGTTCTTCTTGGATCACAGGAGCTTCGATCTGCTCTCCCTCCCTGCCATCAGACACCATAGGCCAGCTCACCTGGGAACTACTAACCTTATTATTAAAGACTGAGGCAACGAAGGCATTAAGGACCTCAGCCTTGTCCTCATCCCTAGTGACTAACGTACCCCCTGTGTCTGGAGGTAATCTTTAGCCCTCCTTTTGTTATTAATGTATTTATAGAAGGACTTTTTGTTGTCCTTTACGGAACAGGCAGAAGGGTAGAAAGGGTTTCTTTCTACCCTTCAGAAAGCCTCTATAACCTAATGGATGAGGAACTCTCCCAAGAGAAAATCAAATTTGTCTCTGGTTCTTTCTGCGGTGGGTAAGGACTTCAGGTGCTCTGCTGCTGCCAGAAGCAGGACAGCAATTCATGCTTATCTTCCAGTTTGGTGAAAATCTTGCCTTCTGATTTCTAAATCTTAAAGGTGCACTTCAGGCATGTTTTCAAAGAAGGAAATGGGAGACCTAGTTACCCAGGATATGGAGAAGGCTGAGGTACTCAATGACTTTTTTGCCTCAGTCTTCACTGACAAGTGCTCTAGCTGCACAGCTCAAGTCACAGAAGACAAAGGTAGGGACTGGGAGAATCTGAGTCTGGGTTTTGTTGGATTGGATTGCAGTGACAAAAATAATGCTTGAAAAAAGGATCTGGTTATTTACACACAAGCATAAAAAGAACACCAAAACCCCACCAAACTGAAAAACAAGGAACAGAGTAGCCTCATCAACTGATAGGAAATGCAAGTGGAAAGATGTGTCCCTTGCCCTTCTAGAAAAAGCAGAGAAGAAATCTCTTCCTGCTGGTCTCACAGGGCATCCATCTGGCACGTGGAAGAAACTTGGGATCTCAGTTTGTCTTTGGTGCCTTTGAGCTAGTGACTTCATGGGCCTCCATGAGGTGTCCCAGCTCCTGGGCTGTGCAATCTTTCAGTCCCATCTCCCACCTGGTCGACATTTCAGTTGTATGTACAAAGTGGACGACTTCAGCAGGAGAAATTGATAATTGAGAAATTGATACTTGACTCTATCTAAATCCCTGCCTTACCTAGGAAACAATTTTGTTGACATCTCACTGCAGTTATTGTGATGACTGGGATGCTGCCTTAAGCAGTGGAAACAGTTTCACTTTATCAGCATCTGTGTTTTCTGCAGGTTAGAAAGGTAGACAGAAAGGGAGGTGGTGACATGGGTATTAAATGGCTCAGCGTGGTCAAGTACATGCAAAAACATTGACCACACGTGCAGATTGGCAGAAGTTGAGATACTGGGATATAACAACTGTGGTGACAGTGTAAGCAAGTATCTTGGTTTTGTCAATCTGTGGTCTTGTGATTGGTTTTATTAAATGCCAAAGTCCTTTCTACAAATGTAGCATCTTGGCACAAGAGGCACACTTCCCAAGAGTACAATGCATGTGTTTGAAATTATCCCTATACTCTAGCAGTGTTTTCTACCTAGTTATGATAAATACTTCCAGTCTGAACTTCATTTTTTTTTTTGTCTGGAAATATAAAAATAATGCTTCACTGAGGTCTGCCTGAGACAAGTATTTTAAAGGCACTGATTTCAGAGAGTGAAGTCAGATAACCAATGTTACACTAGTTCCAGATATACAAAAGCATACTCAAGTTTGGGATATGAGAATAGACTGTTGACTTCAGAGAGACTTGGATGCTCCATTGAAACTGAGGCTATAAAATAGAATATGTTGTTAACATGACTTTAGATTCATAGTATATTCCCTTTTGTTCTGTCATTGTTATAAATTTCATTCAGTAAAATGTCATGCAGCTATCAGTGCATGAAGAAGAAAATTGTATTTAAAAATAGACGATTAAATTAGAAAATAAAAAGTTACACAGAGGCAATGTAATAATAAAACTACAATAAAAATCCCCTGAAATAAATAACAGTCAACCAGAAATAGTATTTTTAAACATAGTTAGAATTAAAAAAAAAAAAAACGTTTTTTACCATATCTAATCCATCACTTCAACAGTAATGTGGTTTTTGAATTAAAATATGTAGTTGGATGAGAACAAATCCATCCTCACCCTGACTCCATTAACACCAAGCGTTATGCTGTGTGGACTTTGACAGGAATATGCATAGCTACCAGAGGCAGGAATATAAAATCTGTAATGGGTCAAATCCTTTCAATGATACTTTTTCATTATCTGAAGCTGGATCTAGGCACTAGAAATTGTAAACCTGGAATAAATCGGTGACATTACTCCTGTGGAAATCTGAGGAAATCATAGAATCATAGAATGGTTAGAGTTGGAAGGGACCTCAAAGATCATCTAGTTCCAACCCCACTGCCTTGGGCAGGGAAATCCTCCACTACACCAGGTTGCCCAAAGCCTCATCCAACCTGGCCTTGAACACTTCCAGGGATGGGGCATCCACAGCTTCTCTGGGCAACCTGTTCCAGCGCCTCACCACCCTCAATGTAAAGAATTTCTTTCTTATATCTAATCTAAATCTGCCCTCTTTCAGTTTAAAGCCATTTCCCCTTGTCCTATCACTACACGCCCTTGTAAAAAGTCCCTCTCCAGCTTTCCTGTAGGTCCCCTTTAAGTACTAGAAGGCTGCAATAAGATCTCCCCAGAGCCTTCTCTTCTCCAGGCTGAACAGCCCCAACTCTCTCAGCCTGTCTCCATAGGAGAGGTGTTCCAGCCCTCGGATCATCTTCGTGGCCCTCCTCTGGACCCACTCCAGCAGCTCCATGTCCTTCTTGTGTTGGGGACTCCAGAGCTGAACACAGTATTCCAGGTGGGGTCTCACAAGACCAGAGTAGAGGGGCAGAATCACCTCCCTTGAGCAGCTGGCCACACTCCTTTTGATGCAGCCCAGGATATGGTTCGCTTTCTGGGCTGCAAGTGCGCATTGCCGGCTCATGTTGAGCTTCTCATCCACCAGCACCCCCATGTGGAGGAATTCCTTTCCGAGACTGGCCATAATATTCTCTCGGGTATGGACAATCCCTGTTTGGGCCCCAGAGCACAAGGTTACCAACTCGCACAGGCGAGCTCTTGATCCTATCAGAAATCGGGCAAAAACAATTGCAGATTTAATAAAGGGTGTCAGAATGCGGGCTCAAAAATTAGGCGATGAACAGCTCAAATTAGGACATATAATTCCCTCCACTACCCTGTGGATTACTCCAATATTTGCTAACCCAAAGAAATCAGGAAAATGGAGATTTACGTTAAAAGTTTTAAGAGTTATTAATGCAATCATTTCACCAATGGGTGCATTACAACCGGGTGTATCAAATCCTACTATGATTCCAGAATGTTAGCATTTGATGGTGATTGATTTAAAAGATTGGGTTTTTTTTACTTTCTTACCTTTTTATTTATTTACACCCTAACGATTGTCCTAGATTTGCCTTTTCAGTTCCAGTGCTTAACAATGAATGACCCACGCAACAATATCATTGGATTGTACTGCCTCAAGGAATGATGATTAGTCCTACAGTTTGTCAATTGGTGGTTGATGATACTTCCCATCAGGTCAGACAGCAGATCAAGCTCAGCAGATTGTACACGCCTGCCCTGACCGTCAGCGTATTGTGCCTTCAAATACTCCAGCAGAAATAAATCCAAAAGGTTTATGTGTCAATGAATTATGGCAAACTGATATTACTTATATTCAATCGTTTCTTTGATCTAAATATGTCCATGTAACTGTTGATATGTTTTCTGCCTTTGTTGTTGCTACTGCTCACACTGAAGAAAACCATGGGAGTACCAAAGAAAATCGGGACAGACAGTGATCCAGTATGGTGCCTTTTTACAGGATTGGGGAGTGACTCACACTACCGGTATCCCTCATTTGCCTACGGGACAAGCTGTTATTGAACGAACTCATTTAATGTTAAAACAAATGCTTGATAAACAAAAAAGGGGCAGTCTTCCGTATATTTCCCAGCAAGAATCCTTGGACAAAGCCACATATGTTTTAAATTTTCTTAATTTGTCTGCTTCTAGGCAACATACTATGGCTGTGGATCACAATTTTAAACCCAGTGCCATTTTTGCAGAAAAATCAACAGCATGTTATAAGAAACTGGACTCAACTCATGGGATGGCCCTATGTCTCTGCTTGCATGGGGAAGAGGGTATGTTTGTATTCTCTTTCCCACAGGTCCATACTGGTTACCAGCAAGAAACGTAAAGCCAGCCAGGACTTTTGAAACTACAAATAGAGAAAGGGAGATCCAAGAATTAGCAGAGCAAGCAGAGATCGCAGAAACACCGAATGAGGAGAATGGTTCAAATGGACAGACTCGTAATAGAAGATTTCATGTTAATTTATCAACTGTTCTTATGTTTCTCATTGTTAGGTATATTATGTGTGTGAAAGTTGCTTGTATATATGCTTTGTGTGTTTTCTCCGATCGGAAGGTGTATGGATTCCACCCATAGCTACTGGAAGGAAAAGAATTGACTGGTACCAAATTAATGACAAAGAATTACTAACTGGACTTAGTTGTGAGCGCGTAACTTTGAAAAAGGAAGCTAGGAGGATTGTTATTGAACAACATGTTGCGATTCGCAAAAAAACGCTGTTAGCCAGCAGAGCACATACTGGGCAGCCTTGTTGCACGCACTGGCCACGCGTGCGGCAACGCCGTGTCAGTACCTTTGTCATAGACTCTGTTGAGGGTGTAAAAGGGATGGCTCAGAGCGGAGCTGAAGGAGGCTGCAGAGCACACTGTGTGGATAAACAGGGGACGCCCTGAAGGTGCCGTGCCCGCCTCCCTTCTCCGCGACACCCTGCTGATTGTTACCCTCCTGCTCAGCGGAATCTTGGGCATAGTCGAAATAGTAAGGCTCCCAGAAAGGGAAACAATATGCTAGTAACTGCTTCTGCAAGGCTGTACCAAAACAAAATGCTAGTAACTGCTTCTGCAGAGCTATAGTAGAGCTTAGTAAGGTATTCCTTCGTATATAAGGGGAGATCTATGTACTATAGGGACTTTTAGGAATGTATTTACCTCATACCACCATGATCCTAAGTCATAGACACACCCGGAATAGGCAAAGCACGCATGCTTATGATAGCTAGTGCAATTCCAGAGCAGAATTTGGGAAACCAGCTAAAATCATTGCAGCTTCAATATTTGCACCAGGAGTTGAAGTGGCACAGACGTTAACGACACTGAATAAGTTGGGTCACTTGGGCTAACAAAACCAACGTCTCACAATTCTGTTTATCTGTGCAAAGTGCCTCTGACCCATTTCGCACGTGCCTTATTGGTGTGCCAATACTTTTGGCCAAATAATAGCACTAACATTACAGAGTTTCAAAGATTCGTCAGTACCTCTGCCCTCTCATACCAACAACCCAGTGGCATGAGACGGATCTGCAGTGGGTGGGATTGGCCTTTCGATGTAGAATCGGAAGTCCAAGCCGCCTTGATTAGATCACTCAATGTGACCATTCCCCGCAGGACTGCAAGAACTTGATCTCTTAGGTAGCTTGTTACCAGGAACATGGAAAAATGTTTCTGGTTTATGGAACCAGTTAATCATAGAATCATAGAATCATAGAATCATAGAATGGTTAGGGCTGGAAGGGACCTTCAAAGGTCATCTAGTCCAACCCCCCTGCAAGGAACAGGGATATCTCCAACTAGATCAGGTTGCTCAGGGCCTTGTCCAACCTGGCCTTGAACGTCTCCAGGGATGGAGCATCCACCACCTCTCTGGGCAACCTGTTCCAGTGTTCTACCACTCTCATGGTAAAAAATTTTTTCCTAATATCCAACCTGAACCTACCTCCCTCTATTTTAAAACCGTTACCCCTTGTCCTATCATAACTGGCCCTCCTGAACAGCCTCTCCCCATCTTTCCTGTAGGCCCCCTTGAGGTACTGGAAGACCGCTATAAGGTCACCCCGGAGCCTCCTCTTCTCCAGGCTGAACAGCCCCAACTCTTTCAGCCTGTCCTCATAGGAAAGGTGCTCCAGCCCTCTTATCATCTTCGTGGCCCTCCTCTGGACCCTCTCCAACTGGTCCATGTCCTTCTTATGTTGGGGACTCCAGAACTGGACGCAGTACTCCAAGTGAGGTCTCACGAGGGCAGAGTAGAGGGGGAGAATCACCTCCCTCGACCTGCTGGCCACGCTCCTCTTGATGCAGCCCAGGACGCGGTTGGCCTTCTGGGCCGCAAGAGCACATTGCCGGCTCATATTGAGCTTCTCGTCCACCAGTACTCCCAAGTCCTTCTCCTCAGGGCTGCTGTCGATCCATTCACCACCCAGTCTGTATTTATGCCTGGGATTGCCACGACCCAGATGTAGGACCTTGCATTTGGCCTGGTTAAACTTCATGAGGTTGGTACGGGCCCACCTCTCCAGCCTGTCGAGGTCCCTCTGGATGGCATCCCTCCCTTCCAGCGTGTCGACGGCACCACACAGCTTGGTGTCATCGGCGAACTTGCTGAGGGTGCACTCCATGCCACTGTCCACGTCACCGACAAAGATGTTGAAGAGGGCCGGGCCCAACACGGACCCCTGAGGGACGCCACTCGTGACCGGTCTCCACTTGGACATTGAGCCGTTGACCACTACTCTCTGAGTGCGGCCATTGAGCCAATTCCTTATCCACCGAGTGGTCCATCCATCAAACCCATGACTCTCTAGTTTAGAGAGAAGAATGTCGTGCGGGACAGTGTCAAAAGCTTTGCACAAGTCCAAGTAGATGACATCCGTTGGTCGACCCTTGTCCACCGATGTTGTCACCCCATCGTAAAAGGCCACCAAGTTGGTCAGGCACGATCTGCCTTTGGTGAAGCCATGTTGGCTGTCACCCACCACCTCCTTGCTCTCCATGTGCCTTAGCATGGTTCCCAGGAGAATCTGCTAATCTGTTAATGAGTCATGACGCCATATAGAAAATCATTCACCCTCCCATGCAACTTGTAACTGGCTCTGGAGTGGTTTGGTTCCAAACGCTGAAGCAAGCCTATCAGGCTAAATTAGGACGCAGCTTTTTCTTCCAAGACAAACCGCGTTTCAATGTGTCCGGCACATCGATGTGGGGAGATGTAAAAACTGGAGCACTCATTGGGGAAGTATTTACACACGATACGCTCCTGCCCCCCTGAATTTTTCTGATCTGTGAAGATCGTGCCTGGACCGGAATTCCACAAGGAGCTATCGGTGGTCCTTGCTATTTGGGTTGCCTAACTCTCTTTGCCCCTAGCATTCATGATTTTCTAGCTGAACGAACAACCCGAACAAATCGGGGTAAGAGGAGCCTAAAAGAATTTGACGGCACTTGTAATGACAACGTGCAGCTGCCGAATCCAGCTGAAATAGCAGCACTATCTGTCTTCCTTCCAGGAGCCTCTGACGGCAATGCTAATAGTCAGTTGGCTAAGCTTGTTGTTGGGCATTGAAACAATTTAATCTTACCTCTAATATTCTCGCTTCTCTATTGCTTGATATAGATGATATCCAGCATGCTGCATTGCAAAATTGCACTGCTATTGATTTTTTATTGTTAGCTCAAGGCCATGGTTGTACTGACTTTGAAGGCATGTGCTGTATGGACCTATCTGACCACTCTCAAAGCATTCATAAGCAGCTTGCAAACCTCCAAAGTAACATGCATCATATCACGACACAAGATGACCGGTTCTCAAACTGGTTCGGTAGTTGGAACATACCAGGTTGGATAAAAGGATTAATCATACAAGGCATAACGATATTAGTTGCATTGCTGTTTACGATTCTCTTAGCAGGGTGTGTCCTGAAGTGCGCCTCTCGGGTCCTCCTTAAAGCAATGCCAGGACTATGGATTGTCCAAAAACAGAAAGGGGGAAGTGTGGAGGAATTCCTTTCCGAGACTGGCCATAATATTCTCTCGGGTATGGACAATCCCTGTTTGGGCCCCAGAGCACAAGGTTACCAACTAGATTACTTTTGTCCTTCAAGTTATCTCAATGGCCTTAAAAGGAAATGTAGACTGATAGCCTGCCAAGATGCACGCCTCCTGGATGCCTCTCCGATGACCGCAATGAGGAGACTAAAGGGATGAGCTTATTACCTGTGGTCTGCTAGCGCTGCCCTATCACTATAGCCCACGAGAGTGTGTTTACGCTAAGCAAGCCAATTGTACAATGTAGTCGTGTCACGCCACATTCCGCTATATAACCTGTGTGTTGTTTGTAATAAACGGAGCATGATCTTCTAACCATATTGGTGTATGTTCATGACTCTGGGCCGTCCACAGAAGGGCTCCTGCAACACCCCCAAGTCCTTTTCCTCAGGGCTGCTCTCAATCCATTCTCCGCCCAGCCTGTACTTGTGCTTGGGATTGCCCTGACCCATGTGCAGGACCTTGCACTTGGCCTTGTTGAACTTCATGAGGTTCTCACAGGCCCACCTCTCCAGCCTGTCAAGGTCCCTCTGGATGGCATCCGTTCCCTCAAACGTGTCCACAACACCACACAACTTGGTGTCATCTGCAAACTTGCTGAGGGTGCACTCAATCCCACTGTCCATGTCACCAACAAAGATGTCAAATAGCACTGGCCCCAGTACTGACCCCTGAGGAACACCACTCGTCACTGGCCTCCACTTGGACATTGAACCGTTGACCACTACTCTTTGAGTGCGACCATCCAGCCAATTCCTTATCCACCGAGTGGTCCATCCATCAAAACCATGTCTTTCCAGTTTAGAGACAAGGATGTCATGTGGGACAGTATCAAATGCTTTGGATAAGTCCAGGTCGATGATGTCAGTTGCTCTTCCCCTATCCATCAATGCTGTAACCTCATCATAGAAGGCCACCAAATTAGTCAGGCAGGATTTTCCCTTAGTGAAGCCATGTTGGCTGTCACCAATCATCTCCTTATTTTCTATGTGCCTTAGCATAGTCGCCAGGAGGATCTGCTCCATGATCTTGCTGGGCACAGAGGTGAGACTGAATGGCCTGTAGTTCCCTGGGTCTTCTTTTTTTCCCTTTTTAAAGATGGGGGCTATGTTTCCCCTTTTCCAGTTGGTGGGAACTTCACCAGACTGCCATGACTTCTCAAATATGATGGATAGTGGCTCAGCAACTTCATCTGCCAGTTCCCTCAGGACCCGCGGATGCATCTCATCAGGTCCCATGGACTTGTGCACCTTCAGGTTCTTAAGATGGTCTTGGACCTGATCTTCTCCTTCAGTGGGCGGTTCTCCATTCTCCCAGTCCCTGCCTTTGCCTTCTGTGGCTTGGGCTGTGCCGCTGGAGCTCTTGCCAGTGAAGACTGAGGCAAAGAAATCATTGAGAACCTCAGCCTTCTCCATATCCCGGGTAGCCAGGTCCCCCGTTTCCTTCTGGAGAGGGTCTACATTTTCCCTAGATCTCTTTTTATCCCCGACATATCTATAGAAGTTTTTCTTGTTGCCCTTGATGTCCCTGGCCAGATTTAACTCTATCAGGGCTTTAGCCAGTTTAGCTCCTGGAGTTGGTCCAGGAGCTCCTTGTTGATCCATGCAGGATTCCTGGTATTCCTTCCTGACTTTCTCTTTGTTGGGATGCACCGCTCCTGAGTTTGGAGGAGGTGATCCTTAAATATTAACCAGCTTTCTTGTGCCCCTCTTCCCTTCAGGGCTTCATCCCATTGTACTCTACCGAGGAGATCCCTGAAGAGGCCAAAGTCTGTCCTCCTGAAATCCAGGGTAGTGAGCCTGCTGTGCACCCTCCTTACTTCCCTAAGTATCTTGAATTCCATCATTTCATGATCACTGCAGCCAAGGCTGTCCTTGAGCATCACGTTCCCCACCAGCCCTTCTTTGTTGGTGAGAACAAGGTCCAGCAAAGCACCTCTCCTCATTGGTTCCTCTACCACTTGGAGAAGGAAGTTATCATCCATGCATTCCAGGAACCTCCTGGATTGCCTATGCCTTGCTGTGTTGTCCTTCCAACAGATATCAGGGTGGTTGAAGTCCCCTATGAGGACTAGGACTCGTGAACATGAGGCAGCTCCTATCTGTCTGTAGAGGGCCTCATCCACCCAGTCCTCCTGGTCAGGTGGTCTGTAGCAGACCCCTACTACTATGTCCCTTGTCCCTGCTCTCCCTTTAATCCTGACCCATAAGCTCTCAGTTGGGACCTCATCCGTCCCCAGGTGCAGCTCCATGCACTCCAGCTGGTCTTTGACATAGAGGGCAACTCCTCCTCCTCTTCTCCCCAGCTTATCCTTCCTAAAGAGCCTGTACCCTTCTATTGTGATACTCCAGTCATAGGAGTCATCCCACCACGTCTCCATGATGCCAATAAGATCATATCCCAACAGGCACGCACACACTTCTAACTCCTCTTGCTTGTTCCCCATGCTGCACGCATTGGCATAAAGGCATTTAAGTTGGGCCCCAGATGAATCTGACTTCCTGGCTGGAACGGCTGGAATTCCTTTCTTCTGTTCTTCAGGTACTTCCAGCATATCTTTATCATTCAAAACATATAAAATGTAGAGCAATTAAGTAATGTATTACACAGAAAATCAGTGGCAAAGTTGTGAACTGATCCTAGCTGTGCTACCTGTCATCTTCCTTCTTAAACACAGGAAAACTTGTCTGCTTTCTCAATACCCAGGACAGTTTCTCCCAGTCTCTGTTTTAGCTATTTAGGTTACTGATCTGGCAGCACTGGGACCATCCTTCACCACATTTGTACAGTGTGTGACACACAATGCCTCATCTCAGAGGGGGCTTCATGGCTACAGTGCAAATAATGGTAATAATATTAATAATACTATCAATAACGGTCTGAAAAGTGATTATGTAAATATTTGCTTTATAAGCAGTGACAGCGTATGTTACACATGAAGTTAAGCATTTGTGTCAGGCAAAGCAGGTATTTGAACTGGGATTTTTAAAGCCTGAAAAGATGCTGTCCCTGCAATGCCAGGTCATGGCAAACCACACACACAGTTTGTAAATACCCAGTGAATTCACTGAATGCTACTAGCTGTGAATCTCTACCTCCCTTTCCAAACTGATCTATACCACAAATTCCCTCTAGGGCTCAGTTTCCCTGCCTATAGGACAGAAACAACCATATTTGCCTGATACAGTCATAAAAAATAAATTAATTTGAGCCAGGTGTTTTGCAAAAGACTACATGAATGTGGTTCTGTTAAGTACAAAATTTTATTAACAGGTAAAAAAAGAACTTTTAATTTACCATAAAAGTAGATCAATTTCTTTAAATCGCATTCAATTAGTTCTTGATGGGTAAAGCTCCTTTTTCCATCCCCATCTCTGGATCCTTATCCTTCCCATATCAAAATCCACTCTAATTCTTTTACTGTGGAGCTTTAAAAATAAGCTGGAGAGTCATAAAAACTATCCCTCTCCACACATTCAATAGACAGTCTAATAGAAAACAATTATCTTGAACAATAAAAAGACCCAATAACATTTGAGACATTAATATTTTCATCAACAAGATGCACCTTATCATTGCAAAGTCCTGTGCAAGCCAGCAGACCTGAATGTTTGTGGCATCTATTTTGCACTTTACACTATCGAAGATCAGAAAGCATCTTGAGACACAAACTTTTTTGTAAACTAAGCCAACAACAGAAACAGGAGAGGTTTACTGACTACTCTATGTTGTTCCATTGTACCCTAGTTTCCATGATATACTCTTAATAAAAGAAAAGGGAATTTTCTGATAAAAATATCTCCCCATTTTATAATGTAAAATACAAGCAATTTTATCAGCATTAAGACTGATTGGCTTCCATTAGCCCCTTGCCTTCTAATAAAATTTATGATACCTTTTCGGAAGCACAATTTGATAGAAAGTGAAGTGATAACACCCTGCTTAGATATCTCTCTAGCATCTATTCCAACAATAATGCCTTAATTTTATGCATGAAATAGCACAATTGGCATAAATAGTTATAATACTGAGTGCTGTATAAGGAACTTGGCTGCTGGAAAATTAGAAAGAGCTTCACACTTCTGAAATAGGTAATTAGGATTTCTCTCCATGCTCATAGGAGGCAGACTGGAGTTCCATTTTATATTTCATGTTTCATTAAAATATATGTGTTAAAAATAAATGTTGAATTTAAAGCTACACAGATTATGAAAATTAAAGGTACAGCACTACCGCAGAAGACAGAGTAAAATAGGCCTTTTTAACTTCTAATTTTGGCTCTGCCAAGAGCTTTAGCGCTTTCTGAAAGGTAAATCAGGCTTCCACTGTTTTCAAAGTGTTTAATTCAGCAATAGCTGCATATGACTGTGGTCAGTAAGATGGAGTTTTACTGCTGTAGAGTTATGTCCCTAACACTAGTCAGAATTTTAATTTTTGCCTGCTCAGAAAAGTGGATAGTTAATGATATAGAAAGCTCTTCCAAATTAGTGGTTCCAGGGCACGTCTCCCTGACCTACCTATTTATCATTTGGTTGATTAGGGACTGTCTATAATGTGCTTCACTTCCCATCCCAACCAGCAGTGTTCCCCACCTTTAGGGGGAGGTTCCCACTGGTGATCCTATTTAGCTCTTGCTTCAAGCCAAGATTTTGGTCTTGCTGTGAGAAAGCCTACTGATATATTGTGGCTAAGCGAGACATCTACAAAAATCTTAGTAAGTTAATATTAGAGGGTAAGATGAAAATAACAGCTTCTTTTTCCTACAACAGGACTTCTATCTTTCTCCTCTCTTATCAGATCAAATCACTCATTGTAACACTGAGGAACTCAGTAAGTTCCATTTCCATTTGATGATTTGAAAATGTTGCTCATAAATCACAATCAACCCTTTCTTTCTTTTTCTAAGCAACTGTAAAAACTTGTAGAGGCTTTGTATCATGAAGTGACTCAGAGAAATGTTTAAAAGCTTTAAAAAATTACTGTTAATAGCATACTCCGGAATTGTATTTTATAAAGATAATTTTTCAACTCTTCAGCGATGTTTACTTAAAGAAATAACATAATAAAAATAATATCACAGATGCTAAATCAAAACAAGAAAAAACAACCCCACAGATCACTAAGGTTAATTGATAAGGCTTAGAAAACTACTTACAGAAAATTTCCTTTGAACTTCATGATTTCCATATTTTTTTGAATGTAGTGAGGGTCAGCACCTTAAACTAGATGGATTTGCAAAAAGACTCTGGTTTAAAAAAAAAATCAAGACGACACTTTCAGGTAAACAAATTAATTTGTGAATTTGGCAAATATCAACTAGTTCCTTCAAGCTCTGCTGGAAGAGACAGAAGAGTTCCCTCAAATCACAGCAATTCACACATTTTATCTTAAAATGCTGAAATGTATTGTTTTGTTTCAAAATAGCATTTAATGGTGAAATATGGCTATATTATCACTTTCCAGAGAAAACAAACAGGCAAACAAGTAAAAAAAACACCCACAGCAAAACGACAGAAAAATCTCAACCCCACCCCCCAAACAATCCCCAAACTCATTCAGAATGAAGACAAAAGTGAATTCTTTGGTTAACCTATATGAAAGGTATAGTTTAACTCAAAATCCCTGTTTATTTTCTCATCTTGTCTCTAAAATTTGTATATTCTGGTGACTCTACTTGTGAAAGATTTTTCTGGCTGCGTTGTGCCTGTTTTATGAGAACCTGGCTAGCTACAATCCCACTGAAAAATAAGCAAGTTGGAAATGACTGGCTCGATTATCACTTAGATCTGCAAAATCAAGGCCTGTTCATCATGGTTCAGAGCTCCTCTTTTGCAAAGGTGTAAGGTGCATTTCAATAAACTGATTGGGAGGAAATGTTTCTTAGTTTAGCATTAAAACCCTCACTTTGAATTTGAATTGCAAATGCTGAATTTTCCACCCAGTGTTCTAGTCTGTCACACAGTCAGAAATAGGCTTGGAATGGAAAAACAAAAAGAAGTTTCAAATATAATTAAAGTGAAATCTTTTGCAACAGTATTGGATGAAACAAAATCTACCAATTTTAAGGTCTAAATGATCTAAGTCAGGGGATGCTGTTAAGTTATTAGAGACCAAGGTTTGTGTGTATTCTGATTGTAACACTACAATACTTTGTGGAATTAGAAAGATCATCTTGCCTCTCTGTAGCTACTTCTGTATTTCCAGAGGTATCTGTCTAAATGGCATTTTCAAACATAACCAATAATATCAATAGTTACAGCAGCAATTTAATTACCTAAATAATGCTAGTAATGCTTTTTAAACAGTATAGTTGACAGTAAAGTCCACAAAAGTGTTGAAATGTAGTCGTTGTCCCTCAGATGAGCCAGTTAAAAAAATTAAAATTATTCTCATTTATCTAACACTGGTGTGTAAGTTGTTCACAAATCTATCTGATTCAGCTGCCTAAACACAGGTGGAAGACATTTCTGTCTGGATGTCTTCAAAATCCCCTTCAATTTTCCCCTGAACAGTTTACTTTAGGCATTTATTTTAAAAAGTTACTTTTTTGTTGCCTAAAATTTAATTGCAAGCTAAGCATCAAAGTTTGACAGTCTTGGAAGACATTTTGGCTCTGTCAAGGTGGTTAGATAATAATTTGAAAAGGCAGACATCATTAATGCATATGGGGGGGAGTAGAGTGAATATCATCATATCAGGCATTTTGTGGACAAGAAAAGCCCTGGTATGGTAAAAGCTGCCTCCCTTTGACAGGTCCCAGGGAAAACTGACATACCTCTTATGAAGCATAGTTGTAAGAATTCTTCAGTCTTTCATCTTTTTGCATTAAAACTGTCCAGATGGGGAGGAGGAGGGAGAAGAGATCCATTATTTTCTTTGGTAGTGAAGCCAGAAACAGTGCTGTTATTTATGATTCAGTAACTTGTGTTTGGTTCCCTATAATCTTCATAAATATTTGCATCCCACCCTTTCTGTTTCTGCTGTGGGTTACGATACCTTGAAAAACACCCTTTCCTTTGCAAATCTCTTACGAAAGCCTGTGGTCATCCCAGATATTTGCTACTGAAACTCAATTCACTCTGGTGCCTTACTTCTCTTTGTGACCTGCATGCCTACTTCCATGAATCACACAGAAAGCTGAGAGTAAACTTGTTATTTTGCTTTACAGCCCAGGTTATGCCATTTCCATCTCCTCAGTACTCTGTTCTTACAAACCTAGGTGTATCTTCTGTATTTACATTGACATTCTCAGGTCCTATCTTCAAGGCAGCATAGAAGTCCACCTTAGCAATTCAGTTCTCTGTCGCGGACCGTTGGTATCTCGTCTTCAGGAATCACAACCCAAAAGGCCATTGTGATTCCCCTCATATATCAGAAGGCTCTTATCTCAATTCTTAAGGGTCTCAATCCCAATCAAAGGCTATCCAACAGAGAGCTCCAACTCACTGCTCTCCAGAAGCTCCTACCTCCCCAATCTCCAGGAGAGAACTGCCCCACTCCCTGAAGGGAGTGCCCTGCCTTTAAACCACCCATGGGTCACGTGGTTTCCGGCTGACCAATGTGACTCACAGCACCTGTCTTAATGAGGCACAGGTGCTTTCTATTCAGCCCATGTAGCAGCCAGAAAACTTCCCTGACAATTCCCCCTTTTTTTTTTTTGAAAAAACATCTAATGACCTTTAGGGGTTTCTAACATCCTCATTCCATGTACAGCCACCATGTCAAATACCTTTGAGACCAGGTCATGGGGAAGTCATTCTTATATTTTTTTATCATACCAAGTCGGCAGTGGATATATCCATTGTTCTGATGATGTCAGATACATCCACCCTGGCTGTTCTGGCTGCTTTTCCTGATGGTTAATCTGCGGTTGCTGTAACATTCCTTCAGAGGTCTTTTCCAGATTGGTCTGCGGCTCCCACAAAGAGCTTGCTAGAGCTGTAAGACACGTCTCCTAGTTCCTCTTTTGTCATTTTTCGGCCGGCTGCTAGTGTAAATCCCTGATCTGCAGTGTCTAGCAATATGGCCTATTTTCCCACACCTGTAACATCTCTGTTTTCCACATTTATGGCAATTAACTGAGCCATTAACTTTTCCGGCATTTATTGTCCACCTTTGGCCTTTCTGCCCTGGGCATTCTGATTTTATATGTCCCAGGTTTCCACATCTATAACACTTCTGCTTCTTCTTCTTAGCACACAAGGAACCTGGAAGGGCTAGTACTACAGGGAACACACTAGGCCCTTGCCCCATTTCTGTTATAGATGGAACTTTATTGTTGATTGGCACCCCCAGAGCTTCAGCTAGGTCCCAGTCTTCGGCCTCTATTGCTTTCATTCTAACCTCATCCCAGAAACATACTGGGTCACGAGGTTGAACTGTTACTGTAGATGCTCCCAGGGGGTCTGGTTGCACTAAACGGGCAGATTTCAGCAACCTTTTTCTTGGCTTAGGTGCGGGTGGCAACTTCCCAGCCGAACCGTCACTTATTTTAGAGGTGTCTTTCACAACCTCACTTACTGCAGGGGGGTTATGGCCTGCTGAAAAGTTTCTACCACCACCGCTAGCTGCTGGGACATTCCTCACAGCATTGTCACAGCCTGGCATACTAATATTGGCTGCATAGCTCACACCTGTGCCAGATATGTAGCAGGATACAAAGTTGCCAGGGGTGGGGCCATTCGATCCAGTGGCAGAGCCATAGGCATTACAAAATCCATAGAGGAAGGAGGGGGGGCTGCTGGGGCAAAGGGCAGGGGACATTCTAACACCTCTTGCAGGGTGGGGCAGAGTCCCTGCACAGTCCCCGCAATTTTCTTGATTTCTTTGAACAGCGAGGATATACCTAATTCACTGTCTGAGGCCAGTCCTCCCTCAGACAGCTCATCATCTCCTTCAAAACCTTCACCCACTGATACATAGTCTGTTAATTCATCTTCTTCTTCTGCCAACCCCTTTTGAATTATATTGTCTAGAGCCCCCCATGTACACAGCAGATCAATCTTGGTTAAGTCCTTATTCTCAAACAGTCTCACAAAGTAACTTATCTCCCAGATTTTTCCAAAGCTCTAGGTTAAAGATGGTGGTAAGGCCAGCTAGGCCTTCATGTTCTGCCACCCAATTAAGTAAGTTACATAAGCCTTCATTACTTATATTGGCCCCCACAGCCATTACCGCAGATTTAAGGAAGGTGAAGGTCGGGCTCTCCTTGACAAAATTCTGACCAATGTCCACTCCCAGCAGCTCACCTTGCTCTAGATATCTAAGTTGAAGACACAGTTTTCCCACTGTTCTCGAGCTTCGCTAGGCTTTAACTCCACCACAGTTCACCCTGCAGCCCAGACAGTTCACATTTCAATGAATCACATCAGGGTCACCAATTGTCACAGACCATTGGTATCTCATCTTCAGGAATCACAACCCAAAAGGCCGTTGTAATTCCCCTCATATATCAGAAGGCTCTTATCTCAATTCTTAAGGGTCTCAACCCCAATCAAAGGCTATCCAACAGAGAGCTCCAACTCACTGCTCTCCAGAGACTCCTACCCCACTAATCCCCAATACACAACCACCCCACTCCCTGAGGGGAGCACCCTGCCTTTAAACTGCCCATGGGTCACGTGGTTTCCAGCTGACCAACGTGACTCACAGCACCTGTCTTGATGAGGCACAGGTGCTTTCTATTCAGCCCATGTAGCAGCCAGAAAACTTCCCCAACAGTTCTCTTTCTTCTGTTTCTTCTCCTGATCCTCACATTCCCTTAAAGTTTGACATACTTATTTGCCTCTAATCTTTTAACTATCTTCAGTGTGCATTTTTTTTTACTAGATTACTTTTACTCCTCACCACACCTCTTCTCTTTCCAATTCTATCCTGTTCTTATAATATGATAACCAAATAATACATTTGAACACAATGGCATAAATAATATGACTTGTGTCTACTGTGTATCACGCCGAAGTCAACCATTCCATTAGTGACATGGAATATTTTAGTGAGGTTTTACCAAACAATCTATGTTTCTTTTAGTTTGTTTGGTTGGGTTTTTTTCAGTATGTTTTACATTAAATGGATAAACTGATTTGGAGTTCATTCCTTAGTTTTTAGGATTACCTATCTAAACATCAGTTGCCAAGACTGAAGTAGTGATCAAGAGTCCCTTTATAGTCAATGATGGAAGAAAGCAATGTCTACAGGAAGACCTCTGTCAGTTTAAAACAGGGATCTAACCTTCTGTGTTGAATCTCTTTATGGTGGTTTATTACTTTTTCTATTGACTATCAAGGGAGAACGAACATCTAATTTGAGTAAGATTATAAAAGTTATGAGAGATGAGTGCCACTCCAGAATGGGAAGCTAAAGGGATTTCTTCTGCAGTATTGAAAACTTATGTGAGAATACTGTGCTACTTCAACATCTGCAACATTTTTTCCCTCTAAAGACAACCTGGAAACATATGCCTCCATCTGTACTCACATTCATCTGTAAGCAGGTTGCTTTCATAAACCTTATATGCAATATGATCTGATAAATAAATATGTAAATAGCTGTAACCTGAAATGCATCCTCCCTCAAAAAAAAAGAAAGAAAGAAAAAGTGTTTTACTGGAAGTTTCAGTGTACCTGAGACTCCCTGATAATGGGAACTGAGGCCACTCTCCATAATCTTTGAGATGTCATGGAGATTGGGGGACATCCCAGAAGAATGGAAGAAGGCTAATGTCATGCCCATCTACAAGAAGGGCTTAAAGGCGGATCCAGGAAATTATAGGCCCATCAGTCTTACTTCAGTCCCTGGGAAAATTATGGAATGAAGCCTCCTGGGGACTATCACAAGTCAAATGAAGCACGATTGGGAAAAGCCAGCACAGGTTCACCAAGGGCAAATCATGCTTGACAAACCTGATGACCTTCTATGACAGAGTAACCTGCTCAGTTGATGTGGGGCAAGCGGTGGACATGGCCTATCTGGATTTCTCCAAGGCTTTTGATACGGTTTCCTATAGCCTCCTTCTAGAGAAACTGATACAGTCTAGACAAGTGGTCTGTGCAGTGGATGGGGAACTGGCTGACAAGTTGCACCCAGAGGGTGGTGGTAAATAGTTCCTTTTCAAACTGAAAACCTGTCACAAGTGGGATCCTCCAGGGATTGATGTTTGGCCCAACGCTGTTTAATATCTTCATAAGTGATCTGGATGATGTGATCAAGTGTACCCTGATGAAGTTTGCTGATGACACCAAACTGAGTGAGGAAGTGGACACTTCAGAAAGGAGAGCCACCCTGCAGGAAGACCTGGATAGACTGGAAGAGTGGACTAATAAGAAACTTATGAAGTTTGGAAGAACAATTGTGAGGTCTTGCACCTGGGAAAACATAACCCAGGAGTGCAGCACAGGCTGAGATCTACCTGGCTGGGAAGCAGCTCTGTGGAAAGGGACCTGGGAGACCTGGTGGAAAAGCAGCTCAATATGAGTGATCAGCGTGCTGCTGTGGCAAAGAAAGCCAACAGGATGTTGTGTTGCATCAACAAGGGTATCACCAGCAGAGATAAAGAAGTCATTATCCCACTCTACTCAGTGCTTGTCAAGCCACACCTGGAATACTGTGTTCAGTTTTGGTCATTGCTATGCAAAAAAGATGTGGACAGGCTGGAAGAGGGTCCAGAGAAGGGCCACAAAGATGATCAAAGGACTGGGAAGCCTGCCATATGAGGAAAGGCTGAGAATTGGGTTTCAGATACTCCTGGGGAGATTCTGATTGGACACAAGAGGAAATTTTTTCATAATGAGAACAATTGGCCATTGGAATAATCTCCCCAGGAAAGTGGTGGATTCCCCAACATTGGACACTTTAAGATTTGGCTGGACAGGGTACTGGGACATCTTGTCTAGACCGTACTTTTGCCAAGAAAGGTTGGATCACATGATCCTTGAGGTCCCTTCCAACCTGGTATTCTATGGTTCTGTGAACTGGAAGAGTATATTTTCAGTCTTAGTGAATAAGGGGTTATCTCCTCTTCTCAGAAAAATCTCTGCATTTTTAGAAAACACTCAATAATTACAAAAATTACAATTACTGATTGAGATTGCTTTTATCTCTCATTAATCCAGGTGTGTATAAAAACACTGTGCTTTAATGTTGGCATAATTTTGAAAGCTAGTAGATATCAGACAGAAAACCTAATGGGTTAATACTGTATTGCACATTTGTAATCAAAAAGGCTTGTATAAATGCAGCACCAACATGGAAAATTCAATGGAATTGAATGAGATTACATTGACATTTCTGTTTTAACAAATAATAAAATCCATAATCTTTATGCAGCCAGTACCACACTCCATATGTTATCCATATGTTATGCAGAGAGAGTTGGGGCTGTTCAGCCTGGAGAAGAGAAGGCTCCGGGGTGATCTTATAGCAGCTTTCCAGTACCTAAAGGGGGCCTACAGGAAAGCTGGAGAGGGACTTTTTACAAGGGCGTGTAGTGATAGGACAAGGAGCAATGGATTTAAACTGAAGGAGGGGAGATTTAGGTTAGATATAAGGAAGAAATTTTTTACATTGAGGGTGGTGAGGTACTGGAACAGGTTGCCCAGAGAAGTTGTAGATGCCCCATCCCTGGAGGTGTTCAAGGCCAGGTTGGATGAGGCTTTGGGCAACCTGGTGTAGTGGAGGATTTCCCTGCCCATGGCAGGGGGGTTGGAACTAGATGATCTTTGAGGTCCCTTCCAACCCTAACCATTCTATGATTCTATGATTCATTCTAACGTGCACTACAGGGACTTTATCCCCTTCTACAATAGGTAAAAGGTCTGACTGGGCAGGACCTGCTTGACTGGCAGATCTTCTGGTGTTAACTAACCAAGTAGCCTTTGCTAGATGAGTATCCCGGTTTTTAAAAGTTCCATTTCCCATTGCTTTCAGGGTTGTATTGAGCAGTCCATTGTACTGCTCAAATTTCCCAGACGCCAGTGCGTGATATGGGATGTGATACACTCACTCAATGCCATGTTCTTTGGCCCAAGTGTCTATGAGATTATTGCGGAAATGAATCCTATTGTCTGATTCGATTCTTTCCGGAGTACCATGCCTCCACAGGACTTGTTTCTCGAGACCCAGGATAGTGTTCTGGGCGGTGGCATGGGGCACAGCATAAGTTTCCAACCATCTAGTGGTTGCTTCTACCATTGTGAGCACATAATGCTTGCCATTATGGGTTTGTGGAAGTGTGACATAATCAATTTGCCAAGCCTCCCCATACTTATATTTTAACCAACATCCTCCATACCAAAGAGGTTTTAACCGCTTGGCTTGCTTGATCGCAGCACATGTTTCACATTCATGGATAACCTCTGAAATAACGTCCATAGTTAAATCCACCCCTTGATCACGAGCCCATTTGTATGTTGCATCTCTTCCCTGATGGCCTGAGGCATCATGGGCCCAATGAGCTAAGAATCTTTCACCTTTGTGTTACCAGTCCAGATCTACCTGGGATATTTTAATTTTAGCAGCCCGATCCACCTGCTGATTGTTTTGATGTTCTTCAGTGGCCTGACTCTTGGGTACATGAGCATCTACATGACGTACCTTCACAACCAGTTTTTCTACCCGTGTCGCAATATCTTGCCACAACAGGGCAGCCCCGATGGGTTTGCCTCTGCGCTGCCAGTTGCTCTGCTTCCACTGCTGTATCCACCCCCACAGAGCTTTTGCCACCATCCATGAGTCAGTATAAAGATAGAGCACTGGCCACTTTTCTCGCTCAGCAATATCTAAGGCCAGTTGGATGGCTTTCACCTCTGCGAACTGACTCAATTCACCTTCTCCTTCAGCAGCTTCTGCAATTCGTCGCATAGGACTCCACACAGCAGCTTTCCACCTTCGATGTTTCCCTACAATGTGGCAGGATCCATCAGTAAACAGAGCATATTTCTTCTCATTGTCTGATAGTTCATTATATGGTGGATCCTCTTCAGCACGTGTCACCCCCTCCTCCTCTTCTGGTGACATTCCAAAGTCTTTACCTTCAGGCCAGTTAGTGATCACTTCCAAAATTCCTGGGCGATTGGGGTTTCCCACACGAGCCCTTTGTGTGATCAGTGCGATCCACTTAGTCCATGTAGCATCAGTTGCGTGATGTATAGAAGGGACACTGTGGAATCATACACACAGTTGCAGTTGGGGTTTGACCTTGATGATTTAAGCCTGTGTTCTTTCTGAAGTTGGGAAACACCGATAAAGAGGACAGAAAATAAAAGGGAGTGTGAGAAGCTGACATAGGGAGTATGGGAAGATGATATAAGGTGTGTGAGAAACCGATATTTAGTTTAGCAATGCTTTTTCAGGCATAGCCAATAGTAAAGCTAAAATAAGTGCATGCGCTATTGTTTGTAACCAATCACAGCTGGGCAAGGGGCGCGTGGATATATCGTGGCTGGAGTGATGATCTATAAAAGCTGCTTGTAAAATTGTAATAAAGGTGTCTCTGGTATCACATCTACGGAGTCCGTGCATTCAGCCGCCGCAGGACACTCCCTTTGAACATCCAGCCGAGCACTGGCAATCGGGGTGCCAGGAGCAACTGTGCTTCCGTACCAATCACTTCAGAAGCAGCTCGGACTCCTTTGTAAGCTGCTAATATCTCTTTTTCAGTTGGAGTAGAGTTGGCTTTGGATCCTTTGTACCCCTGTCCCAGTTTTAACTGGGACAGAGTTTTTTTTAACAGCCAGAAGAGCTCCCTGTTTTGGTTTCACTCAGAGGCTCACTCTGAGAAGAATGTTGATAGCAAGCTGATGTTTGTGGTTGGAAGTGAAACTCCAAGGACTTTTCAGTGTGCGGAGTACAGAAACACGGCAGGATAAGGGGGGAGCATAGCTGGGACAAGGGGGACACGATTCCCCTTGTCATTTGTGTGGAACTTAAGACTGAGGGCCAAACTGGCCAATTAGTATTCCATATCATGCAGCGTCATGCCCAGTATAAAAGCGAGGGTCAGCCGGGAAGAAGGGCTTTTGCGCTTTTGCTCTTTTTGCACTTTTGCTCTTTTGCGCTTGCTGCGCTGTTGCTCTGCTGTTTTTTTTCTTTCTCTCTCTCTCTCTTTCTCTCCCTCTCTGCCCCTCTCTATTTCGGGGCCTCGCGTTCGTCCGGGATTTGCAGTTTTCGGGACGAGACGGGCTTCGCATACGAGGGGTGGTGAGCACCTACATTGTATTAAATCATCTGTATTAAATCACTCTTATCTCAACCCACGGGTTTCACGTTTATCCTTTAATTCTCTCCCTCATTCCTGGGGGTGGGGGAGGGGGAGTGACCGGCTGTGTGTGGGGCGGTTCAACATAACCCACGACAGTCTTAATTGGCGCCCAACGTGGGGCACGAAGGGGTTGAGATAACGATGTGGCTGGCCGGAATGCTGTTTGTTATGCTTGCGTACATGTTACCGGACATTCATAATTTATTGTCTTATCTACCCTATATGATGTTAGGCGGAATGTTTATGCGGTTTTCTGGCTCTGGGTGTTGGACCGGCATGAAAAGTATGTTATCGGTAATTAAGGGTTTTGCTATACTGTACGGTGTAACTCTGGTAAGATCATCGGTGCTGGGACCGGCTCAGTCTTTGTATTCGGCGGTGCAGAGGGGGATGGTGATGTGGAACTCGTTTATTAATTTTGAGCGTCACCTGGCGGATATCATCGCCAATTATACCGGTGACTTTTCATTCACAAAAGCTTACGTTGATTTTGATAATGCCGAACATCATTGGAATAATTTAACCGGTTTGATTGTCCTGCAAGGTCTCCTGAATATATGTTTAATTATCTATATATTCAAAATCAATCGGCCATTTAGGGGTGTATATCAATTTATTTCTCGGGTTATTGTGCTTGCCATCTCAACTCCCATGACAAGCACTATAGCTACTCAGACTACAACGTTATCAGTTGCCCCCGTAAGGAAAAGAAAATGTATACAAAAGTTAGACGACGAAGAAGAGGAATCAGGGCCATCACAACAACCAAATGAGGAAGAGCAACCAGGACCATCAAAGCAACCAGACAAAGAAGAACAACCGGGGCCATCACAACGATTGGAGGAAGAGAAACCAAGGAAATGTCTACGAAAGTCAGAACGCAGAGGAGAGGATGATGATGATGATGAAGAGCGACCAGGGCCATCACGAGAAATGAAGCGGGAGCGTTCTGTTTCGCCCCAGAGGAAATCTCAATGGAGGAGGAGTGACATCATAGATGAGAGGATAACCACCAGATCTCTAAAAATGAGCGAGCTGCGAGATATTCGAAAAGATTATGGCCGCCTTAAAGGTGAGCCCATTGTCTCTTGGTTGCTCAGATGCTGGGACATGGGAGCCAATAGTCTAGAGTTAGATGGTAGTGAAGCTAGGCAGCTGGGAGCCCTTGCCATGGATGGAGGCATTGATAAAGCAATTGGAAGGCAGACACAAGTCCGCAGCCTCTGGAGACGACTCCTGGCAGCCATAAAGGAAAGGTACCCCTACAAGGACGAGGTGCCATGTAATGTAAGCAAGTGGACCAACATAGAAAAAGCTATTCAGTATCTGAGAGAACTGGCTGTGCGAGAGTTGATTTATCTTGACTCGAGAAGCGGACCAAGACTCGAAGATCCAGATGACGTCCGGTGCACACGACCAATGTGGCAGAAGATTATACGGAGTGCGCCAGCAGCATATTCCACCTCATTGGCAATAATGGACTTCGGGGACGATGAAGCACCACTATCCGTAGGTAATCTGGTCACCTACCTCCGACGATATGATGATGACACTTCTATACGAACCTGTGTTGCGGCTGTGGAAAAGCTGTCTGAAGAGGTCCGAGAATTAAGAGAAAAAGTAGATTTCCCACCACCCGAACGTTCTAGAATTTCAGCTGTCAGAACCAGGCGTTACCCTCCTCGAGAGAGACAAGAGAGACGGTACAGATCACGGGGTGAGCTATGGTTCTACCTCCGTGATCATGGAGAAGACATGAGAAGGTGGGATGGAAAACCCACCTCCGCTTTAGAGGCCAGGGTACGCCAGTTGGGAGGAAGAACCAACAGGAATAGAACTTTCTCCAATTCCTCCAGGACAGCTGTTGCCCCAGTCTACAGTGAGCAGTCCACTAGTCAAAATGGGAGGGCTGATCCTCCTAGCCATCCTGACTCCAATCCTGCTGATTCCTCTGATGAATATGATAACAGGCATTAGAGGGGCCCTGCCTCCAGCCAGGTGGAGGAGAGGGATAATCGAGTGTACTGGACTGTGTGGATTCGGTGGCCTGGCACATCATACCCTAGAAAGTATAAGGCTTTAGTGGATACTGGTGCCCAATGCACTTTGATACCATCGAACTTCAGAGGGGCAGAATCCATCTCTATTTCTGGAGTGACAGGGGGGTCTCAACAACTGACTGTGTTAGAGGCTGAAGTGAGCCTAACTGGACAGCAGTGGCAAAAACACCCTATTGTAACTGGCCCAGAAGCCCCGTGCATCCTTGGCATAGATTATCTTAAGAGAGGGTATTTCAAAGACCCAAAAGGGTATCGGTGGGCTTTTGGCATAGCTGCAGTAGAGACAGAAGAAGGCAGGCAGCTGTCTACTTTGCCTGGTCTCTCAACGGACCCTTCTGCTGTGGGGTTACTGAGGGTCGAAGAACAGCAGGTGCCAATTGCTAATACAACAGTGCACCGACGGCAATATCGTACCAACCGAGACTCTCTAATTCCTATCCATAAGTTGATTCGTCAACTGGAGAGTCAAGGAGTCATCACAAAGACCCGCTCACCTTTTAACAGCCCTATATGGCCTGTACGTAAGTCCAATGGCGAGTGGAGGCTGACGGTAGACTATCGTGGCTTGAATGAAGTTACACCACCATTGAGTGCTGCCGTGCCAGATATGCTGGAACTTCAGTATGAACTGGAGTCAAAGGCAGCCAGGTGGTACGCTACAATTGATATCGCTAATGCGTTTTTCTCAATTCCTTTGGCACCGGAATGCAGGCCACAGTTTGCTTTCACTTGGAGGGGCATCCAGTATACCTGGAATCGACTGCCCCAGGGGTGGAAACACAGCCCCACTATTTGCCATGGACTGATCCAGACCACACTGGAACAGGGTGATGCCCCAGAACATCTGCAATACATTGATGACATCATTGTATGGGGCAACACAGCAGAAGAAGTTTTGAGAAAGGTGAAAAGATAATCCAAATCCTTCTGAAAGCAGGCTTTGCCATAAAACAGAGTAAAGTCAAGGGACCTGCCCAGGAGATTCAGTTTTTGGGAATAAAATGGCAAGATGGGCGTCGTCAGATTCCGATGGACGTGATTAATAAAATAACAGCTATGTCCCCACCAACCAACAAAAAGGAAGCACAAGCTTTCTTAGGCATTGTGGGTTTCTGGCGAATGCATATTCCTGACTACAGCCAGATTGTAAAACCCCTCTACCAAATAACCCGAAAGAGGAATAATTTTGAATGGGGCCCAGAGCAAAAACAAGCCTTTGAACAAATTAAACAAGAAATAGTCCATGCGGTAGCCCTGGGACCAGTCCGGACAGGACAAGATGTCAAAAACGTGCTCTACACCGCAGCCGGGGAGAATGGTCCCACCTGGAGTCTCTGGCAAAAAGCGCCAGGGGAGACGCGAGGTCGACCTCTTGGGTTTTGGAGTCGAGGATACAAAGGATCCGAAACCAACTATACTCCAACTGAAAAAGAGATATTGGCAGCATATGAAGGAGTCCGAGCTGCTTCTGAAGTGATTGGTACAGAAGCACAGTTGCTCCTGGCACCCCGATTGCCAGTGCTCGGCTGGATGTTCAAAGGGAGCGTCCCGTCTACACACCACACAACTGATGCCACATGGAGCAAGTGGATCGCGCTGATCACACAAAGAGCTCGGATAGGAAACCTCAATCGCCCAGGAATTTTGGAAGTGATCACTAACTGGGCTGAAGGTAAAGACTTTGGAATGTCACCAGAGGAGGAGGAGGTGACACGTGCTGAGGAGGCTCCACCTTATAATGAACTATCAGACAATGAGAAGAAATACGCTCTGTTTACCGACGGGTCCTGTCGCCTTGTAGGAAAACATCGAAAATGGAAAGCTGCTGTATGGAGTCCTACTCGACAGGTCGCAGAAGCTACCGAAGGAGAAGGCGAATCAAGCCAGTTCGCAGAGGTGAAAGCCATCCAACTGGCTTTAGACATCGCTGAACGAGAAAAGTGGCCAATGCTCTATCTCTATACTGACTCTTGGATGGTAGCAAATGCCCTGTGGGGATGGCTACGGCAATGGAAGCAGAGCAGCTGGCAACGCAGAGGTAAACCCATCTGGGCTGCCCTGTTGTGGAAAGACATTGCTGCTCGAGTAGAGAAGCTGATTGTGAAAGTACGACATGTAGATGCCCATGTACCCAAGAGTCGGGCCACAGAAGAACATGAAAACAATCAACAGGTGGATCAGGCCGCCAAGATTAAAGTGGCTCAGGTGGATCTGGACTGGCAACATAAAGGTGAAAAATTTCTAGCTCGTTGGGCCCATGATGCCTCAGGCCATCAAGGAAGGGACGCCACATACAAATGGGCTCGTGATCGAGGGGTGGACCTAACTATGGACACCATTGCAGAGGTGATCCATGAATGTGAAACGTGTGCTGCAATCAAGCAAGCCAAGCGGTTGAAACCTCTTTGGTATGGAGGGCGTTGGTCGAAATATCAATATGGAGAGGCTTGGCAAATTGACTATGTCACACTCCCACAAACTCGCAGTGGCAAGCGTTATGTGCTTACAATGGTGGAAGCGACCACTGGATGGCTGGAAACCTATGCTGTGCCCCATGCCACCGCCCGGAACACGATCTTGGGCCTTGAAAAGCAAGTCTTGTGGCGGCATGGCACCCCAGAAAGAATTGAGTCGGACAACGGGACTCATTTCCGTAACAATCTTATAGACACCTGGGCCAAAGAGCATGGCATCGAGTGGGTATATGTCCTAGGTTATGATGTAAGATGTGCCCAAAAGTATGTATTCTATCACCATCTTCATGAGCTGCTGAAACCAGGTGGGGCAATGTTTCCCTTGCCTCCTCCTCCCAGACTGTCTTCTGTTAATGGGCCATCAATGCCTTGCCCATGACTGTGGATCACTCCCTCCAGGAGCCATCTCTGTTTGATGGGCAATCAAGGATCTGCGGCCAGACTCCCAGAACAACATCGGCCCCATGTGAGATGCTCCAGCGGGGGAGGAGAGGGCGGGCCTGGGGACTGCACCCGGGGGCGCGCGGGAAAGGGGCGGCGGCGGTGGTCGGGCTCGGGCAGTCACCGGGGGAGACAGACGGGGGCTTCGGGCTGCTGCTGGACTACTTGGGACAGAGCAGCCACTCGAGGAAGACCGGGCCATCTGCAGTACCGCCGGCCCTTCGGAGGCGCCCGCGCCCTTCGACAGGATCGCTGCTTCTGTGGAGCCACGTCTGCCATTGCAGGAGGACCGCAGCCACCGTTTGATCAGACTGCTGCCAGCACCCTGACCAGCAGGGTGTCAGGTCGTATTCTGACTCTGTCAGCGGGTTTCTGTTTTTTTTTTTTTTTTTTTTTTTTTTTTTTTTTTTTTGTTGTTGTTGTTTTTTTTTTTTTTTCTTTTTGTGTACTGTTGCATTTGGTTTGTTGTTGTTGTTGTTTTCCCTTCTCTTTAATCTTCCCAGTAAAGAACTGTTATTTCTACTCCCATATCTTTGCCTGAGAGCCCTTTAATTTCAAAATTTTAGTAATTCGGAGGGAGGGGGTTTACAGTTTCCATTTCGAGGGAGGCTCCTGCCTTCCTTAGCAGACCTCTGGTTTTGTTTTTTTTTTTTTTCAAACCGAGACAATTTTGGCGCCCAACGTGGGGCACGAGGGCATCGAGAGGAAAAGGAATAACAGTTCGTGAGCGACCTACCTTGTTGTAAGTGTCACCATGTGGTCTGGCTTACCCTGGTTCGGGTGGCATGTGGTCGTGGCTGTATTTCTTCCATTTGCAGGCCCTTATCTAAACATGGGTCCTATAACTAAGGCCACTGTGGCTGTTATCCAGTTCGCTTTATGGGTTAATAAGGTGAAGAATTCATGGATTTTTAACTTCCTCTGGAAGGCAGGCACATGGATTC
This sequence comes from Tauraco erythrolophus, assembly GCF_009769465.1. Lineage (NCBI taxonomy): Eukaryota > Metazoa > Chordata > Aves > Musophagiformes > Musophagidae > Tauraco > Tauraco erythrolophus. The sequence goes on along the minus strand of NW_028238580.1, from coordinate 2,381 downwards.
AGAGCTATCACACACTAACTGTATGTTTTTGGGGTTACTTTCTTAATGGTACCTACTGTGAGGAAATGACACTGGGAAAAATTTTCTCCCAACCCTTCACCCAGGTCTTTGGGTCTGCCCCACCAGTTTTTGAAGGATTCAAATCTTCTCTAAATGCTAATGATATCATACAGTGGTTGGTGCTGTTGATATGCCTGTTCTTTTTAGCATTCAGAGATAAGGGAAGATTGACTTGGATAACTACCCTGATATCTACCCCAGAGAATAGGGAAGCTGCCCCAGAGCCTGACACTGCCCCAGAGACTAGAGATGCTGCCCCAGAGCCTGACTCTGTCCCACAGCCCACCTCAGAAATGAACCACTCGGACTGGATGGGGGTAATGGAGGAGAAGATACGCCAGGTGCTGAGGGAATACACTTCCCCAGCTGATGGGAAACCCTCTCCCTGCCCCGAGGAGAGGGAGCTTGATGGTGCAGCAGTGGAACCCACAGATGTTACAACTGTTCAGGTTCCAGCTGAACCGCAAGGGCAGCTGCAGTCAGCAGCCGTCGCCCCTGTGGAAACAAGGAAGTCTAAGATAAAATCAAAGCACCCAGATAAGGATAAGAAAGGGGGGCCCTCACAACCGGCAGGAGAGCCAACGGTTGAAATCATCACCGAGTCCCTGACGTACGAAAGTCTCCGTAATCTGCACAAAGACATTGTACGACGGGGGCGTGAGGCCTATACAACCTGGTTACTTAGGGTTTGGGATCTTATGGGTACAGGCGTGCAACTGGATGGTACTGAGGCAAGGAATTTGGGACCCTTGACCCAGGACTCAGGTATGAATCAGATATTTGTAAGGGAGCCAGGGTCCTTTTCCCTCTGGGAGCGGCTTTTAATGAGTGTAAGAGAGAGGTTTGTTCACAGAGAGAGAATGCAGGAGCACCATCATAGAATGCGCTGGAAGACCCTTGAGGAAGGGATCCAACAGCTGAGAGAAGTGGCGGTATTGGAGGTTCTCTTTGGGAGAGATGGGCAGCATGATAATGACCCTGACAAGGTCAGGTGCACGGGGCAGATGTTGTGGAATCTGGCAAATCTAGGGCCATCTCAATACACCACCTTCATTGCAACAATTAATGCCGATAACAACCAAGAGACAGTGGGCTCTGTAGCCAACAAGCTTAGAAATTATGAGAGTATGATCAATGGCCCGATGCAGGCTCATGTCTCTGCTGTGATTAAGGACCTCAAAGAGGAGATGAGGGAGATGAGGGAGGAGATGAGGAGGAACAGTTCTCACATGGCACCAGTGCAAGTTACAGGCCCCAGAGTCAAAGTCCAACAGAAAGGGTACACCCCACGAGCTAACCTGTGGTTCTTCCTGCGTGACAATGGGGAAGACATGGCAAAGTGGGACAGGAAACCCACTTCTGTTCTGGCAGCACGGGTGCGTCAACTCAAGGAGGGAAACATTAATCAAGGGAATTCCACTAAAGTGAAGGTAGCCTCAACCTCCTATAACCAAGCTGCTGGGTATGATCTGTCAGATCCCCTTGAAGGAACCTCTAGTATGTATACTCAGGAAAGAAATTACAACCAAGGCTAGAGGGGCCCTGCCTCTAGCCAGGGAGAGGCACGGGAAAACCGGGTTTTTTGGACGGTGTGGATCCGATGGCCTGGCACATCAGAGCCACAAAAATATGAAGCATTGGTTGATACTGGTGCGCAGTGTACCCTAATGCCATCGGGACATATGGGGGCAGAACCTGTTTCTATCGCCGGGGTGACAGGGGGATCGCAGCAATTGACGCTGTTGGAAGCCGAGGTGAGCTTGACTGGGAAGGAGTGGCAGAAACATCCCATTGTCACCGGCCCAGAGGCCCCGTGCATTCTAGGCATAGACTTCCTCCGGAATGGCTATTACAAAGACCCAAAGGGACTCAGGTGGCTTTTGGAATAGCTGCTGTGGAGGCAGAGCACATTAAACAATTGAACACCCTGCATGGACTATCAGAGAATCCTTCTGCAGTTGGGCTCCTGAAGGTGGAAGAGCAGCAAGTGCCAATCGCCACCTCGACAGTGCACCGCCGGCAGTACCGGACGAATCGAGATGCTGTGATCCCCATCCACAAGATGATCCGCGAGCTGGAGAACCAAGGGGTGGTCAGCAAGACCCACTCACCCTTCAACAGCCCCATTTGGCCTGTGCGCAAGTCTGATGGAGAATGGAGATTGACAGTGGACTATCGTGGCTTGAATGAAGTGACTCCACCATTAAGCGCTGCTGTGCCGGACATGTTGGAGCTCCAGTATGAGCTGGAGTCTAAAGCAGCGAAGTGGTATGCCACTATTGACATTGCCAATGCCTTTTTCTCCATTCCTCTGGCAGCAG
>NW_028238579.1:0-38822 GCF_009769465.1 Tauraco erythrolophus | reverse complement strand
TCGTGGCAGTCTGGCGAGGTCCCCGATGACTGGAAGAGAGGGAACATAACCCCCATTTTTAAAAAGGGGAGCAAGGAGGACCCGGGCAACTACAGACTGGTCAGCCTCACCTCTGTGCCTGACAAGGTCATGGAGCAGATTCTCCTGGGAACCATGCTAAGGCACATGGAGAGCAAGGAGGTGGTGGGTGACAGCCAACATGGCTTCACCAAAGGCAGATCGTGCCTGACCAACTTGGTGGCCTTTTATGATGGGGTGACAGCATCGGTGGACAAGGGTCGACCAACGGATGTCATCTACCTGGACTTGTGCAAAGCTTTTGACACTGTCCCGCATGACATTCTTCTCTCTAAACTAGAGAGGCATGGGTTTGATGGATGGACCACTCGGTGGATAAGGAATTGGCTCAATGGCCGCACTCAGAGAGTAGTGGTCAACGGCTCGATGTCCAAGTGGAGACCGGTCACGAGTGGCGTCCCTCAGGGGTCTGTGTTGGGTCCGGCCCTCTTCAACATCTTTGTCGGTGACGTGGACAGTGGCATGGAGTGCACCCTCAGCAAGTTCGCCGATGACGCCAAGCTGTGTGGTGCCATCAACACGCTGGAAGGGAGGGATGCCATCCAGAGGGACCTCGACAGGCTGGAGAGGTGGGCCTGTGTCAACCTCATGAAGTTTAACCAGGCCAAGTGCAAGGTCCTACATCTGGGTCGTGGCAATCCCAGGCACAAATACAGACTGGGTGGTGAATGGATAGAGAGCAGCCCTGAGGAGAAGGACTTGGGAGTACTGGTGGACGAGAAGCTCAAGATGAGTCGGCAACGTGCTCTTGCGGCCCAGAAGGCCAACCGCATCCTGGGCTGCATCAAGAGGAGCGTGGCCAGCAGGTCGAGGGAGATGATTCTCCCCCTCTACTCTGCCCTCGTGAGACCTCACTTGGAGTATTGCGTTCAGTTCTGGAGTCCCCAACATAAGAAGGACATGGACCAGTTGGAGAGGGTCCAGAGGAGGGCCACAAAGATGATAAGAGGGCTGGAGCACCTTTCCTATGAGGACAGGCTGAAAGAGTTGGGGCTGTTCAGCCTGGAGAAGAGGAGGCTCCGGGGTGACCTTATAGCGGTCTTCCAGTACCTCAAGGGGGCCTACAGGAAAGATGGGGAGAGGCTGTTCAGGAGGGCCTGTTGTGATAGGACAAGGGGTAATGGTTTTAAAATAGAGGGAGGTAGATTCAGGTTGGATATTAGGAAAAAATTTTTTATCATGAGAGTTGTAGAACACTGGACAGGTTGCCCAGAGAGGTGGTGGATGCTCCATCCCTGGAGACGTTCAAGGCCAGGTTGGATGAGGCCCTGAGCAACCTGATCTAGTTGGAGATATCCCTGTTCCTTGCAGGGGGGTTGGACTAGATGACCTTTGAAGGTCCCTTCCAGCCCTAACGATTCTATGATTCTATGATTCTAATTGTAAACTTAACCACTTAACCAAATTAACCAAATTGACTAGAAGAGTTTGAGTGCTACCCACAGGTCTTAAATGTGAACAATATGGACTTTTGCGAAAGAATTCGCAAGGATAAAGAAACAAGGGGAATTGTTACCCAACGATATAGGGGTTAAAGTTTTTGTGTAAGAGTTTCATGAAGGGTTTAGTAGATAGTAGGTGATTTACACATACCTAAAGAACATAACAAGATGACCATCCTTGAAGCTGTCAGAAGTGATTAAAAGGGAGACTCTTTATCCAGAACTGTCTGCCCTTGAAGGGAACAACCCAAGTATAAACTTTTTTCTCATGTTTTTCTGAACTGTGAACATGCGCAGCAGTGACTTGGGGAAAAGGTAATTCCGGCAGGGGGAGATCACGACCACCGACTCATGGACCACCTGCCCTAAACATACCCCAGACTCAAAAGAAAGGGGTGGAGGAAGAGAACAGAGCATGCGAAGTAATTTACATGTAAAGCGAGCGAAAATGAACCAATCGTTTAAGAGAATAACAATGAATATGTAAACGTTACAAATATGCATGATTGTAGTGTATAACTAAATTTCTGTCCAGGGGCCAGGTGTGCATGCTAGGAGGAGAAATCCCCCATGCACCTGGCACCCCAATAAAGAACACCTGCTTTCTAAAACTCCAAAACGAGTCTTGGAAAGTTCAATTGCATCGACTTTTCGGGTATCACTTCTGTGGCGAGGGCTGTTACGCACACATCACCTTTGCTGTGCCGCCTGAGCTGATGGGGGGCAATGGGGGTTCTGTCCTGCCGCCCTTGCTTGTCAGCATCAGCCCGAAGCCAGGGGAGAAGGAGGCCCAGATCTTCCCATCTATGGCAGGCCCAGCACGGCAGATGAGAAAGCGCATGTGTACGTTGTCAATGGCCATGGAAAGAGCGAGGTGCTTCCCCTCAGCAGCGCCCAGCCAGGCAGCTCCAAGCCACCAACTCGGCTAGCTTAATGCTCTCTCGGGGCTACTCATTACCATGTGGATGATACTCAAAGGGAGGAGGTGCGTGGCCTCTCCTTTCCTTCATAATTGCCCCTCAAAATGGGTCAGGACAACCTCTCTTGTCTGGAAAGTGAAACGCACATTCAAAGGTAACAAGAAAGCCTTCATATTTGAGGCTTATTTGGTAAAACGCAAATTTACTCCCTTATTCCCTTCTCCTGTTGGCATGATAAATAGCATGCCAAGTGTATGGCTTCTCAGGTGTCTTGTACAAAGGTTCAGCAAAAGCTGTAGGCAAGTGTATGGCTTTGAACCGTGGTCACAAAATCCTGCTTAATTGGGTGGTGTGGTGGTCCAGCCACCAGGGCCACTCTGAGATCTCAATATAAACTCCATTGTGCTGTTATCTTGGATACAAGTGCAGTGATGTGAGTGTCAGGCACTCTGGCCGCACCCAGGACATCTGCTGCCTGAATTGTCTAATGAATCGTGGCCAGAGTGGAGAATACTGACCAAAACCAATAATCTTGAGATGCTATAAATAGTTATCCAAAAGTGAGACCTTTTGAAGTCTCTGGGACCACAGTGGACTGTGTGGCCCAGTATCTCCCTCTGAGCTGGGATGCCTCTCAGAGTAGATTTTGCGAAGATTGAAAGATCGTCCATCAATGATTTCATAATGTGATAAATGAGTGAGTCCCAAACAGAACTCCAATTAAAGTTTACAATTTATTAGGCGAATAAAAGCAAGCAAACAGCGCTGGGTGCGCCGGGAGTCTCCGCTCCACCAAGACGCACACCATGTAGTTCTTATTTCTGGTTTATATTCCTTTTACTAATATATATTCTCAATTATTTCCGAGAAAAAGGTGGTCTTATTACAATGGGCTCGGAGAAGTCATCTCCATAGTCTCCACCCCTAACCCCCCCAGTTGCGCGTGCGCAGTGTCTCCTGGTGGTCGTGAGTAGGGGTCTCAGGGATGAAGGCTGTATGTCTTCCTCTTGATGACTTTTTCACCTCCCCAGAAAACTAGTGAAGTCATCATGACTCTGCTCTGCGAAGTCATCAGGACCGTCCTTGTTCTCCATCTTGGCTCCTGCTTATCTTACACAACGGTTATGCAACTTGCAGATACATGACTTAAGCAAGCTAACTTAAAAGTGGTTAAGCGAGATTAGAGATTAAGCGCATACAGGCCCCTAGGCCCCTCTTGTCTAACACCTTGCAACTGGCAGTAAAGCAAAAGAAGAGAAAAAAAACCCCAAAATGTTAGGTGGCTTTTGCAAGAAGCGAGAACTATATACATACCATTCTGCTTTCTCTAGGACTATGGTTATACGAGAACGAACAGAATGGTTAAAGGTTACATATACAGAGAAGGTCATATTTCACTGTGCGGCCCTAACATTGTTTTATATTGCCATGTATCAGGTGAACACATTTCACAATTGGGGCTCGTGGTTAGCAGCATCATGAGGCATTTTGCAGGTTTACGTTTTTGCATTTCACAGAGATCTTAAACTAAGACAATCACTTATCTTGAATAAGCACACCCTACTCCTCGCCACTTATTTGCACATCCATCCATTGTCCCATATTGAGACGAATCAAATGAACATATTTCACAATAAGGACTCAAAGGCCTGATTTCATGAGGTTCACCGACTGTCTGTTGATGAATGCCAGCACATAAAAGTGAGTAATTCATTAAACTCGTGAAAAGGGAAATTTTAATCATAGGATAACCTGTGTATGTGTGCGCATGTGTGTGTGCGCACACGCTGGGTTTGTGTAAAGGGGTTCTGGTGGCAGGAGAGGGGATTTGCTCCCTGTGACTTCCCTGGTTTTGGAACCGGGTCAGACCCGGTTCTGGCCACCAGATCGGACTCCCATCCCCCTCGGGGTTGAGCCGATCAGCGCCTCTGCAAATTGCCCTATTTAAGTTGGGACAAAGGAATCGGAAAAGGTGCTTTGCCCGGGAGTGAGGAGAGAAGGGAGGAGGGCGCTGCCCCTGCTCCCCGGCTGGGAGAATTCAGGGAGCACCCTGCTCCCGGGGTGCCCGCTGGGCCGAGTTTACCCAGAGAGGACTAAGATCTGAGAGAAATGGCCACACAGACACCGGGTCAGTGAAGATGGAACAGGACGAGGTGTGCTGGAGCTGAGTTTCCCCTGCAACCGGTGGTGAGACGGCAGGCGGCCCCCCTGCAGCCAGGACAGACTCAGTGGAGTAGAGACCCACTCGCAGCCCATGGAGAAGCCCACGTTAGAGAAGAGATGCCTGAGCCTGAGAGAAGTCGTAGAGAATGGGACGCACGACAAGGTAGAGACGCATCTAAAGTCCGTGTGACGACCCATGCCGGAGCGAGTGGCAATTCCCAAAGAATCCGTGACTGTGGTAAAAGCCCACACTGGAGCAATCCAATGGGGAAGGATTGCATCCTGCGAGTAGGACTCATGCTGGAGAAGTCTGTGGATTTTCCTTGTGAGTAGGGGATCCACTGGAGCAAGGGAAAAGGATGTAAGGACTCCCCCTCCTTTAAGAAAAGGAGTGGCAGTAAAAACATGGGGTGAACTGATCTGCACTCCCCCATTCCCTGTCCCCCAGCGCCGCTGGGGGAGGAGGTAGAGCCGGGAAGAAAAGGAAGTAAGGAGTGTTGTTTTTTGAAGATCTGGTTTTGTTTCTTTTTATCCACTCAAGTAATTGGTTAATGTTTCTTTTTATCCTTTCAAGTAATTGTTAATAAAATTGGTTTGTTTTATTCCCAAGCCGAGTCTGTTTTGCCTGGGACCATGGTCGGTGGGTGCTCCCTCCATTCTTGTCTCGACCCTCAGTCCTTTTATTATACTTTTCTCCTCTCCACCTCACTGAGGGGAGGAGTGAGTGAGCGGCTGTGTGGGGTTTAGTTGCTGGATCGGCCTAAACCACGACAGTGTGCAATTTGCTTCATAGAACCATAGAATCATAGAATGGTTAGGGTTGGAAGGGACCTTAAAGATCATCTAGTTCCAACCCCCCTGCCATGGGCAGAGAAATCCTCCACTACACCAGGTTGCCCAAAGCCTCATCTAACCTGGCCTTGAACGCTTCCAGGGATGGGGCATCCACAACTTCTCTGGGCAACCTGTTCCAGTGCCTCACCACCCTCAATGTAAAAAATTTCTTCCTTATATCTAATCAAAATCTCCCCTCTTTCAGTTTAAATCCATTGCCCCTTGTCCTATCACTACACACCCTTGTAAAAAGTTCCTCTCCAGCTTTCCTGTAGGCCCCCTTTAAGTACTAGAAGGCTGCTATAAGATCACCTCGGAGTCTTCTCTTCTCCAGGCTGAACAGCCCCAACTCTCTCAGCCTGTCTTCATAGGAGAGGTGCTCCAGCCCTCAGATCATCTTTGTGGCCCTCCTCTGGACTTGCTCCAGTAGCTCCATGTCCTTCTTATGTTGGGGACTCCAGAGCTGAACACAGTATTCCAGGTGGGGTCTCACAAGAGCTGGGGCAGAATCACTTCCCTCGACCTGCTGACCACACTTCTTTTGATACAGCCCAGGATAGGATTTGCTTTCTGGGCTGCCAGTGCACATTGCCGGCTCATGTTGAGCTTCTCATCCACCAGCACTCCCAAGTCCTTTTCCTCAGGGCTGCTCTCAATCCATTCTCCACCCAGCCTGTACTTGTGCTTGGGATTGCCTCGACCCACGTGCAGGACCTTGCACTTGGCCTTGTTGAACTTCATGAGGTTCTCACAGGCCCACCTCTCCAGCCTGTCAAGGTCCCTCTGGATGGCATCCCTTCCCTCCAGTGTGTTCACAACACCACACAACTCCATGTCATCTGCAAACTTGCTGAGGGTGCACTCAATCCCACTGTCCATGTCACCAACAAAGATGTTAAATAGCACTGGTCCCAGTACCGACCCCTGAGGAACACCACTCGTCACAGGCCTCCACGTGGACATTGAACCGTTGACCACAACTCTTTGAGAGTGACCATCCAGCCAATTCCTTATCCACCGAGTGGTCCATCCATCAAAACCATGTCTTTCCAGTTTAGAGACAAGGATGTTGTGTGGGACAGTATCAAATGCTTTGGATAAGTCCAGGTAGATGATGTCGGTTGCTCTTCCCCTATCCATCAATGTTGTAACCTCATCATAGAAGGTCATCACATTAGTCAGGCAGGATTTGCCCTTAGTGAAGCCATGTTGGCTGTCACCAATCACCTCCTTATTTTCCATGTGCCTTAGCATAGTCGCCAGGAGGATCTGCTCCATGATCTTGCCGGGCACAGAGGTGAGACTGACTGGCCTGTAGTTCCCTGGGTCTTCTTTTTTCCCCTTTTTAAAGATGGGGGCTATGTTTCCCCTTTTCCAGTCAGTGGGAACTTCACCGGAATGCCACAACTTCTGAAATATGATGGACAGTGGCTTAGCAACTTCATCCGCCAGTTCCCTCAGGACCCGCTGATGCACCTCGTCTGGTCCCATGGACTTGTCCACCTTCAGGTTCTTAAGATGGTCTCGAACCTGATCTTCTCCTACAGTGGGCAGTTCTTCATTCTCACAGTCCATGCCTTTGCCTTCTGTGACTTGGACTGTGCATCTGGAGCTCTTGCCAGTGAAGACGGAGGCAAAGAAGTCATTGAGAACCTCAGCCTTCTCCATATCCCGGGCAGCCAGGTCTCCCTTTTCCTTCCGGAGAGGGCCTACGTTTTCCCTAGATCTCTTTTTATCTCTGACATACCTATAGAAGTTTTTCTTGTTGCCCTTGATGTCCCTGGACAGATTTAACTCTATCAGGGCTTTAGCTTTCCTAACCTGATCTCTGGTTGCTCGGACAATCGCTCTGTATTCTTCCCAGGCTACCTGTCCTTGCTTCCATCCTCTGTAGGCTTTCTTTTTGTGTCCGAGTTGGTCCAGGAGCTCCTTGTTCATCCATGCAGGCCTCCTGGTGTTCGTACCTGACTTTCTCCTTGTTGGGATGCACTGCCGCTGAGCTTGGAGGAGGTGATTCTTGAATATTAACCAGCTTTCTTGTGCCCCTCTTCCCTCCAGGGCCTCATCCCATTGTACTCTAGCAAGGAGATCCCTGAAGAGGCCAAAGTCTGCTCTGCTGAAATCCAGGGTAGTGAGCCTGCTATGCACCCTCCTTGATTCTCTAAGTATCTTAAATTCTACCATTTCATGATCGCTGCAGCCAAGGCTGTCCTTGAGCGTCACGTTCCCCACCAGCCCTTCATTGTTGGTGAGAAAAAGGTCCAGCATAGCACCTCTCCTCGTTGGTTCCTCTACCTCTTGGAGAAGGAAGTTATCATCCATGCATTCCAGGAACCTCCTGGATTGCCTATGCCCTGCTGTGTTGTCCTTCCAACAGATATCAGGGTGGTTGAAGTCCCCCATGAGGACCCGGGCTTGTGAACGTGAGGCAGCTCCTATCTGTCTGTAGAGGGCCTCATCCACCCAGTCCTCCTGGTCAGGTGGTCTGTAGCAGACCCCTACTACTACATCCCCTGTCCCTGCTCTGCCTTTAATCCTAACCCATAAGGTCTCAGTCGGGACCTCCTTCGCCCCCAGGTGCAGCTCCATGCACTCTAGCTGGTCCTTGACATAGAGTGTTGGAGTGCAGATCCTTGAAGAGACTGCACGAAGAAAATCCTGTGTAAATAAAGACTGGAGCTCTAAAGTTAGGCCTCAAGGGCAGAATGCCCTTGAAGTTAAGGATAAGAAAACTATGCAGTATGATAAGGGAGTAGTGTTTGCTTAGAGCAGAGCTTCGCTAGGCGGGTACCTGTTTGAAATAAGCTGTTAAATATGACAAGCATATGTATCATCCAATAATGGTGTAGAAAAGGTGAGGTCTCAGGATTATTGGCAAATACTGTCTATATAAGCAATAAGAACTGCGCAATAAACGAGACTTCCTGCAGCTAACTCATATTGAGTCGTCTCAGTACTTCTCCAAATCCCTTCTCCGCATTATGGCGCCCGAACAGGGACGGGAAAAAAAATGAGCTGGACTCACTATAGTTTCACTCGGGACATTTATTACTTGTTTTGAACGAGTGTTATTTTAGCGGAGAAGGGACGGCGACCTACAGGCAGCCCATCGGGGAAAGCCGGGCGGATCTACTTCAGGCGGCCTATACGGGAAAGCCGACGATCCGCAGGATCCACATTCAGGCGGCCCATCGGGGAAAGCCGTGCAGATCTGCATACAGGCGGCCTATAGGGGAAAGCCGGAAGATCTGTAGGATCCACTGTCGCAGTAAGACGATGGAACGAGACGTTGCATTGTCGTTGTTGAGAAGCTTCTTAGAGGAGCGTGGATTAAAACTTGGAAAAAGATATTGGCCCCTGATTGCAGGGGGGTATGCAAAAGATATTATCGTGAAACACGAAGAATTAGGAACCAAAAGAAAGAAGAAGTAAGCGACTGAAGAAAAAAAAAAAAAAAAATAAGCGACAACTGCCTCAACAGGAGGAGGTAAGCGACTGGGAACAATGGGAAGCATGGCTTTAACAGAACATAAGTCTGCAGTTAAAGTGTTGACAAAGTGCTAGAGAAACCAGCACTATTAACAATTCTGACTTGATAAAACTCCCGGTACTCCTGGTTTGGGTATCAGCCCATGTACCGGAGGCAAGCTCTTCAAATATATACATGACAAGGACTTGGGACACTATAGACGTTAAACTTTGGCGTGCAGCCACCTGTGGGGATGCTGCTGGCCTGGAAAAGTCATCATCGAATCTTTTGATCCAGGGCCCCGAACGAAAGACAGACTTATTGCTTTCCCCCTCTTCCAACGAAGTCGGTACACCGGCACTCCCGCGCCGCGCCGCCCACCGCGCCCGGCGGCGCCCCGGGGACGCCGCTGCTGCTGCCGGCCGGGGCCGCGGGCTCGGCGTTTGCCTCGGCGCTGCCGCTCGTGTGCAGAGCGAGCCGCGGCTGGACGGGACGGAGACGCGCGGCGGGCCGCGCTGCGCCGGTTCGTTCGCAGCTGATGGTCCCTCGGCGGGAGGAGGCGGCGGCGGTTACGGAGCGCGAGCGGCCGGAGCTGCGGCAACAACAACAACAACAGCAACAACAGCAAGGGGGGGGCCGGCACAGGGCTGCTGGGTCGTCATCGCCACCCTGCCCCCCCGCCCGGCTGAGGCGATGGAGGGCTGACACCCTCCCCCCCCCCCCCCCCGTCGCTGCTGCCCCCCCCCGTCGGCCGCGCCTGGAGAGCGGCCGCTTGGCCCCACCCCCCCCGCCCGGCTGAGGCCCGGGGCCCAGGTTGTACCAAGAGAGCAAACATCGTAACTTGGATCGTCTCGATCGGCATCGCGGGAAATAACTAATTCTCTTCTGTTCCAGCAATTTCAACAGTTAATATCAGTGTTGCAAAACCGTAAACGTGCATATTCCATTGTACATCTGCGAGCGCACACCGCGCTGCCAGGGCCTATAGCAGAAGGGAACAGGCGAGCTGAGCCTCTCACGAGTGCAGCTCTGGTACCAAACTCGCTCATGCAGGCAAACATCTTGCATGACTTCTACCATCAGAATGCTAGCGCCATTAGGTGACAATTTGGTATAACAACAGAGCAAGCCCGCTCAATCGTACAATTGTGTAGTACCTGTCAAAATACGATCGTGCCACCAGTGAATGATGTTAATCTTCGTGGTTTACGCTCGTAGGAACTTTGGCATACACTTCTTATCAGACATATGTATTTTTGTCATCATAAGATATCGAGCATGTTGCTGGTATTTCTTACAATCCTACTGGGCAACTGATCACAGAATACGCACATGGTACTTTGGAGAATATGCTTTTAAAACAAGAATGATGTGGAAATCTCCCAATGAAACAATAGCTAAAGTGTTATAGGTGTTAAATCTCTTAAATCGAGAGCTAAATATTTTGGGATGAATAAAATGTCACTCATGTCAAAATCAGGCACAGGCAGGGTTACAGCAAGTAGCTTTCCAACAACTGACTGAACTGGCTAAGAGAGCATTAAGACGTGTCCCTGATTTTTGGGACAAGGGGAGGCTTCCTCTGCTTCCATTCGGCAGGGAGCACAGGAACCTTATGAGCATTTCTTTGATCAGCTACAAATGGCAGTTCAGAGATAAACAGAAAATCTGGCTACTGCAGATGTGTTGGTATTCCAGTTAGCCATTGAAAATGCTAACAAAGACTGCCAACGAGCTCTTGATCTTATCAGAAATCGGGCAAAAACGATTGCAGATTTAGTAAAGGCGTGTCAGAATGTGGTCTCGGAACACTATAAAGCAGAGATATTGGCAGCTAAATGTTTTGGTCAACAGTAATCACTGACACGTTGGTGGTTGGTGCATTTAATTCCTACTTGTGTCTTTGGTCTTATATCACGAGGATTATGTGCACTATTGCTGGGACGATCATCCACCACAAAATTAGGATTGTTTGTACTCCCAAGGGTAATTGATTCTGAGGAAAAAAAAAGGCAAACAAACAAACAAAACACCAAAATGCTAGTAACTGCTTCTGCAGGGCTATAATAGAGCTTAGCAGGGTATTCCTTTGCATATAAAGGGAGATCCATGTACTATAGGGACTTTAAGAATGTATTTCCCTAACACCACCATGAACCTAAGTCATAGACACACCCAGAATAGCTGCAGCACACATGCTTATGATAGCTAGTGCGATTCCAGAGCATAATTTTGGGAACCAGCTAAAATCATTGCAGCTTCAATATTTGCACCAGGAGTTGGAGTGGCACAGGTGTTAATTATACTGAATAAGTTGGGCTGTTGGCTTGCAAAACAAACTAATGCTACAGCTTCTGCTTTATCAAAGCTCTTAATTGACAGGATGGTTAAAATCTTTAGTAAAGCAGACATTATATTGCTAGTAGTTCTTTTATGCATAGTAATAATCATCCCCTGCCTATTGTCACGCTCCCAGCGAACGGTACAGAGTACGGTTCATCAAGTAATGGTCACAGAAAAACAAAAAAGGGGAATTGTGGCATCATACACACAGTTACAGTTGGGGTTTGACCTTGATGATTTAAGCCTGTGCTCCTTTCTGAAGTTGGGAAACACCGATAAAGAGGATGAGAAAGAGAAGGGAGTGTGAACAGCTGGTGCAGGGAGTGTGAGAAGCTGACATGGGGAGTTTGGGAAGTTGATATAGAGTGTGTGAGAAAATGATGTTTAGTTTAGCAAGTAAAAAATAGCTCCTTTTTAGGCATAGCCAATAGTAAAATTAAAATAGGTGCGTGCACTATTGTTTGTACCCAATCACAGTTGGGTGAGGGCCGCGTGGACACATCGTGGCTAGAGTAATAATCTATAAAAGCTGCCTGTATAACAACAATAAAGGTCACTCTGCTATCACAAAAGAATTTTGGACACAGACAGTCACAGCTGCACAGCCTCCTTTGACAGTAATCATTAATGGGAAGGCTTTTCTGGCCTAGTTGACACAGGAGCTGATGTATCTATAATGAAAAATCCTGACTGGCCGCCCTCTCGGCCTCTGATAGAAGCCCTGGCAGCTGTGATCAGAGTAGGTGGAACATAGATCCCACAGCAGAGTGCACAGACCTTGTTAGTAATAGGCCCAGGTAACAAACAAGCTATTTTGAAACCACATGTTTTTGATGTCCCACGTACATTATGAGGTCGGGATTTGTTGAATCACTGGAATGTGAGGCTAACCTCAAATTTTTAACACACATCACTGATGTCCAGCCCTGACTCAAGCTGGCAAGCCGGTCTGGGTCGATCAGTGGCCATTAAAAAGCGAGTGGTTGGAGTGAGCTCAAAAATTAGTCGACGAACAGCTCAAATTAGGACATATAATTCTCTCCACTAGCCCATAGAATACTCCAAAATTTGTTATCTCAAAGAAATCAGGAAAGTGGAGATTTATGTTAAAAGATTTAAGAGCTATTAATGCAATCATTTCACCAATGGGTGCTTTACAACCGGGTGTACCAAATCCTACTATGATTCCAGAATGTTAGCATTTGATGGTGATTGATTTAAAAGATTGGGTTATTTCACCTTTTTACTTTTTTATTTATTTGCACCCTAATGATTGTCCTAGATTTGCCTTTTCAGTTCCAGTGCTTAACAATGAACGACCCACGCAACAATATCATTGGATTGTACTGCTTCAAGGAATGATGAATAATCCTACAGTTTGTCAATTGGTGGTAGATGATGCTCTCTGTCAGGTCAGACAGCAGATCAAGCTCAGCAGATTGTACGTGCCTGCCCCGACCGTCAACATATTGTGCCTTCAAATACTCCAGCAGGAGTAAATCCAACAGGTTTATGTGCCAATGAATGATGGCAATCTGATATTACTTATATTTCATCGTTTAATTGATCTAAATATGTGCATGTAACTGTTGAGATGTTCTCTGCCTTTGTTGTTGCTACTGCTCACACTGAAGAAAACCATGGGAGTACCAAAGAAAATTGGGACAGACAGTGATCCAGTATGGTGCCTTTTTACAGGATTGGGGAGTGACTCACACTACCAGTATCCCTCATTCACCTATGGGACAAGCTGTTATTGAACAAACTCATTTAACGTTAAAACAAATGCTTGATAAACAAAAAAGGGGCAGTCTTCCGTATATTTCCCCACAAGAGTTAAATTTATTAGGATCAAAATTTGTAGGTAGTGCCAGCAACAACCACGTTACACAAACATGTTGTTTTAATCTAAGTGACCATGGTGAGTCCATCCACGAACAATTGCAATGGCTTGGAGAGCATTCGGGGAGAATTGTGGTAGAGGATTGTATATTGATATGTAAACTGTCTTTATGTTTCTTATGATTTAGTATATTACGTGTGTGAAAGTTGTTTGTATATATTGCTTGTATATATGCTTTGTGTGTTTTTTCCAATCAGAAGTGAGCTACTGGAAGGAGAGGCGTTAACTGGTACCGAATTAATGACAAAGAATTACTAACTAGACTTAGTTGTGAGCACGTAACTTTGAAAAAGGAAGCTAGGAGAAATATGTTACAACTTAAAAAATCCGCTGTTGGCCAGCAGAGCACATACCTGGCGGCCTTGTTGCACGCACTGGCCACACGTGCAGCAACGCCGTGTCAGTACCTATTTCATAGACTCTGCTGAGGGTGTAAAAGGGATGGCTCAGAGCGGAGCGGAAAGAGGCTGCAGAGCACACTGTGTGGATAAACAGGGGACGCCCTGAAGGTGCCGTGCCTGCCTCTCTTCTCTGCGATGACCCTGCCGACTGACACCCTCCTGCTCAGTGGAATCTTGGATATAGCAGAAATAGTAAAGCCCTCAGAAAGGGAAGTAGTATGCTAGAAACTGCTTTTGCAAGGCTGTACCAAAACAACATGCTAGTAACTGGGGTTGACGGTCTCGTGCACAGGGTTTTCTTCGTGCAAGAAAAGAAAGGGGGATTTGTTGGAGTGCAGATCCTTGAAGAGACTGCACGAAGAAAATCCTGTGTAAATAAAGACTGGAGCTCTAAAGTTAGGCCTCAAGGGCAGAATGCCCTTGAAGTTAAGGATAAGAAAACTATGCAGTATGATAAGGGAGTAGTGTTTGCTTAGAGCAGAGCTTCGCTAGGCGGGTACCTGTTTGAAATAAGCTGTTAAATATGACAAGCATATGTATCATCCAATAATGGTGTAGAAAAGGTGTGGTCTCAGGATTATTGGCAAATACTGTCTATATAAGCAATAAGAACTGTGCAATAAACGAGACTTCCTGCAGCTAACTCATATTGAGTCGTCTCAGTACTTCTCCAAATCCCTTCTCCGCAATAGAGGGCAACTCCTCCTCCTCTTCTCCCCTGCCTATCCTTCCTAAAGAGCCTATACCCTTCTATTCTGACATTCCAGTCATAGGATTCATCCCACCACGTCTCCGTGATGCCAATAAGATCATATCCCAACAGGCGCGCACACACTTCTAACTCCTCTTGCTTATTCCCCATGCTGCGCGCATTGACATAAAGGCATTTAAGTTGAGCCCCATAACCATTTCATAACCATTTACTTGCCTGTCTTTGTGTCTATATGCTATCTGATTCACAATTATTTGTCTCCTTGTCTGTATGTGTGATTTGATTTAATGTCCATCTGTGTATGCAACCCTGCTCTAAGTTTTGGGTGACCTTGGCATTCTCGAATCTTTAACTAAGTCATTACTGTGATTGTAACAAATTCCATTGAATTGCTCTCTTAAATTGGCTGATGATTAAGTGCTGTTAATAATTATACAGCCTAGTCTTGTGATCTATCTCCAAAATATTAATAAAACCTGTATTGCTGCTAAACCAAAGCTGTGTAGCAAAATAATATTTGTGACAGCTGGACACATTGAACTGACTTCTTGAAAATGTTCAACCATTCTGAACTGTTCAAAAGACTTTTCAAATACTTAATCAGAAATGCTGACACTGTAGTTTCAAGAACCCAGTCCGAATTATGCAAATAAATTAGAACAGCTGTTTGAAGCACTGAAGAACCCTTGATCAGATGAATCAAAGAAACTTAACAGCCAATGAGACTATTAAGCAGGTATTCTTTATTGCAGAGCTGGGCAGCACTGGGGATTGCTCCACCATGAGTGCTCCACCAGATTTGCAAAATCGTAAAGATTATATGTTACGCAATCATATATGTATATATTCATGAAATTTCTGAGAACTAATTTACTTAAACATGAGATTTCCTGGAAATCATAGAATCATAGAATCATAGAATGGTTAGGGCTGGAAGGGACCTTCAAAGGTCATCTAGTCCAACCCCCTGCAACAAACAGGGATATCTCCAACTAGATCAGGTTGCTCAGAGCCTCGTCCAACCTGGCCTTGAACGTCTCCAGGGATGGAGCATCCACCACCTCTCTGGGCAACCTGTTCCAGTGTTCTACAACTCTCATGGTAAAAAATTTTTTCCTAATATCCAACCTGAATCTACCTCCCTCTATTTAAAACCATTACCCCTTGTCCTATCACAACTGGCCCTCCTGAACAGCCTCTCCCCATCTTTCTTGTAGGCCCCCTTGAGGTACTGGAAGACTGCTATAAGGTCACCCCGGAGCCTCCTCTTCTCCAGGCTGAACAGCCCCAACTCTTTCAGCCTGTCCTCATAGGAAAGGTGCTCCAGCCCTCTTATCATCTTCGTGGCCCTCCTCTGGACCCTCTCCAACTGGTCCATGTCCTTCTTATGTTGGGGGCTAATCTTTAATATGTATAAATGTCCATCTCGCATGTGCAGTTCTCTGCCTCAGTGGTCTTTGGGGATCCTCTGGTGGTCTTTCATAGTCTTCCTCACTTCTCCGTTAGTTGACCTTTTTCTTGATTCTGCACAGTGAGAAGTTTTCTACGTGCTTTGGTCAGCACGTTTGAAAGAATGCTTGTTAGCAGCTTCATTATCTACACTTCCTTGATTATCTTCCTTTAACACAAACAGTGTTGCCTCAGTAGTCTGAATTATGTGCAAAAGGGTTAAAAGACTATCACCTTCCCAGAGAGTGAAAAGAAACAGGTCTGGAGTTAATCAGCTAAGGGTATTTACAATGTCATTTGTGTCCTTGGGTAGGTATCACCTTCTTTCATTCATTACTCAAGTAAAGCACAGTCCTTATCAGTAAAGCATATTCTCCCTATTTTGACATCTTGCAAAACTAGCGGTTTTACAATAGGCCTAGTGTTAAGCAAGCTCAGCAGTTTAACATATATATCGTTTTAGTAGTTTATATGAAAGATATGCTAATACTTTGTTTCACAGAGCTATCATTGAAGTCTGAAATCCTGTATATTTGATATTGAACAATAACAGTCTACATAGATGCAACACTTTTAAAACCAGTGAATTCTGTATTTCTTTACATGCTTTTTAAAATAAAGGATTTAAACTTTAATTTAAATGCAAAAAGAGAAGTTTGAGACAGGATAGCCTGTAGTCTACCTAAAAGAAATTGCTATGAGAGTGAAATTGGCCTTTTAACTTTTTGGTATTCATATGTGAATTTTTTCCCATGTAATAGTAATAGACTGTCGTGGGTTAGGCTGAACCTCTCCACACAACCGGTCACTCCCCCTCCCCCAGCCCCAGGAATGAGGGAGAGAATTAAAGGATAAACGGGAAACCCGTGGGTTGAAATAAGAACAATTTAATACAGATGATTTAATACACAGTGTAGGTGCTCACCACCCCCTCGTATGCGAAGCCCGTCTCGTCCCGAAGCTGCAATCCCGGACGAACGTGAGGCCCCGAAATAGAGAGGGGCAGAGAGAGAGAGAGTACTCCGAGAGTGGGAGTACTGGGAGAGAGAGAAAAAGAAAGAAAAACAATAGAGCAAAAGCGCAGCAAGCGCAAAAGAGCAGAAGCGGTGAAAGAGCCAAAGCGCAAAAGCCCTTCTGTCCGTCTGACCCTCACTTTTATACTGGGCATGACACTGCATGATATGGAATACTAATTGGCCAGTTTGGCCCTCAATCTTAAGTTCCACCACAAATCACAAGGGGAATCGTGTTCCCCTTGTCCCAACTATGCTCCCCCCTTATCCCGCCGTGCTTCTGCACTCCGGCACACTGAAAAGTCCTTGGAGTTTCACGTCCAACCACAAACATCAACTTGCTATCAGCATTCTTCTCAGAGCGAGCCTCTGAGTAAAACCAAAACATGGAGCCCTTCTAGCTGCTAAAAAGAAGAGCTAACCCGGTCCCAGCTAAAACTAGGACATAGACTAACTTTGAGGCACACTATTTAGGATTTGTTGAAGACTGACTCAGAATGTTAACACTTTTATGTATTTTAATGGTTCTACGTTTATCATTACTCTGATCCTGACACTGGCAGTCATTGCAATGGTGGTGTTCCATCAACAAGTCAGGAAAAATCCTACATGTACAAGAGAATTGATTTTGCATGGATCAGTAAAGAAATCAATAATTGCCTCAAGGCTTGCTCTAATTTATGCAGAAGTTTCTCAATTATTTGTGAAAGACTGTCAGATATAAGTTGGTATGTGCATGGAACAAGTCATAAAAGCATAGCTTCTAAAGAACAAAATGCTTTCAACTTTTTTGTTGTTCATACTTCAAAAAAAACAAAGGGACCTGTTGTGCAATCAACAAAAGTACGTTAAAGTATTAGTCACAGTCATCCATATAGCTCACTTATGTTGACAGCAAATTAAATCATGTAGGTTTTTGATATTCACCCATAGCTCAATATATTATAGCTCAATGATACATGTTGATAGTTCAAAAGCTGTGTGCATTGGCAACTGTATATTTGCTCTTCTTTCAACTAAACATGAATAAATGAATGCATGCATGAATGAATGAATGTTTGGCTGAAAAGAATATCTTTTCCTATATAGCTGCTGGTGCTTCAAATTATGGCCATTGCAACATTCCTCTGATAACATTTTGTTTGTGCACAGTTAAATGGGAATAATCTGTCATCTTATATGACTTTCAAGGCAATAATGAAACTGCATTAGGACGTTTTTGGAAAAGATAAGTATTTTACAATTAAATGATAGAACTTTGATAGCACATCATTGCTTGCTACTAAAAATGTTAACTTTGGGAGATATGAACTGACTGCCAGCTAACAGAAAATGAGAATGAATATATGCTTCCAGCTAATCGAGTAGTTTATACTATACATATACACTATGGGCAATATAAGTGGTCATTATTTGATGCTGAGAGTTGACATTATCAATTATTTTCCTCATTTTCCAAAGGAGTATCAGAATTAGAAAAGATATATGATTAGCCAAGGATGAGCCCCGCCCTCAACAAGTCCTCTCTACACCTTGCTTTCCAAATAGTAGAATTTAATTTTTCGTGCTAGGTAAAAATTGCCTATTTGCAATTAACTGTTTTTAATTCTGATACAAGATTGTTGTGGTTTAACCCCAGCCAGCAACTGAAAAAAGCAAAAAGTGTTTAACCCCACACAGCCACTCGCTCACTCCCCCTTGGTGGGATGGGGGAGAGAATCAGAAGAGTAAAAGTGAGAAAACTCATGGGTTGAGATAAAGACAGTTTAATAGGTAAAGCAAAAGCTGCACATGCAAACAAAGCAAAACAAGGAATTCATTCACCACATCCCATTGGCAGGTAGGTGTTCAGCCATCTCCAGGAAGGCAGGGCTCCATCATGAATAATGGTTACTTGGGAAGACCAACACCATAACTCTGAACGTCCTCTCCTTCCTTCTTCCCCTAGCTTTGTATACTGACCATGACATCATATGGTATGGAATATCCCTTTGGTCAGTTGGGTCAACTGTCCCAGCTGTGTCCCCTCCCAGCTTCTTGTGCACCCCTAGCCTACTCACTGGTGGGGCAGTGTGAGGAGCAGAAAAGGCCTTGACTCTGTGTAAGCACTGCTCAGCACTAACTAAAACATCCCTGCATTATCAACACTGTTTTCAGCACAAATCCAAAGCACAGCCCCATACTAGCTACTATGAAGAAAATTAACTCTATCCCAGCCAAAACTAGCACAAAGATACAGCTCATAAATACATCAATCTGATTTTTAATATGCTAATAAGTAAGTTCATTGAAAAATAAGTTCTAGTAGAGAATTGGCGACATTATTTAGATAAAAATATCTCTCAACTAAAAATTCCCCAGCCTTACAAAATTAATTACATTCAATGGTTTTCAATAATTCTGAAATAGTGGCCTTCTTAGCAAACAAAATTATCTTAATCTGAATTGACCAATTTCTCAGAAAGAAGAGTTTAAACTTCAACAAACCGTAGATTTGAACTCCTTGTGTGAGTACTGTACTTGTATACTTCTGTTTAAGAAATTTTGTGTAAGGAAACTGACTTGATATTATTCCTTCAAGTCCTGGTTCTCTCAATTTTCTATCACTTGTGGAATTTACAATGTTTATGTCAACCTCTGATGGTGGGGAGGAGTGCTCAGATCAGCTGAGAGGAAAATTTATCAGGTTTTTCTCAATCCAAAATGCTTGAATGCTGAATAGGCAACCAAGTGATGTGTCTTGATCAGCTATCTGTCCCAATAAAGTAGATCACAGTTTTACAGAGGATCTGTACCTTCAAAAAATAAAACCAAGCTGTAACAAGAAAGCCCAAGTAACCCTTCTGAAGAAGTGTTTCCTTTCATAGAATGGAGAAGTTCATGTAGCATCAAATGCTGTTAGAAAATTACTGGGATGGAGAATGTCAATGCACTACATGAGCACTTAGCTAAGGCTCTGCTATAGAAGTTAGGCAAAATAAGGGGGTGATTGGTGACAGCCAACATGGCTTCACTAAGGGCAAATCCTGCCTGACTAATTTGGTGGCCTTCTATGATGAGGTTACAGCATTGGTGGATAAGGGAAGAGCAACTGACGTCGTCTACCTGGACTTGTCCAAAGCATTTGATACCGTCCCACACGACATCCTTGTCTCTAAACTGGAGAGACATGGATTTGATGGATAGACCACTCGGTGGGTAAGGAATTGGCTGGATGGTTGCACTCAAAGAGTTGTGGTCAACCTGGCCTTGAACACCTCCAGTGATGGGACATCCACAATTCCTCTGGGCAACCTGTTCCAGTGTTTCACCACCCTCATTGTAAAAAATTTCTTCCTTATATCTAATTGAAATCTACCCTCTTTCAGTTTAAAGCCATTACCCCTTGTCCTATCACTACATGCCCTTGTAAAAAGTCCCTCTCCACCTTTCTTGTAGGCCCCCTTCAGGAACCGGAAGACTGCTATAAGATCACTGTGGAATCATATACACAGTTACAGTTGGGGTTTGACCTTGATGATTTAAGCCTGTGTTCTTGACGAGTTGGGAAACACAGATAAAGAGGAAGAATGGTGATAAAAAGGAAAAGGGAGTGTGAGAGGCTGGCATGGGGAGTGTGAGAAGCTGACATTCAGCTTAGCAGATAGAAAATAATGCTTTTTTAGGCATAGCCAATAGCAAAGCTAAAACAGGCGCGTGCACTACTGGTTGTAACCAATCATAACTAAGCAAAGGGCATGTGGACACATCATGGCTGGAAGAATGATCTATAAAAGCTGCTTGTAAATTGTAAATAAACGTCTCTGGTATCACATCTAGGGAGTCCGTGCTATTCAGCTGCCGCAAATGGCGCCCGAATAGGGACCTGATATTCAAGTCGACTGATGGGCCGAAGGTTGCAGTAGGAGAGCGAACAGTGGTGGAGCCTGGCTGGATGAATCCAGTGGAATACGAGAGCTGAGGAGTCCGGACCAAGATTATCAGCAGAGTACGAGAGCTGAAGAGTCTGGACCAGTAATCCCTGCAGGACGCAGGTGAGCAGCCAGGGACGATAGGGTCTTCCATATTGGAAGATTTTTCTGAAAATCTGTTGACAAAAGTGCTAAAGAAACAGAACGGCACTCTCAACAGTACTGAATTGATACAACTCCTGGTTTGGGTATCGGCCCATGTACCGGAGGCAAACTCTTTAAATATATGTATGACAAGGAGTTGGGACACTACAGGCGTTAAACTTTGGGACGTAGCCACCGGTAGAGATGCTGTCGCGCAGCGACAGCTGACAGCCTGGTGTGCTGTGTTTGAGGCATTGAAGGGCGCGGCGGGAGAGAGTGGGGGGGGAGGGGCCGTTGGTGTCCGCCTCCCCCCACGGCCCCACCGGCAGAGGAACCGTATGGAGCTGCCGGCCTGGAAAAGTCATCATCGAATTCTTTTGATCCAGGACCCCGAACGAGAGCCAGACTTATTTCCTCCCCCCCTTCCAATGATGTTGATACATCGGCACTCCCGCCAGCCACGCTGCCCTCGGTGCCAGGCCACGCCCCTTGGCCTCCAGGAGGCTCCTGCTGGTCGCCCCCATACTCTCCGATTCATCGACCGATGGTTCCAGAGGAGTGCGGAATCAAACAGCAGCTGGGGGGGATGTAGACACGCTGCGTGCCCCACTGTGCCGGCTCAGTGGGAGGGGTTCCAATTCGGGTTAATCAAAGAGATAAGGTGAAGTGTGAAGAAATCAGGACTCACTTCGCCATATACAAAAGGGTTACTACAATCGGTATTTGCCACAGATCTTTTTTACCTAATGACTCGGATATTGTGCATACACGGTGGCAACGGATGTGGCGGCGGCTACCGAGCGCGAGTGGCCGGAGCCGCAGCACCATCACCACCAAGAATGTGAGAAACGAGCCCACGTAAATAGTTTTCACATAGTTTATTCGGGGACAAAGTCAGTGGAGCAAAGATCACAGCGCTGGGCGCATGACCGTAGCCAGAGGCGCACCGACACAATCGTCAGTGGATGATTTATACTGTAATTCGTTACATACTCATAAAGGTTTTTACATATTCATTATGATCTCGGGGGACAGGGAGGAGATATTACAATTAGTATTTACATAAGTCTGTCTTACCCCCCCCTCCCACCA
The DNA here is from genome assembly GCF_009769465.1 of Tauraco erythrolophus. Lineage (NCBI taxonomy): Eukaryota > Metazoa > Chordata > Aves > Musophagiformes > Musophagidae > Tauraco > Tauraco erythrolophus. The sequence goes on along the minus strand of NW_028238579.1, from coordinate 16,948 downwards.
ATCGTGCAGTTTGTCCTGATGGTCATCCTGGGGGTTGGTGTGGATGAAGTCAGGAGTCTTCATCAGCATGAACTCCCCCCCTCCTCTGGTTCCAGCTGGCTTCAGTCCGTCAGTTTCTTATCTCGGGTAGGGAGTTTACCGCGCTCAAAGATTTACAATGTACTTTCCACCACTCTCAGGGATTATGTATATATTTTTTTAAACCGTAAGCTTCCTTGTCATGCCTTCTTAATTAACTTTAGGCGAAAGCAAAATTTTGTAACCACTTCCTTACTTCTCACAAAGAACAACAACAACAACAACAAGGCGACAATGGGGAGCAGCCCCCCGCCCCGTGGGCCTGTGAGACCCGCCCCTCCCCACTGCACCTGGGCTGGCTGAGGCGAGGGAGGGCTGACCCCCCACCCCGCACTGCCGCTGCTGCCTCCACCCCTCATCACCGCTTCGCGGCCCGTGGCCCAGGTTTTACCAAGAGCCAGTACATCTAACACTTAACTTGGATCATCTCAATCGGCATTGTGGGAAATAACATCCTCTTCTGTTCCAGCAATTTCAACAGTTACTATCAGTGCTGTAAAACCGTAAACATGCGCATTTCATTGTACACCTGTGAGCGCACACCACGCTTCCAGGGCCTGTAACAGAAGGGAATAGGCAAGCTGACTCTCTCACGAGTGCAGCTCTTGAACCAAACTCATTAATGCAGGCACAAATCTCGCATGACTGCTACCATCAGAATGCTAATGCCATTAGGTGACAATTTGGCTTAACGCAAGAGCAAGCCCACTCAATTGTACAATCGTGTAGTAGCTGTCAAAATATGATCATGCCACCAATGGATGGTGTTAATCCTCGTGGTTTACGCTCGCAGGAGCTTTGGCATACACCTCTCATCGGACGCACGTATTTTTGTCATCATGGGGTATTGAGGATGTTACACGTATTCTTTGCAATCCTACTGGGCAAGCGATCATAGAATGCGCACATGGTACTTTGAAAAATATGCTTTTAAAACAAGAAGGAGGAATGATAGGGAAATCGCCCAATGAAAGAATAGCTAGAGGGTTATATGTGTTAAATTTCTTAATTCGATGAAAAGATGATCTAGCTCCGATGGCTAAACATTTTGGGATGGATAAAATGTCACATATCAGTCAAAATCAGGCACAGGCAGGGTTAGAGCAGGTGGCTTTCCAACAACTGACTGAATTGGCTATGAGAGCATTAAGACGTGTCCCTGATTTTGGGACAGGGGAGGCTTCCTTTGCTTCCATTCGGCAGGGAGCACAGGAACCTTATGAACATTTCCTTGATCGACTACAAACGGCAGTTCAGAGATAAACAGAAAATCCGGCTGCTGCAGATGTCTTGCTATTCCAGTTAGCAATTGAAAATGCTAATGCAGACTGTCAGCGAGCTCTTGATCTTGTCAGAAATCGGGGAAAACAATTGCAGATTTAATAAAGGCGTGTCAGAATGTGGGCTCGGAACACTATGAAGCAGAGATATTGGCAGCTGCTTTGGCACAACAGATGGTTACGGCCCGAGCAGCTGTTAAATGTTTCTCCTGCAAACAAAAAGGGCATATCACCTAAAAATAGAAATCAAAGCAAAACGGGAGCTCCGACTCAACTCTGCCCATGTTGTAATAAGGGATATCACTGGGGAAACCAATGCCGATCTAAGTTTGATAAACAAGGCAAACCTGTTTCGGGAAATGGGAAAAGGGGTGCAGGACCCGCTGCCCCGAAAACTCACAACAGAGTCAATCAACCTGTAATGTACCCTGGTTGGACACAGGGTCCAGGTGAGTTGAACAATCCGTCGCTGTCAGTGCCCTCCAGCCCTCCACCTCAGGGACTGCAGGGCCGGATTTGGCCACAGCAGAATCAACTGTAATCACTGACACGTCAGTGCATTTAATTCCTACTGGTGTCTCTGGTCCTATACTACAAGGATTATGTGCACTATTGCTAAGATGATCATCCACCATGAAATCAGGATTGTTTGTACTCCCAAGGGTAATTGATTCTGATTATAAAGGGGAAACAAAAATCATGGCATGGACTCCTTCACCACCATGCACTATTAAGGCTGGAGCAAAAATTAGTCAATGAACAGCTCAAATGAGGACATATAGTTCCCTCCACTAGCCCATGGAATACTCCAATATTTGTTATCCCAAAGAAATCAGGAAAATGGAGATTATTACAAGATTTAAGAGCTATTAATGCAATCATTTCACCAATGGGTGCATTACAACCGGGTGTACCAAATCCTACTATAATTCCAGAATGTTGGCATTTGATGGTGATTGATTTAAAAGATTGTTTTTTTACTATTTTTTACATCCTAACGATTGTCCTAGATTTGCCTTTTCAGTTCCAGGGCTTAACAATGAACGATCCATGCAACAATATCATTGGATTGTACTGCCTCAAGGAATGATGAATAGTCCTACAATTTGTCAATTGGTGGTAGATGATGCTCTCCATCAGGTCAGACAGCAGATCAAGCTCAGCAGATTGTACACGCCTGCCCTGACTGTCAACGTATTGTGCCTTCAAATACTCCAGCAGGAGTAAATCCAACAGATTTATGTGTCAATGAATTATGGCAAACTGATATTACTTATATTCCATTGTTTCGTCGATCTAAATACATGCATGTAACTGTTGATACGTTTTCTGCATTTGTTGTTGCTACTGTTCACACCGGAGAAAAAGAAATCAAGGCAGACAATGGTCCGGCATATACTTCACAACGGGTTGGTACATTTTTACAGGGTTGGGGAGCGACTCACACTACTGGTATCCCTCATTCACCTACGGGACAAGCTATTGTTGAACGAACTCATTTAACGTTAAAACAAATGCTTGATAAACAAAAAAGGGGGAACCTTCTGTATATTTCCCTGCAGGAATCCTTAGACAAAGCTACATATGTTTTAAATTTTCTTAATTTGTCTGCTTCTAGGCAACATACTGCAGCTGTGAATCGTCATTTTAAAACCAGTGTCATTGTTGTAGAAAAACCAACGGTATATTGTAAGGAACTGGGCTCAACTCATTGAGATGTCCCTGTGCCTCTGCTTACATGGGGAAGAGGGTGTGCTTGTGTTCTTCCCACAGGTCCATACTGGTTACCAGCAAGAAACGTAAAGCCAACCAGGACTTTTGAAACTACAGATAGAGAAAGGGAGATCCAAGAATTAGCAGAGCAAGCAGAGATCACAGAAACGCCAAATGAGGAGAATGGCTCAAATGGACAGACTAAGATTTCATGTTAATATATAAACTGTTTTTATGTTTCGTATTATTTGGTATATTATGCATGTGAAAGTTGCTTGTATATATGCTTTGTGTGTTTTTTCTGGTTGGAAGGTGTATGGATTCCACCCATAGCTACTGGAAGGAAAAGAATTGACTGGTATCAACTTAATGATGAAGAATTACAAACTGGACTTAGTTGTGAGTAAGTAACTTTGAAAAAGGAAGCTGGGAGGATTGTTATTGAACAACATGTTGCGATCCGCAAAAACTGCTGTTAGCCAGCAGAGCACATACCTGGCAGCCTTGTTGCACGCACTGGCCATGCGTGCAGCAATGCCACGTCAGCGCTCTTTTTCATGGACTCTGTTGAGGGTATAAAAGAGATGGCTCAGAATGGAGTGGAAGGAGGCTGCAGAGCACACTGTATGGATAAACAGGGGACGCCCTGAAGGTGCCGTGCCTGCCTCCCTTCTCTGCAATGACCCTGCTGATTGACACCCTCCTGCTCAGTGGAATCTTGGGCGTAGTCGAGATGGTAAGACTCCCAGAAAGGGGAACAATATGCTAGTAACTGCTTCTGCAGGGCGATAGTAGAGCTTGGCAGGGTATTCCTTCGCATATAAGGGGAGGTCCATGTACTATAGGGACTTTGGGAATGTGTTTACCTAACACCACCATGATCCTAACTCATAGACACATCTGGAATAGGCGAAGCATGAATGCTTATGATAGCTAGCGTGATTCCAGAGCAGAATTTTGGGATCCAGCTAAAATCATTGCAGATTCAATATTTGCATCAGGAGTTGGAGTGGCACAACATCACTCATAATCAATTCATGAAACAATACAAAAACTGAAGGATCGGGTCAATGAATTACAGGTTAATCAAGATTGGTTGAATAATTTATTCAATGGCTGGGAAATTACAGGATGGTTGGTATCCTTAGTAAAGGCAGGGATTATGTTACTAGTAATCTTTTTATGCATGATAATAATTGTCCCCTGCCTACTGTCATTTTTTCAGTGGATGGTACAGACTATGGTTCATCAAGTAATGGTCATAGAAAAACAAAAAAGGGGAATTGTGGAATCATACACACAGTTAGGGTTTGACCTTGATGATTTAAGCCTGTGTTCTTGACGAGTGGCGAAACACCGATAAAGAGGAAGAATGCTGATAAAAAGGAAAAGGAAATGTGAGAAGCTGACACTTAGCTTAGCGAATAGAAAATAATGCTTTTTAAGGCATAGCCAACAGCAAAGCTAAAACAGGTGCGTGCACTACTGATAGAAGCCAGTCATAACTAAGCAAAGGGCGCGTGGACACATCATGGCTGGAAGAATGATCTCTAAAAGCTGCTTGTTAATTGCAATAAACGTCTCTGATATCATATCTATGGAGTCCGTGCTATTCAGCTGCCACAGATCGCCTCGGAGTCTTCTCTTCTCCAGACTGAACAATTCCAACTCTCAGCCTGTCTTCATAGCAGAGGTGCTCGAGCCCTCGGATCACCTTCATGGCCCTCCTCTGGACCAGCTCCAACAGGTCCATGTCCTTCTTATGTTGAGGACTTCAGAGCTGGACACAGTACTCCAGGTGGGGTCTCACGAGAGCAGAGTGGAGGGGGAGAATGACCTCCCTTGACCTGCTGACCACGCTTCTTTGTATGCAGCCCAGGATATGGTTGGCTTTCTGGGCTGCAAGCGCACATTGCCGGCTCATGTTGAGCTTCTCAACCAGGACTCCCAAGTCCTTTTCCTCAGGGCTGCTCTCAATCCATTCTCCGCCCAGCCTGTACTTGAGCTTGGGATTGCCTCGACCCACGTGCAGGACCTTGCACTTGGCCTTGTTGAACTTCATGAGGTTCTCACAGGCCCATCTCTCCAGCCTGTCAAGGTCCCTCTGGATGGCATCCCTTCCCTCCAGCGTGTCCACAACACCACACAACTTGGTGTCGTCTGCAAACTTGCTGAGGGTGCACTCGATCCCACTGTCCATGTCTCCAACAAAGATGTTAATAGCACTGGCCCCAGTACTGACCCCTGAGGAACACCACTCATCACTGGCCTACACTTGGACATTGAGCCGTTGACCACAACTCTTTGAGTGCGACCATCCAGCCAATTCCTTATCCACCGAGTGGTCCATTTGTCAACTCCATGTCTCTCCAGTTTAGAGACAAGGATGTCGTGTGGGACAGTATCAAATGCTTTGGACAAGTCCAGGTAGACAACGTCAGTTGCTCTTCCCTTATCCACCAATGCTGTAACCTCATCATAGAAGGCCACCAAATTAGTCAGGCAGGATTTGCCCTTAGTGAAGCCATGTTGGCTGTCACCAATCACCTCCTTATTTTCCATGTGCCTTAGCATAGTCGCCAGGAGGATCTGCTCCATGATCTTGCCGGGCACAGAGGTGAGAATGACTGGCCTGTAGATCCCTGGGTCTTCTTTTTTTCCCCTTTTTAAAGATGGGGGGCTATGTTTCCCCTTTTCCAGTCAGTGGGAACTTAACCAGACTGCCATGACTTCTGAAATATGATGGATTGTGGCTTAGCAACTTCATCTGCCAGTTCTCTCAGGACCTGCGGATGCATCTCATCAGGTCTCATGGACTTGTCCACCTTCAGGTTCTTTAGATGGTCTCGAACCTGATCTTTTCCTACAGTGGGCGGTTCTTCATTCACCCAGTCCCTGCCTTTGCCTTCTGTGACTTGGGCTGTGCTGCTGGAGCTCTTGCCAGTGAAGACTGAGGCAAAGAAGTCATTGAGTACCTCAGCCTTCTCCATATCCTGGGTAACCATGTCTCCCGTTTCCTTCCAGAGAGGGCCTACATTTTCCCTAGATCTCTTTTTATCCCTGACATATCTATAGAAGCCTTTCTTGTTGCCCTTGATGTCCCTGGCCAGATTTAACTCTATCAGGGCTTTAGCTTTTCTAACCTTGCTTCCATCCTCTGTAGGCCGCCTTTTTGTGTTTGAGTTGGTCCAGGTGCTCCTTGTTCATCCATGCAGTCCTCCTGGTGTTCCTGCCTGACTTTCTCTTTGTTGGGATGCACCGCTCCTGAGCTTGGAAGAGGCGATCCTTGAATATTAACCAGCTTTCCTGAGCCCCTCTTCCCTTCAGGGCTTCATCTCATTGTACTCTACCAAGGAGATCCCTAAAGAGGCCGAAGTCTGCTCTCCTGAAATCCAGGGTCGTGAGCTTGCTGCGCACCCTCCTTGCCTCCCTAAGGATCTTGAACTCCACCATTTCATGGTCACTGCGGCCAAGGCTGCCCTCTTGAGCTTCACATTCCCCACCAGCCCCTCCTTGTTGGTGAGAACAAGGTCCAGCAAAGCACCTCTCCTCGTTGGTTCCTCTACCACTTGGAGAAGGAAGTTATCATCCATGCATTCCAGGAACCTCCTGGATTGCCTATGCCCTGCTGTGTTGTCCCTCCAACAGATATCAGGGTGGTTGAAGTCCCCCATGAGGACCAGGGCTCGTGAACGTGAGGCTGCTCCTATCTGTCTGTAGAGGGCCTCATCCACTCGTTCTTCCTGGTCAGGTGGCCTGTAGCAGACCTCTACTACTCTGTCCCCTGTCCCTGCTCTCCCTTTAATCCTGACCCATAAGCTCTCAGTTGGCTCCTTATCCATCCCCAGGTGCAGCTCCATGCACTCCAGCTGGTCTTTGACATAGAGAGCAACACCTTCTTCTCTTCTCCCCTGCCTGTCCTTCCTAAAGAGCCTGTATCCTTCTATTCTGACACTCCAGTCATAGGATTCATCCCACCATGTCTCCGTGATGCCAATAAGATCATATCCCAACAGGCGCGCACACACTTCTAAGTCCTCTTGCTTATTCCCCATGCTGTGTGCGTTAGTGTAGAGGTGTTTAAGTTGGGCCCCAGATGAATCTGACTTCCTGGCTGGAGCGACTGGAATTCCTTTCTGCTGTTCTTCAGGTGCTCCCAGCATATCTTGATCATGCTTGGTATTATCCCCCCCCCCCCTTCGAATCTAGTTTAAAGCCCTGTGAATGAGCCCTGCTATCTGTTGTGCTAAGACCCTTGTTCCCCTCTGATAAAGGCAAATCCCATCCAGTGTCAGTAAGCCTGGTGTCATGTGGCCCATCCCATTGTTGAAAAAGCCAAAATTGTGGTGATGACACCAGCCACAGAGCCGCATATTAATGGATTGGACACATTTGCTTCTTCCAGTGTCACTGCTCACAACTGGAAGGATAGAAGAAAAGATAACCTGCGCCCCAGACCCTCTTACCAGCTTTCCCAGGGTCCTGAAATCTCTCTTGACCGACCTTGGACCTCATGTGGGTGGTGACGAAGCTGAAACATGGAAGAGGAATAACAGGTAGTAATCCGAGGGCTGTACCAGGCTAGGAAGTTTCCTAGTGACATCCTTAACCCGGGCTCCAGGGAAGCAGCAGACTTCACTAAGAGCAGGGTCAGCCCGGCATATCAGTCCTTCTGTTCCCCTCAGATGGGAGTCACCTATAACTATTACCCTTCTTTTCTTCTTTGTGGAGGTGGTCTTGATACAATGGGTAGTCCTTTTTTACCCTGGTGACACCTCCAGTGCAAACAGACCCTCAGCCACATCATCCGTTGATGGGCCTTCCACCTCCAGAGCTTCATACCCGTTGTGCAGGGGCACCTGGGGAGGCGAGGTGGGCAAGGAGGGGAGTCACCTGTTGCCCCTGAGTACAGACTTGCTTCCAGTCATGGCTTTCCTTTAAGCTACTGTCTTCTGCCTTATGGGGTGAGGATACAGAATCCCCTTCATCTTGGGGTTCTTTTTTTGGCTCTTCCTGTTGCTGCTTCAGGTTGGGCAGAGCCTAACACCACCAGTCTCTCTCTTTCTCAGACTCCCTGATGCTCCTTAACCTTTCTACTTCTTCTCTCAGTTCTGCAACCATGATGAGCAGATCATCCACCTGGTCGCACCTCACACAGTTGTTCTCACCACTTACCAGGGAAAGGCTCAGGCACTCTCTGCAGCCTGAGACCTGGACAGCTGTGTCTTTCTGTGGGAGCTCTGTCTGTGCTGCCACATCCCTTCTCAGGGGTGCAGAGGACTTGGCCTGCCGCTGGGTGGTCACCATAGCTGAGTCCCTTCTGAGAGGGTGACGGCCGGCAACTAAACTCACCTCTTGAGCTGGCAGCCTGACTGCGCCCTTCTCCTGCGCCCTTCCTCGCGAACTGCCACACAAACTGATGTGCCACACTCTGTTCGCTGCGCTCCTGGTCGCTCGCGCTCCCTAGGCTGAGTTTCGTAGGGGTGAGAGTGGCTGCTGTTGCTCTGGCAACGCCCAGGCCACATCAGCGTCTCTGGGGAGAGATGTTGGATCCTGGGGAGTCTCTTCACTCCCCTGGCGTTTCCTGGCTTTTTTGGGAAAAACCCCTGTGCGCCAAGATCTGCCACTCCTTGTTCATCCATGCAGGCCTCCTGGAGTTTTTTCTTGACTACATCAGTGGTCTACAAGAGCTCAGTAGTTGTTAATTGAGCTTTCTAATATTTCTTATAGCTGGTCAGATATATTTAGCTTACTATCCACCCAATCCCTTTCTAAATGGCTTTTGAAGATGTAGAAGATGAAGATGAAGACAAGAATGAGTAAATTTCGGATTGGAAGACCTGAAAGAAATATTGCTATGAAAGATTTTTAGGCACCTTGTCATTGACAATCACAATCTCAGGCTAACACAAGTGAAATTTATAACAAGATGGATGCAACAAATTCAGGCACCAATCCAAAATGTCATTCCATCCAGTTTACACCAATTTTGTTTATTTTAGTGGCCAAGCGTTCAACATTTACCTAAACTAAAACATGACAGAACAATCAAAAAGTTCAATTTTACCTTAAGTGCTTTTCTCTTTAATTGTATTTAATTCTGTTCATATTTTCTGCTATGTTTTACATAGTATTAAATTAAATTCGACTCTTAAGAAGCATCAAAGAATTTCTCTGTCCAAACTCCCCCACCCTCCACTTACTTTCAAGTTCATTCAAGATCATATCATTTGACTGCTTCTTTTACATCCAAATGCAAGAATACTTTAAGGACAGTGATATACTTTTGCATAGGTCCCTTAAATTTCAATTTTGATTTAAAAATGAACCCATGTCCTGGTTTTGACTGGGACAGAGTTTTTCTTCTTAGCAGCTAGAAGAGCTCTATGTTTTGGATTTAGTATGGCATTTTTTATGAGAAGAATGTTGATAGCACATTGATATTTATAGTTGGTACTGGGACAGCAAGGATCTTTCAGTTTCCCATGTTTTGCCAGTGTACAGGAGCATAACAGGTTAGGGGGGAGCATAGCTGGGACAAAGGATCCGCAATTCCTCTTATGATTTGAACTTAGATTTATGATTGAGGGCTAAATTGGCCAATGGAGTATTCCATATCATGCAACATCATGCCCAGTATAAAGATGAGAATTGACTGGGAAGTTGGGAATGCACTTCTGATGGTTCACTCTCTCAGATTCTTGAACTATCAGAGTTCTCTCTCTCTCTCGCTCTCTTTTCAGGCCCCTCGCTTGTCTGGGATGGCGGTGTTGGGACTTATCTGTTTTGGGATCATTAGTCCGGGACGGGACAGGCCTTGGTCACTGGGTGGTGAGCAATTACACTGTGCATAACTTGTTTGCATATATTGTTATCATTATATATATATATTCATATATTATTATATCATTATTACTTTTAATTTTATAATATTATTTTTTAATTGATCTTATCTCAACACACCAGTCTCCTTCCCTTTTCCCCTTGAATTCTCTTCCTCATTCCCTGAGGGCGGTGGAGGTTGAGCAAGTGGCTGCATGTTGTTTAGTTGCCATCAGGTCAAACTGGCAGCCCAGAAAAACTTTTCCCAACAGAAGAGGTCAGAAAAAAGAAAAATCAGTGTAAAATATATGTGTACAAAAGTGTATCTGTGTGTATATTTGTCACGTTTTGATGTCAGAAAGACCAATCTATCAGTGTCCCAAGTCAGGCAAGACCCTTAGAATGGAACCCAATCACTAACAGACGAACAGGAGATAATTTTGGCTAGTATACCGGTTTCCCAAGTCCGATGAGACCCTTGGGTCCGACTCCCCCTACCTTCCCTTGGCAGCCTCAATGAATCGGAGGGTGATTCGCCCACCTATAGGCTAACATCAGTAGTACTATGGCCCAAACTTATAATAATTCAAAACTTTCTGTAAACATGTATATATAATATTATTCATGACAGGATATAGATTCGAAGATAGCTGGTGATAGTGACTGACTACAAAACCAACTTGAATTAAAATATTGCAGTGATAATACTAAGCGGCTAGCAAGGTGTTAGTAACTAAATGCGCATAACACAGAGTTCTTACCCAATAGGCGTCCCTAGTGGGGGGGAGAGGAGAGGTTCAGCCTGTCGACTGATCCCAGATGTTTCGATGGGGGTCTTCTCCCTAACATCTCCTTTGTCTTTCACCATTTTATACTATTTCTTCACTTTCAGGTGGAGCTTGAGTGACTCTAGTCATATACACCTTTGTTAGGATTGGTGTAAACTTTTCTCGCTTTGATTTAAAGGTACAGGCAAGAAGAAATTCAGGGCGCCTGCTCAGTGAGGGGTGGTCGCAGCCTGGAGGCGGGTAGCTTTTGAGGTGGAGGTGTGTTTTGGAATTATAATGACATTATAATGAGCAAAGTTCAACTAAAGGACAAGATTTTACCATTATTGTGAGGCAGCAGTTGCGATCCATCTTCCTTGATGGCAATTAGACAGTTATCTTCACCAGATGTTCTTTGCCCCTGATAACAGGGATGAGCCATGGTACCTCCGTACCACTCTAATCCCCACTTCAAGGACATTGCTCATTCCATCCGATCGGCAGGCTGTGTTCGACCTGGGAGCAGCAACTGTGTCTCACTTCAAAGCTGCTCTAATATTGCGGCCTTTGAGCTGAACTTTGCAAAGCTGTATTTCTCCATTTTCCCCAATTTTGGTTATTTTCCCACAATATTTTATGTCTATGTAGTAAGGGTCAGGAATCGTTGCTTTGTGTCTCTACATGTTATAGCAGAAAAAAAAACAAGGCAACTGTGTTATGTCAACTCACAATCATTCTTACCATAGTGAGATCAATGTTTAAAATACACATGTGGATCTCGGCAATTCCAGTAATGCTTATAATGGTTATAATGCATACAAGTGTCAAAATTTTAAATTCCTATCCTCAGTCATTATATAATTCAAATATCACTTTCCTATATATGTAGAAAGATATGCTTATCCTTTTCAGAAGTGTCTGAAGGAATACGTCCATTTTTAACTACAAGAGATGCAAGTTATTTCAGGATAGTGTTATGGCATCAGGAAGACTATTCAAAAATTATAAACATGAACTTCTTTCAAATGTATTCTTTAATCCAAAGTCCTAAATGTACCGAGGAAGATCAATTTTTGGAAGTTGTTATTCAAAAATTACAGGGAAAAAATGTAAAACAAGATGTACAACAACCATCCTGGAGAGCCTACAGCATCACTATCACTGATTCTTCTTGAATAAGAAGCAAGATTCAGATTCAGATTTTGATTTTTAGTTTATTTCTACTACTATTCTATTCCACAGGCTGTTCTCCTACTACCTACTATCTTCTGTTATTCTGTTCAACCTCATTATTGTAGAACATTAGTACATCACAGTAGTCCAAGTACTGCATGTCTTATTTTTTTCCCTTATCTAACTTTAAAAAAGATTTTCTTTAAAAAACATAATCTATATTTAAAAACTTTAAAAATGTAAAATATTTACTCAGAAGTATTACTTGTATAAAATAGCTACAAAATTCTTCCAAGTGTTAGACAGAATATTTATAAAACAGCTACTTTCTCTTGTATAATAAATGTTTGGAAATAAGATGACAAACTCATTTGGATAAGTGCCAGAAGATGTGTACAATAAGATTATACACAATTCACAAGATTGTAATTATAAATCAAAACATTGCACACATTTTCTGAAAACACAGGTGATTATTATAAAATAGGTAATACTTATTTGATATGCAATTAGCAGCACTATCTCAGATTCTTTAGATTCTGGTTATGAACAATTCAGTAGAATTATATTTTCTTTACATCATTTATGAAGTTTGATCATCAGCTCTTAGTGGCCAAAGATCTATTTGTTTAATCTGTTCAGTAAGCATGGACTGAGAAGATCACATTTCTTTTAATATTCCAAACTTTGCCAAATTCAGCTATGGAAAATAGGAGATTCAATGATTTAGAAACTATTTACTGCTTCATAATCAATAAATTTGTAATTATATGGAACTGAACAGTCCTATTTATAGCATCTGCAGGAAAATAATTATTGACAGATCAAATTCTGTCACCTTTGGGGTATGATACAATAGGTAGCTACACTATAATTTAGGATAAACCACTAAATGTGCAACACGCTCACAGCAGCATGTCTGGTAACATGGAAATTCAGGTGATTTGGGGGTAGGGAAACAGATTTAGAATAAAGTTTTTTTAAACTCCATCCCAGATCAGTAAGACAACAGGTTGAAAATTCTTAAGATAACTGCTGCTTTGCCCTTATTTTCATTTCAAATTGCCCACTCCATGTTCTAAAGGCTAAACCTCAATTTTTATCTTGGCCTAACGGTACTAGCAATACTCAACATTTCCAGGAATCTCTTTCAAAATAGCTGCCCAGATATGAGGCACAAATTGATGCCATCTGATAATTTCTATTTCCTCTTCCTTAAAATAATGAAAAAATATATTTTATAAAAAGTCAAAAGTAAAAAATTGCATTATACTTCTCTAATACATCTCTTTCCATTTATGGTCCAAATTCAAAGGAAATGGTGTGATTTCACAGAATCACAGAATGTTAGGGATTGGAAGAGACCTCAAAGGATCATCTAGTCCAATCCCCCTGCCAGAGCAGGACCACCTAGATCAGATCACACAAGAATGCGTCCAGGCGGGTTTTGAACATCTCCAGAGAAGGAGACTCCACAACCTCTCTGGGCAGCCTGTTCCAGTGTTCTATTACCCTTACTGGGAAGAAGTTCTTCCTCATTGTCCTAGTTTTAGCTAGGACAGAGTTTTTTTTTAACAGCTAGAAGAGCTCCGTGTTTTGGTTTTACTCAGAGGCTCACTCTGAGAAGAACGCTGATAGCAAGCTGCCAAGGACTTTTCAGTGTGCCGGAGTGCAGAAACACGGCAGGATAAGGGGGGAGCATAGTTGGGACAAGGGGGACACGATTCCCCTTGTGATTTGTGTGGAACTTAAGACTGAGGGCCAAACTGGCCAATTAGTATTCCATATCATGCAGCGTCATGCCCAGTATAAAAGCGAGGGTCAGCCGGGAAGAAGGGCTTTTGCGCTTTTGCGCTTTTGCTCTTTTGCACTTTTGCTCTTTTGTGCTTGCTGCGCTGTTGCTCTGCTGTTTTTTCTTTCTTTTCTTTCTCTCTCTCTGCCCCTCTCTATTTCGGGGCCTCGCGTTCGTCCAGGATTTGCAGTTTTCGGGACGAGACGGGCTTCGCATACGAGGGGGTGGTGAGCATCTATACTGTATTAAATCATCTGTATTAAATCACTCTTATCTCAACCCACGGGTTTCCCGTTTATCCCTTAATTCTCTCCCTCATTCCTGGGGGTGGGGAAGGGGGAGTGACCGGCTGTGTGTGTAGGGGGGAGGAAGTTTTCAACCTAACCCACGACACTCATGTTTAAGCGGAACCTCCTATGTTCCAGCTTATATCCATTTCCCCTTGTCCTATCATTGGATGCCACTGAGAAGAGCCTGGCTCCATCCTCATGACGGTCACCCTTTACATATTTATAAACATTAATGAGGTCCCCCCTCAGTCTCCTCTTCTCCAAGCTAAAGAGACCCAGCTCCCTCAGCCTTTCCTCATAAGGGAGATGCTCCACTCCCTTCATCATATTTGTGGCCCTGCGCTGGACTCTGTCAAGCAGTTCCTTGTCCTTCTTGAACTGAGGGGCCCAGAACTGGACACAATATTCCAGATGCAGCCTCACCAGAGCAGAGTAGAGGGGGAGGAGAACCTCCCTCGACCTACTAACCACACCCCTTCTACTACACCCCAGGATGCCATTGGCCTTCTTGGCCACAAGGGCACATTGCTGGCTCATGGTCATCCTGCTGTCCACCAGGACCCCCAGGTCCCTTTCCTCTGTGCTGCTCCCCAACGACTGATTTTTATCAGTCAACAAGGAAAATAAGACACTGTACACAAATACTCACTGTAATGTTATCCAAGAGTTTGGCCATATGCTTAATAATTTCACCATGGTGTGCTGTCTGGGTTTGCAGCAGTTTCTTAATGACAACACTTTCAGCAACTACAATTTCTGTTAAAGACAAAAAATTATTATTAATTTTAAAAGCATCTATGTAAAAGAAAAAACAATAAGTAATTGTAAAAGATGTTGTCATCTTCCAAAATATGTTTTGCAGAACTGAATTCTGTTTACTTGATAACAAAGATGTAAACCACTCTACTAAGTAATACAAGTTCAGCTTCCAGAAGCAAGTTAGAAATAACAAAAAGAGGACAGAAAAACTTTCTAAATGTAAAAATATCATCCTATTACATACTTTTTTCGAAATTTCCTTTTAGTAAAGCTGCACTTCGCTTTTTTCCTTTTCAAATTGAGGAACAGCAAGAAAACCATCTGTTTTTCATGGAAACTATGCATATTTATAAGTAATTTGCTATCTGCAATGAAAATAAAATTTTTTTTAATTTTCAAAGGAATATACAACATTAAAAGTGAGAGATCATTCATAAACATGGGAAAGAGCTAAACATTTCCTTTGCACTTTTTCATCTTCTAAACGGTCTCTCTCAGGTCTGTAATCTAAACTTTCGTACATTTAAAAGAAGCTTCGAAATAGCAAGTCGTTGTAAGATTTATGTCGAAGTCATGCATTGGAGTGCTTAACTACTATAACAAGTAATATTCACAGCCTGTTCAACTTGTATGAAATATACAATTTTTGAATCTGAAAACCACCCCAGTGGTGCAGAGGTAAGCTTCTATGCAAGAGTAAACTCATGGTGTAAGGAAAAATGAAGGAAAGTCAAACATGGCCAAAGCTGAAACCCAAACAGACTGCTGTGAGAGTTCAACGTTATTCTGATTTTCATTTATACTACAAAAAGAGAGCAACTATTTCTCCTAAGCTATCAATATTTAAAACAAAGAAAAAGTGTGATAGAATCAATCTGCCAGGCCTCCCCATACTGGATCTCCTGTGCAGGTCCCTTGATCTTACTTTTTTTTATGGCAAAATCAGCCTCCAGAAGGATTTGAACTATTTTCTCCCCTTTCTCAAAAATTTCTTTTGCTGTGTTACCCCATACAATGATGTCATTGATGTACTGCAGATGTTCTGGAGCTTCACCCTGTCCCAGTGCAGTCTGGATCAGTCCATGGCAAATGGTAGGGCTGTGTTTCCATCCCTGGGGCAGTCGATTCCAGGTGTACTGGACTCCTCTCCAAGTGAAGATGAACTGTGGCCTGCACTCTGCTGCCAAAGGGATCGAGAAAAACGTGTTAGCGATATCAATTGTGGCATACCACTTGGCTGCCTTTGATTCCAGTTCATATTAAAGTTCCAGCCTATCTGGCATGGCAGCACTCAGTGGTGGTGTAACTTCATTCAGGCCACCATAGTCTACTGTTAGCCTCGACTCTCCATTAGACTTTTGTACTGGCCATATGGGACTATTAAAGGGTGAACAAGTTTTGCTGGTTACTCCTTGGCTCTCCAGCTGATGAATCAGCTCATGGATGAGGATCAGAGAGTCTTGGTGGATGCGATATTGCCACCAGCTTAATAGGGGGATAGGTATAGGTATAAAACTATATTAGCTACTATTTCTATGGATAGGTATAAGAGTAGACACAAAACTGCATAAAACTCTGGAATACATAGCTCTGTGAAGTAACTCTGTGAAATGTTAGAAGTTATCAAATACTAATCCTTGCTGTGGAATGCTATCCAGAAAGAAGGCTGGTAAGAGAGACAAAATAAATGATGGCAAGGTTCTAACTCGTGACCCATAGGGAGAAAAACAGACAAAGAGGAGAGATAAGGACTAACAAGAACTAACATTTGTCTTCAAGCAATAACAAGTAGGAGACAGCCAGGTGTCCACTCAAGGCCAGGGAAACGGTTTGGCTCTACGGGCCCAGCCAAAACAAGAATTTCGGAGATTAAGGGAAGAAGTGAAAAACACACAGCGAGGAAGACCTGCGGCCTTCATCCCAAAGACCCCTGCCCACGACCACTGGGAGGCGTGTCAAGGAGGAGCCTGAGGCGGATCCTGAGGCGAGGACTATGGAAATGATCTCCCGAGAGAGAGACTGCCCTTTTGGGGAGGGGGTTATGAGTGTGTCTGTATAAATACAAGAAAACTGCTATGGTGTGTGTGCACGTTTGTGGTGGAGCGATCCCCCGTGCACCCAGCGCTGCAATAAACATACCTACTTTACAACTTTCCAAGTTGTGGAGTCCGTGTCCGCACTTCAGTTTTGGCGAGCCAGCCAGGAGACTCTCTGCTCGACTGTGGAACCGACTGCGGAGCGGACGCCCCTTGGCGCGCCCCGAGAACTTTCCTC
>NW_028238578.1:0-40131 GCF_009769465.1 Tauraco erythrolophus | reverse complement strand
GTCCCCCTTGTCCTGGCTATCCTCCCCCCTTATCCTGCCGTGCTTCTGCACTCCGGCACACTGAAAAGTCCTTGGAGTCTCAAACATCAGCTTGCTATCAGCATTCTTCTCAGAGTGAGTGTCCTAGTTTTAGCTGGGACAGGGTTTTTAACAGCTAGAAGAGCTCCGTGTTTTGGTTTTACTCAGAGGCTTGCTCTGATCTCTAAGGTCTTTTCCAACCTAGAAATCTATGAATCTATGAATCAGTACTGACCCCTGAGGAACACCACTCTTCGCTGGTCTCCACTTGGACATCGAGCCATTGACTGCAACTCTTTGAGTGCGACCATCCAGCCAATTCCTTATCCACCGAGTGGTCTGTTCATCAAATCCGTGTCTCTCAAGTTTAGAGACAAGGATTTAATGCGGGACAGCGTCAAATGCTTTGGACAAGTCCAGGTAGATGACATCAGTTTCTCTTTTATCCATCAATGCTGTAACCCCATCATAGAAGGCCACCAAATTAGTCAGGCAGGATTTGCCCTTAGTGAAGTCATGTTGGCTGTCACCAATCACCTCCTTATTTTCCATGTGCCTTAGCATAGTCACCAGGGTTCATAGATTCATAGATTTCCCTACAAGGTTGCCCTACAAGTGTGGAGAAACCTTTTGGCTGCTGCAGCATCCTGTGAAAGTTCTTTCCCTATGCAGGCTAACTAAGAAACACCTGTAGCTCGTTACACTGGGAAAGTTACCTTGAAACAGGTGCTGTAGCATTCAGCCAATCACTCTGGGAGATGGATGGTCAAGTGACCAATAGCCTTGACCCATCTAGCAAACCATGTGACTCCTGACTATTTAAGGCAGGGCGTTTACTCCTAAGGGTGAGGCATTTCCTCCTGAGCCTTGGAGGAGTGTTGGCCTTCCTTAGAGTAGAGCCTGAAGCCTTCCAGCTGTGACAACTGGTGACCCTGACGTGATCCAGCCACAACTAAGATCTGAAGGTACGTGCTTCCGTACACGGGGCTCCAAGGGACGAACTGCAAATTAGAATGATGGGACAAAGCTCCACAAAAGAAAGCATGATGTTTTCCATTCTCAAACCTGCAATGACAATTGCAGGTGCTAAAATAAGTTATGAAGCTCTCTGTGAG
Source organism: Tauraco erythrolophus (assembly GCF_009769465.1). Classification (NCBI taxonomy): domain Eukaryota; kingdom Metazoa; phylum Chordata; class Aves; order Musophagiformes; family Musophagidae; genus Tauraco; species Tauraco erythrolophus. Next base: position 38,998 of record NW_028238578.1, on the reverse strand, counting down.
CTGTTAGATTGGGCGGCAGAGCATGAATGCCTGACTGACCTCAACACCCCCTTTAGCTCAGAAGCGTGGAAGCAGCTAGGGCTTAAGCTAATCTATGAAACAGTATTTGGATGAAAGAACCTGACCGGTCTGCTACGTATTTGGGGAACTGTATATGATGTAATGCAGAAATGGACGGTAGAAAGAAAGGAAAAAGAATCGCCAGATTCTGATGAATCCGCAAGTGAAGTTTCTGAAGGGGACGATGAGTTATCTGAAAGGGGACTGACCACGGGTAGTGCACCAGTTGTGCCCCTGCTGTCCTCAGATATGGAGAAAGTTGTGGGGACTGCACAGAAGCTTTACCCCTCCCTGCGAGATTATGTCCAACCCAAGTGTCCTCCTCGTGATTTTTTGCGGGAATGCTCCTCCGGACAAGACAAAGCATCGGAGCGTCCCCCACCCTTTGCCCCAACAGCCTCCCCTTCTTCTGCATCTCAACCGGCTACTTCAGCCATTACAGCAGAACGTGTTCTTCCTACTGCTCTGCCATTGGCCCCTCAACCAGACCAGGCACCACAAGGACAGTTCCCGGGCATGGCACCCTGGTTTACCGCAACCTCATGTCCTGTGGCATCACCCATAGCGCCCGGCTATCTGTCACGGGCACAAATGGAGCAACCCTGAACAACGCATTCCATAATACACCAGGTTATGGCAGGCTTGCAAGGAATGTCGCAACAACTAACGGCATTGATGGGAATGTTGCGGCAGGTTATTGCTGCCGAATCTGTACCGGGACAACCTGGGCTGGCCGTGCCAACCGGCCCAGCAACGACCCCGGAAGTGGCGCCAAGCATGCCACTGACAACAGCAGTGGCACCTTCACAGACAGTGGTGCCGACACAATTTTCATAGAATCATAGAATCATAGAATCATAGAATCATAGAATCATAGAATCATAGAATCATAGAATCATAGAATCATAGAATCATAGAATCATAGAATCATAGAATCATAGAATCATAGAATGGTTAGGGCTGGAAGGGACCTTCAAAGGTCATCTAGTCCAACCCCCCTGCGAGGAACAGGGATATCTCCAACTAGATCAGGTTGCTCAGGGCCTTGTCCAACCTGGCCTTGAACGTCTCCAGGGATGGAGCATCCACCACCTCTCTGGGCAACCTGTTTTCCGCAACCCAGACTGCATCTCTGTGGACTGTTCTACAACCGGCCACAGCCTCCGCCTTTACACGACCCGTTGGCCCAGCGTCTGCATCCTGTCAGAAGCCATTGGACACACCCCTGCCTGATAATGTTTCATCACTGCAGGAAGCCGTGGCGACAGTCAGACAACAACAAACATGGCCGGCCCACAACTGTCCCTGGATGCTTCCCGAATGCAAGGTGACTGTGCGTCCAAAAAATTCAAAACGGTTCTGGGAAGAAGTCAAGAGGCGGGCTCTGGAAGCTGGCGACTGGGACCTAATAGAAAAAGTTGGGTTGCCTGAAAAGGGGTCTGAGCAGATTGTTCAGGGAAGTAACGAACGAACAGAGGATCTTATCCAAGCCTTCCCAGGACAAAAGGCGCTTCCTAACTCAGGTCAAATTGACAAACACGAAACCATTGCCTGGAAGGTAGTCCAAGACCTGCAAACCAAGGTAGCACAATACAGGTTAGACTCTCCTCAGGTCATGCAGATCATCAGGATATTAAATACTGACCTACTCTCCCCATTCGACATTAAACATCTAGGTCAGGTATTATTTCAACCAGTACAATATACGGTCTTTGAGGCCAATTGGAGAAGAATGGCTGAGAGAGCTGCAGCCGGAAATATGCAATTACCCCCAACTGACCCCAGATACGGAGCTCCAGCAGATGCTCTACTGGGAGCCAATGCTTTCGCTGACCCCGATTTTCAAGCTACATGGCACCCCCAAGTTCTTGAGCAAGCCCAAAAGATCGGTGTGGGAGCTCTATTAAAGGGCATAGATATGGCTGCTCCAAAAACACGGTATGTGAAGATTTATCAGGGGGCAGAAAGAACACTTTTTATCTTTCGTAGAGAAAGTTGCTGCAGCCCTTGAAAAACAGGTCGAAGATGCCATCAAATGACCCTTCTAATGGAAATAATGACATTGGCCATCAACCTGTTCCTTCCACAAGCAGAGACTAAATTTCAAGTCTCTGTCGGAGTCAGAATGTTAGAACTAATAACTAAATGTATGACTGGTTTGCTAGATGTATCTCCCATGGTATTGCTGAAAAATCTCCCTGCTTGATTTAAACTAATCTTAAAACAAAAAGGGGGAATTGTGGAGAAACCTTTTGGCTGCTGCAGCATCCTGTGAAAGTTCTTTCCCTATGCAGGCTAACTAAGAAACACCTGTATCTTGTTACACTGGGAAAGTTACCTTGAAACAGGTGCTGTAGCATTCAGCCAATCACTCTGGGAGATGGATGGTCAAGTGACCAATAGCCTTGACCCATCTAGCAAACCATGTGACTCCTGACTATTTAAGGCAGGGCGTTTACTCCTAAGGGTGAGGCATTTCCTCCTGAGTCTTGGAGGAGTGTGGGCCTTCCTTAGAGTAGAGCCTGAAGCCTTCCAGCTGCGACATACAAGCCCCTCTGTGTTGGTGAGAACAAGGTCCAGCATAGCACCTCTCCTCGTTGGTTCCTCTACCACTTGGAGAAGGAAATTATCATCCATGCATTCCAGGTATACTGGATGCCCCTCCAAGTGAAAGCAAACTGTGGCCTGCATTCCGGTGCCAAAGGAATTGAGAAAAACGCATTAGCGATATCAATTGTAGCGTACCACCTGGCTGCCTTTGACTCCAGTTCATACTGAAGTTCCAGCATATCTGGCACGGCAGCACTCAACGGTGGTGTAACTTCATTCAAGCCACGATAGTCTACCGTCAGCCTCCACTCGCCATTGGACTTACGTACAGGCCATATAGGGCTGTTAAAAGGTGAGCGGGTCTGATGGCCCTGGTTGCTCTTCCTCATTTGGTTGTTGTGATGGCCCTCATTGCTCTTCTTCATCTTCTAACTTTTGTATACATTTTCTTTTCCTTACGGGGGCAACTGATACCGTTGTAGTCTGAGTAGCTATAGTGCTTGTCATGGGAGTTGAGATGGCAAGCACAATAACCCGAGAAATAAATTGATATACACCCCTAAATGGCCGATTGATTTTGAATATATAGATAATTAAACATATATTCAGGAGACCTTGCAGGACAATCAAACCGGTTAAATTATTCCAATGATGTTCGGCATTATCAAAATCAACGTAAGCTTTTGTGAATGAAAAGTCACCGGTATAATTGGCGATGACATCCGCCAGGTGACGCTCAAAATTAATAAACGAGCTCCACATCACCATCCCCCTCTGCACCGCCGAATACAAAGACAGCATTCCAGCCAGCAACATCGTTATCTCAACCCCTTCGTGCCCCACGTTGGGCGCCAATTAAGACTGTCGTGGGTTAGGTTGAAACCCCCCACACACAGCCAGTCACTCCCCCTCCCCCACCCCCAGGAATGAGGGAGAGAATTAAAGGATAAACGAGAAACCCATGGGTTGAGATAAGAATGATTTAATACAGATGATTTAATACAGTGTAGGTGCTCACCACCCCCTCGTATGCGAAGCCCGTCTCGTCCCGAAGATGCAATCCCGGACGAATGCGAGGCCCTGAAATAGAGAGGGGCAGAGAGAGAGAGAGAGAGAGAGTACTCCGAGAGTGGGAGTACTGGGAGAGAGAGAAAAAGAAAGAAAAACAATAGAGCAAAAGCGCAGCAAGCGCAAAAGAGCAAAAGCGGTGAAAGAGTCAAAGCGCAAAAGCCCTTCTGTCCGGCTGCCCCTCACTTTTATACTGGGCATGACGTTGCGTGATACGGAATACTAATTGGCCAGTTTGACCCTCAATCTTAAGTTCCACCACAAATCACAAGGGGAATCGTGTCCCCCTTGTCCTGGCTATCCTCCCCCCTTATCCTGCCGTGCTTCTGCACTCCGGCACACTGAAAAGTCCTTGGAGTCTCAAACATCAGCTTGCTATCAGCATTCTTCTCAGAGTGAGTGTCCTAGTTTTAGCTGGGACAGGGTTTTTAACAGCTAGAAGAGCTCCGTGTTTTGGTTTTACTCAGAGGCTCGCTCTGATCTCTAAGGTCTTTTCCAACCTAGAAATCTATGAATCTATGAATCAGTACTGACCCCTGAGGAACACCACTCTTCGCTGGTCTCCACTTGGACATCGAGCCATTGACTGCAACTCTTTGAGTGCGACCATCCAGCCAATTCCTTATCCACCGAGTGGTCTGTTCATCAAATCCGTGTCTCTCCAGTTTAGAGACAAGGATTTAATGCGGGACAGCGTCAAATGCTTTGGACAAGTCCAGGTAGATGACATCAGTTTCTCCTTTATCCATCAATGCTGTAACCCCATCATAGAAGGCCACCAAATTAGTCAGGCAGGATTTGCCCTTACTGAAGTCATGTTGGCGGTCACCAATCACCTCCTTATTTTCCATGTGCCTTAGCATAGTCACCAGGGTTCATAGATTCATAGATTTCCCTACAAGGTTGCCCTACTAGCCCCTCCGTGTTGGTGAGAACAAGGTCCAGCATAGCACCTCTCCTCGTTGGTTCCTCTACCACTTGGAGAAGGAAATTATCATCCATGCATTCCAGGAACCTCCTGGATTGCCTGTGCCTTGCTGTGTTGTCCCTCCAACAGATATCAGGGTGGATGAAGTCCCCCCATGAGGATCAGGGCTCGTGAACATGAGGCTGCTCCTAGCTGTCTCTAGAGGGCCTCATCCACTGAGTCTTCCTGGTCAGGTGGCCTGTAGCAGACCTCCACTACTATGTCACTTGTCCCGGCCCTCCCTTTAATCCTGACCCATAAGCTCTCAGTCAGCTCCTCATCCATCCCCAGGCAGAGCTATATGCACTCCAGCTGGTCCTTGACATAGAGAGTGACATCTCCTCCTTGTCTCCCCACTCTGTCCTTCCTAAAGAGCCTGTATCCTTCCATTCCAACATTGCAGTCATAGGATTCATCCAACCATGTCTCCATGATGTCAATAAGATCATATTCCTGCAGACATGCACACACTTCCAAGTCCTCTTGTTTATTCTCCATGCTACACGCATTTGCATAGAGGCATTTAATTTGGGCCCCAGATGAATCTGACTTCCTGGCTGGAGTGGCTGGAATTCCTCTCTGCTGCTCTTCAGGTGCTCTCATCTTGTCTTGATCAAGCTTGATATTATTTCCCTCCCCCTTCAAATCTAGTTTAAAGCCCTGTCAATGAGTCCCGCTAGCTCTTGAGCAAAGACCCTCTTTCCCCTTTGAGAAAGGTGAATCCCATCTGGTGCCAGCAAGCCTGGTGCCTTGTAGGCCATCCTATTGTTTAAAAACCCAAAACTGTGGTGATGACATCAGCCACAGAGCCACATATTAATAGACTGGGCACATCTGTTTTTTCCAGTGTCACTGCTCACAACTGGAAGGAGAGAAGAAAAGATAGCCTGTGCCCTGGATTCCCTTACCAACCATCCCAGGGCCCTCAAGTTTGTCTTGATCACCCTTGGACTTCATGTTGCAGCTTCATCACCACCCACATGGAAGAGCAGTAATGGGTAATAGTCCGAGGGCCGTACCAGGGTAGGAAGTTTCCTAGCGATGTTCTTAAACCTAGCCTCAGGGAGGCAGCAGACTTCCCTAAGAGGAGGATCTGCCCAGCATATCGGTCTTTCTGTTCCCCTCAGATGGGAGTCACCTATAACTATTACCCTTCTTTTCTTCCTTGTGGAGATGGTGATGATATGCGGGGTTGGCCTTTCTGATCCTTGCAACACCTCCAGTGTAGATGGACCATCATCCACATCATCCACTGACTGGCCTTCCGCCTCCAGAGCCTCATACCTTTTGTGCAGAGGCACCTAGGAAGGCGAGGTGGGCAATGAGGGGGTTCTCCTGCAGCCTCAAGCATGGACTTACCTCCATTCACTCCTTTCCTTTAAGCTACTGCCTTCTGTCTGGTGGGGGGAGGATACAGGATCCCATTTATCTTGGGTTTTCTCTAGTGGCTGTTCCTGTTTCTGTCTCAGGTTGGGCAGAGCATGACACTGCCAGTCTATCTCTTTCTCAGACTCCCTGATGCTCCTTAACCTTTGTTTCCTCTTGTAGCTCTGCCACCATGCTGAGCAGATCATCCACCTGGTCACGCTTCAGACAGCTGTTCTTACTACTGCCATCCCTTACCAGGGAAAGGCTCTGGCACTCCCTGCAGCCTGAGACCTGGACAGCTGCGTGTTTTCATGGGAGCTCTGTCTGCGCTGCCACATCCTTTCTGTCCAGTGCAGAGGACTTAGCCTTCCACTGGGTGGATACCATAGCTGAGCTCCTTCTAAGAGGGTGATGGCCCCCAACTAAACTCACATCTTCAGCTCTCAGGCTGACTGCCACCTTCCTGCACTGAGTGCCGCACCATACCCTGTCTAGTCGCTCGTGCTCCCTAGGCTGCTTTTAGTAGGGGTGGAGGCGGCTGCCGTTGCTCTGGCAACGCCCAGGCCTCGTCAGCATCTCCCGCGAGAGCTGCCGGCTCCTGGGGGAATCTCTTCGCTCCCCTGTCATTTCCTTGCTTCAGGAAAAGCCCTTGTTCGACAATGTCGCGGTTTTAGGCTGATCCAGCAACTAAAAATCACACAGTCTCTCCTTCTCCAGTAAAGTAGAGAGGAGAAAAAAAAAAAAAAAAGGGACTGAGGGTTGAGACAAGAACACAGGGAGCACCCACCAACCATGGTCCCGGGCAAAACAGACTGGGCTTTCTCAAAGCAAAACAATTTATTAATGGTTATTTAGAAGGACAAAGGGAAACAAAACCAGTTACTCGAGAGGACAGAAAGAAACAAAACCAGATCTTAAAACCGACACCTTCCCTCCCTCCTTTCCTTTTCCTCCCGGCTCTACCTCCTCCCCCCAGCAGCACAGGGGGCAGGGACTGAGGGAGTGCAGGTCAGTTCATTCCGTGCTGTTACTGCTGCTTCTTTCTTAAAGGAGGAGGAGTCCTTACACCCTTTTCCCCTGCTCCAGTGGATCCCCTACCCACGAGGAAAAATCCACAAACTTCTCCAGCGTGAGTCCAGCCCACTGGAAACAATCCTTCCCCACAGATTGCTCCGGTGTGGGCTTTACCGCAGTCTCGGATACTTAGGGAGTTGTAGCCACTTGCTCCGGCGTGGGTCGTCACGCAGACTCCAGATGCCTCTCTGCCTTGTTGTGCGTCCCAACATGACCATCCTCAGGCTCAGGCATCTTCTCCCCACGGGCTGCGAGTGGGTCTCTACTCCACCGAGGCCGTCCTGGTTGCAGGGGGGCCGCCTGCTATCTCACCACCAGTCACAGGGGAAACTCAGCTCCGGCACACCTCCTCCCGCTCCATCCTCACTGACCTGGTGTCGATGCAGCTGTTTCTCTCAGATCTCACTCCTCTCCAGGTGAACTCAGCCCAGTGGGCACCCCGGGAGTGGCGTGCCCCTGAGTTCCCCAGCTGGCTCCGCCGCTGCCATTCTCCGTGGGCGGCACCGGCCCGACGCAGGCAGCCGCCTGGCCGGGAGCCAGGGAGCGGGGGCAGTGCCCTCCTCCCTTCTCTCCTCACTCCTGGGCAAAGCACCTTTTCCGGTTCCTTTGTCCTGACTTAAATAGGGCAATTCGCAGAGGCGCCCTATTGGCTCAACCCCGAGGGGGATGGCAGTCTGATCTGGTGGCCAGAACTAAGCCTAACCCGGTTCCAAAACCGGGGAGGTCACAGGGAGCAAAACCCCTCTCCTGCCACCAGAACCCCCACCCCCTCCACATCAAACCATGACAGACAAGATCTGCCGCTCCACAGCGGGTCGGGCTGGCTCCGGAGCAGCTCTCTCTGGCGACTGACATACATGTGTTCTGTCAGCAACATCTCCCTTAATTTAAAACAAGCCTTCAGATGTTGTAAATACTCAGTTGCTTGTATATTGAAGTCCTTTCCACTAACATCATACAAATGTAAAGCTGTTTTATAGATCACCTTTATAGTCAGATCTCATTATTGGAATAATTAATGATATTTATTTGTGCTAAATTACCAAATGGGATTTGGGGCATGGATGAAGGCTAACTGGAATTTATTTCAGCTGGACTTATCAGCTTGGGCACATGACTTTGTGGTGGGTTAGGCTGCTCCGGCAACTATACCCTACACAGTCCCCTCTCACCCTCCCACACCTCAGGGATGAGGGAGAGAATCAAAGAGGAAAAAAGAAAAGAGACCCGAGGGTTGAGATAAGAACAATTTACTACTACTGCTACCAATATATATATGTACAGATATGTACAAGGATAAACATATGCAAACGAGTGATGTACAGTGTAATTGCTCACCACCCCTTGACCGAGGCCCGTCTTGTCCGGAAACTGCAATCCCGAAACAGATAAAACTCGATACCGCGATCCCGGACGAACGGGAGGCCCCGAGACAGAGAACGAGAGAGAGAAAAAACACTCTGAGCACCTGAAAGTGAGAGTCCCACAAGGGCAAAAGCCCTTCTTTCCGACTGACCCTCACTCTTATACTGGGCATGATGCTGCATGATATGGAATACTAATTGGCCAGTTTGGCCCTCAATCTTAAGTTCAGGTACAAATCGTAAGGAGAGTCGTGGACCCCTTGTCCCAGCTATGCTCCCCCCTTATCCTGTTGTGCTCCTGCACACTGGCAAGAACCCGGCAGACTGAAAAGTCCTTGAGACCTCAGTGCCAACTATAAACATCAGCGCACTATCAGCATTCTTCTCAGAGTGAGCCTCTGAGTTAAACCAAAACACGGAGCTCTTCTAGCTGCTAAAAAAGAAGAGCTAATCCTGGTCCCAGCTAAAACCAGGACAACTTGCATTAGAAACCAGCACAGAATAGGCACAAATGACACACTGAGGGAAATTAGCATAATTGCGCTATTAATTTCTTCTAAAATGAAAGATCAATGTGCTTCTTCTGTGCTCCTTTCAGTTTAAATACACTAAATTTATTGAAGAACCAATCTATGTGTCAATTCCTATTGTTTACAGAACAATGGTACTGCATGTATTCTTTCAGGTACAGCCTCTCAGAAAATACTTCAGAATAATAATATTTGTAGTCTCATCTGTAAAAGTTTTGGACCCTTTCTAAGCATGCTCCCCCACTCCTGTCTCCTATGTTATATCCTCCTAAAACAAGTGACTTCTTACAATGCTCTCCGTATTCATTCACCCACACTAGTCAGTCTTTTTAGTTCTCTGAATGAGTCTATGTCTTCACTAAGAAGTAACACATCTTAACAGGAGCTCTTTTGTAGAGCAAAACAGGTGGTGTTGCGGAACCAAAGTGAACATTAGATGTGTTTCAGGGTTTAATTCAGACTGGCTTGCCTAGTTCTCTGGTCTCAATGTCCATTAGCAATTGGAGTGTATCAGCTAGGAGAGTGTCTTCCAGTTCAGCTTCATCCAAAAGAAATCCAGTTTATGGACTCTAAGATTACCCTGAAATTCAAATTGAAGAATGGTAGACAGGGACTGGCAAAGTTCCTTCAAAAATCTGCTCCTGATTCAAGCTAAAACACTAATGTAAATGCAAACTGAGTGCTCCTGCACCAAAAAAAACATCAGTTTTATTTGCTTTTAGAGTGAACTGCTTCGGGGTCTTTGCTTAGCAGAGCATTTAAATGTTGGTCCGTTGCTTCAAAGAGATCACATCAGTGGGCACATGCCAAAATGTAACTGGCTTCAATGGCCTCTGATAAGAAACTTGCTTAAGATAAGAATCAGAGTTGAATGGTGATTCACTTTTACTAGTGATTACTGGTTCACTAGCTGATGAGTGGAGAATCATTTACAGTCATTCACAAGATCCAGCATTTTAATGCTGTTACTGCTACACCAGCATTGGTAGCAACAAGTAAAGAAGAAAATAAGTTGAGTTGCTCAAAGAAAGAGTTCAATTCTCGGCATATCAAAACCCTAGCATTTCAAAAATTGATTAAAACCAACAGATCGTGGATGTATTTGGTTTTTTAAATTAATCTTAATCAGATGGTTTCTTTACCTGCCTTTCAGAAAAGACGACGGCAAATTGATCGAAGCATGATTGGGGAGCCAACAAACTTTGCTCACACGGCTCATGTAGAATCAGGAGACCTATTCAGTGGAAAGAACTCGGTAAGCATGAGTGGATGAAAAATATTTCACAGAATCACAGAATCACAGAATATTTTGGGTTGGAAGGGAACTTAAAAATCATCTACTTCCAATCCCCATTATGGCATCCAATCATAATTACCCAGCTGGACTGAGTTGAACTGGACTGAGTTGGGCAGAGACAACTTCCTCTAGATCAGGTTCCTCAAAGCCTCATCCAACCTAGCCTTGAACACTTTCAGGGATGGGACATCCACAGCTACTCTGGGCAACCTATTCCAGTGCCTCACCACCCTCAGAGTGAAAAATTTCTTCCTTATATCTAATCAAAATCTCTCCTCTTTCAGTTTAAAGCCATTATCCCTTGTCCTATCACTACATACCCTTGTAAAAAGGTCCCTCTTCAGCTTCTTGTAGGACCCCTTCAGGTACTGGAAGACTGCTAGAATGTCTCCCTGGAGCCCTCTCTTCTCCCAACTCTCTCAGCCTGTCTTCATAGCAGAGGTGCTTGTCCTAGGTTATGATGTAAGATGTGCCCAAAAGTATGTATTCTATCACCATCTTCATGAGCTGCTGAAACCAGGTGGGGCAATGTTTCCCTTGCCTCCTCCTCCCAGACTGTCTTCTGTTAATGGGCCATCAATGCCTTGCCCATGACTGTGGATCACTCCCTCCAGGAGCCATCTCTGTTTGATGGGCAATCAAGGATCTGCGGCCAGACTCCCAGAACAACATCGGCCCCATGTGAGATGCTCCAGCAGGGGAGGAGAGGGCGGGCCTGGGGACTGCACCCGGGGGCGCACGGGAAAGGGGCGGCGGCGGCGGTCGGGCTCTGGCAGTCACCGGGGGAGACAGACGGGCACTTCGGGCTGCTGCTGGACTACTTGGGACAGAGCAGCCACTCGAGGAAGACCAGGCCATCTGCAGCACCGCCGGCCCTTCGGAGGGGCCCGCGCCCTTCGGCAGGATCGCTGCTTCTGTGGAGCCACGTCTGCCATTGCAGGAGGACCGCAGCCACCGTTTGATCAGACTGCTGCCAGCACCCTGACCAGCAGGGTGTCAGGTCGTATTCTGACTCTGTCAGCGGGTTTTTGTTTTTGTTTTTTTTTTCTTTTTGTGTACTATTGCATTTGGGTTGTTGTTGTTTTCCCTTCTCTTTAATCTTCCCAGTAAAGAACTGTTATTTCTACTCCCATATCTTTGCCTGAGAGCCCTTTAATTTCAAAATTTTAGTAATTCGGAGGGAGGGGGTTTACAGTTTCCATTTCGAGGGAGGCTCCTGCCTTCCTTAGCAGACCTCTGTTTTTTTTTTTTCAAACCGAGACAATTTTGGCGCCCAACGTGGGGCACGAGGGCATCGAGAGGAAAAGGAATAACAGTTCGTGAGCGACCTACCTTGTTGTAAGTGTCACCATGTGGTCTGGCTTACCCTGGTTCGGGTGGCATGTGGTCGTGGCTGTATTTCTTCCATTTGCAGGCCCTTATCTAAACATGGGTCCTATAACTAAGGCCACTGTGGCTGATATCCAGTTCGCTTTATGGGTTAATAAGGTGAAGAATTCATGGATTTTTAACTTCCTCTGGAAGGCAGGCACATGGATTCAGAGCTATCACACACTAACTGTATGTTTTTGGGGTTACTTTCTTAATGGTACCTACTGTGAGGAAATGACACCGGGAAAAATTTTCTCCCAACCCTTCACCCAGGTCTTTGGGTCTGCCCCACCAGTTTTTGAAGGATTCAAATCTTCTCTAAATGCTAATGATATCATACAGTGGTTGGTGCTGCTGATATGCCTGTTCTTTTTAGCATTCAGAGATAAGGGAAGATTGACTTGGATAACTACCCTGATATCTACCCCAGAGAATAGGGAAGCTGCCCCAGAGCCTGACACTGCCCCAGAGACTAGAGATGCTGCCCCAGAGCCTGACTCTGTCCCACAGCCCACCTCAGAAATGAACCACTCGGACTGGATGGGGGTAATGGAGGAGAAGATACGCCAGGTGCTGAGGGAATACACTTCCCCAGCTGATGGGAAACCCTCTCCCTGCCCCGAGGAGAGGGAGCTTGATGGTGCAGCAGTGGAACCCACAGATGTTACAACTGTTCAGGTTCCAACTGAACCGCAAGGGCAGCTGCAGTCAGCAGCCGTCGCCCCTGTGGAAACAAGGAAGTCTAAGATAAAATCAAAGCATCCAGATAAGGATAAGAAAGGAGGGCCCTCACAACCGGCAGGGGAGCCAACGGTTGAAATCATCACCGAGTCCCTGACGTACGAAAGTCTCCGTAATCTGCACAAAGACATTGTACGACGGGGGCGTGAGGCCTATACAACCTGGTTACTTAGGGTCTGGGATCTTATGGGTACAGGCGTGCAACTGGATGGTACTGAGGCAAGGAATTTGGGACCCTTGACCCAGGAATCAGGTATGAATCAGATATTTGTAAGGGAGCCAGGGTCCTTTTCCCTCTGGGAGCGGCTTTTAATGAGTGTAAGAGAGAGGTTTGTTCACAGAGAGAGAATGCAGGAGCACCATCATAGAATGCGCTGGAAGACCCTTGAGGAAGGGATCCAACAGCTGAGAGAAGTGGCGGTATTGGAGGTTCTCTTTGGGAGAGATGGGCAGCATGATAATGACCCTGACAAGGTCAGGTGCACGGGGCAGATGTTGTGGAATCTGGCAAATCTAGGGCCGTCTCAATACACCACCTTCATTGCAACAATTAATGCCGATAACAACCAAGAGACAGTGGGCTCTGTAGCCAACAAGCTTAGAAATTATGAGAGTATGATCAATGGCCCGATGCAGGCTCATGTCTCTGCTGTGATTAAGGACCTCAAAGAGGAGATGAGGGAGATGAGGGAGGAGATGAGGAGGAACAGTTCTCACATGGCACCAGTGCAAGTTACAGGCCCCAGAGTCAAAGTCCAACAGAAAGGGTACACCCCACGAGCTAACCTGTGGTTCTTCCTGCGTGACAATGGGGAAGACATGGCAAAGTGGGACAGGAAACCCACTTCTGTTCTGGCAGCACGGGTGCGTCAACTCAAGGAGGGAAACATTAATCAAGGGAATTCCACTAAAGTGAAGGTAGCCTCAACCTCCTATAACCAAGCTGCTGGGTATGATCTGTCAGATCCCCTTGAAGGAACCTCTAGTATGTATACTCAGGAAAGAAATTACAACCAAGGCTAGAGGGGCCCTGCCTCTAGCCAGGGAGAGGCACGGGAAAACCGGGTTTTTTGGACGGTGTGGATCCGATGGCCTGGCACATCAGAGCCACAAAAATATGAAGCATTGGTTGATACTGGTGCGCAGTGTACCCTAATGCCATCGGGACATATGGGGGCAGAACCTGTTTCTATCGCCGGGGTGACAGGGGGATCGCAGCAATTGACGCTGTTGGAAGCCGAGGTGAGCTTGACTGGGAAGGAGTGGCAGAAACATCCCATTGTCACCGGCCCAGAGGCCCCGTGCATTCTAGGCATAGACTTCCTCCGGAATGGCTATTACAAAGACCCAAAGGGACTCAGGTGGGCTTTTGGAATAGCTGCTGTGGAGGCAGAGCACATTAAACAATTGAACACCCTGCATGGACTATCAGAGAATCCTTCTGCAGTTGGGCTCCTGAAGGTGGAAGAGCAGCAAGTGCCAATCGCCACCTCGACAGTGCACCGCCGGCAGTACCGGACGAATCGAGATGCTGTGATCCCCATCCACAAGATGATCCGCAAGCTGGAGAACCAAGGGGTGGTCAGCAAGACCCACTCACCCTTCAACAGCCCCATTTGGCCTGTGCGCAAGTCTGATGGAGAATGGAGATTGACAGTGGACTATCGTGGCTTGAATGAAGTGACTCCACCATTAAGCGCTGCTGTGCCGGACATGTTGGAGCTCCAGTATGAGCTGGAGTCTAAAGCAGCGAAGTGGTATGCCACTATTGACATTGCCAATGCCTTTTTCTCCATTCCTCTGGCAGCAGAATGCAGGCCTCAGTTTGCCTTCACCTGGAGAGGTGTGCAGTACACCTGGAACTGATTGCCCCAGGGGTGGAAGCACAGTCCTACCATCTGCCATGGACTGATCCAGACTGCACTGGAAAAGGGTGAGGCTCCAGAACATCTGCAGTACATTGACGACATCATTGTGTGGGGGAACACAGCAACGGAGGTTTTTGAGAAAGGAGAGAAGATCATCCAGATTCTCCTGGAAGCTGGCTTCGCCATCAAAAAGAGCAAAGTCAAGGGACCTGCCCGGGAGATCCAGTTCCTAGGGGTAAAGTGGCAAGACGGACGGCGTCAGATTCCCATCGAGGTCATCAATAAAATCACTGCGATGTCTCCACCAACCAACAAGAAGGAAACACAAGCTTTCTTAGGCGCCATAGGTTTTTGGAGAATGCACATTCCTGAGTACAGCCAGATCGTAAGCCCTCTGTACCTGGTTACCCGCAAGAAGAATGATTTCCACTGGGGCCCTGAACAGCAGCAAGCCTTCGTCCAGATCAAGCAGGAAATCGCTCATGCGGTAGCCCTTGGCCCAGTCAGGATGGGACCAGAGGTGAAGAATGTGCTCTACTCTGCATCCGGGAACAAGGGTCTGTCCTGGAGCCTTTGGCAGAAGGGGCCTGGTGAGACTCGGGGCCGACCACTGGGATTCTGGAGCCGAAGTTACAAAGGGTCTGAAGCCAACTACACCCCAACAGAGAAAGAAATCTTGGCTGTCTATGAAGGAGTCCAAGCTGCCTCAGAGGTAATTGGCACAGAGGCACAACTCCTCCTGGCACCCCGACTACCGGTGCTGGGGTGGATGTTTAAGGGAAAGGTTCCTTCCACGCATCATGCCACTGACGCTACTTGGAGCAAATGGATTGCCCTCATCACGCAGCGCGCCCGTATTGGAAGCCCAAATCGCCCTGGGATCTTGGAAATAATTACGAATTGGCCGGAAGGCGAGACTTTTGGATTATCTTCTGAAGAAGAGGAGGAGCAAGTGACACGCGCCAAGGAAGCGCCCCCATATAATGAGCTACCGGAGAGTGAAAGACGATATGCCCTCTTCACTGATGGCTCCTGCCGAATTGTAGGTGCTAGCCGGAAATGGAAAGCTGCTGTATGGAGCCCCGCACGACAAGTTGCACAAGCTACTGAGGGAGAAGGTGGATCGAGCCAACTAGCTGAACTCAAAGCCGTCCAATTAGCCCTGGATATTGCTGAGAGAGAGAAGTGGCCAAAGCTCTACCTCTACACTGATTCATGGATGGTAGCCAATGCTCTGTGGGGCTGGCTGGAAAGGTGGAAAAGGGCAAACTGGCAGCGTAAGGGAAAACCAGTCTGGGCTGCTGATGAGTGGCAAGACATTGCCACTCGAGTAGTGAAGCTACCTGTGAAAGTCCGCCATGTAGATGCTCATGTCCCTAAGAGCCGGGCTAATGAAGAGCATTATAACAACAAGCAGGTAGATCAGGCTGCGAAAATAGAGGTGTCCCAGATAGACTTGGATTGGCAACATAAAGGCGAGTTGTTCTTAGCTCGATGGGCCCATGATGCCTCAGGCCATCAGGGCAGAGATGCCACCTATAAGTGGGCACGAGACCGAGGGGTGGATTTAACCATGGACAGTATCTCCCAGGTTATCTATGACTGTGAGACATGCGCTGCAATTAAGCAGGCTAAGCGAGTGAAACCCCTATGGTATGGTGGGCGGTGGTCCAAATACAAGTATGGGGAGGCCTGGCAGATTGATTACATCACACTGCCTCAAACCCGCCAAGGCAAGCATTATGTGCTCACCATGGTAGAAGCCACCACAGGATGGTTGGAGACCTACCCTGTGCCTCACGCTACTGCCCGTAACACCATCTTGGGTCTGGAAAAGCAAATCCTGTGGAGACATGGCACCCCTGAGAGAATCGAATCAGACAACGGGACCCATTTCAAAAATGGCCTTATAAACACCTGGGCCAGAGAACATGGTATTGAATGGATATATCATATCCCTTACCATGCACCAGCTGCCGGGAAGGTTGAACGGTGTAATGGACTGCTTAAGACTACCCTGAAGGCACTTAGTGGGGGAACCTTCAGAAATTGGGAAATGAACTTAGCGAAAGCCACCTGGATGGTCAATACCCGAGGGTCCGTCAATCGAGCTGGTCCCGCCCAATCTGAACCCTTGCACACAGTGGATGGAGATAAAGTCCCTGTGGTGCACATGAGAGGTATGTTAGGAAAGACCGTTTGGATTAATCCCACCTCAGACAAAGGCAAACCCATCCGTGGGATTGTTTTTGCTCAAGGACCTGGTTACACTTGGTGGGTAATGCAGAAAGATGGGGAAACACGTTGTGTACCACAAGGAGACCTGATTTTAAGTGAGAACTGTATGTAAGGGGTTTTGGTTTTGTTTTTTTTTTTTTTCATCATTCTGTATCTCTCTCTCTCTATATATATATATATATATGTGTATCTCTGTAGGAGGATATTGATTTGAGTATGATGTAGATGGTAATAGAATAAGGGGTGGATTATGTCCTAGGTTATGATGTAAGATGTGCCCAAAAGTATGTATTCTATCACCATCTTCATGAGCTGCTGAAACCAGGTGGGGCAATGTTTCCCTTGCCTCCTCCTCCCAGACTGTCTTCTGTTAATGGGCCATCAATGCCTTGCCCATGACTGTGGATCACTCCCTCCAGGAGCCATCTCTGTTTGATGGGCAATCAAGGATCTGCGGCCAGACTCCCAGAACAACATCGGCCCCATGTGAGATGCTCCAGCAGGGGAGGAGAGGGCGGGCCTGGGGACTGCACCCGGGGGCGCACGGGAAAGGGGCGGCGGCGGCGGTCGGGCTCTGGCAGTCACCGGGGGAGACAGACGGGCACTTCGGGTTGCTGCTGGACTACTTGGGACAGAGCAGCCACTCGAGGAAGACCAGGCCATCTGCAGCACCGCCAGCCCTTCGGAGGGGCCCGCGCCCTTCGGCAGGATCGCTGCTTCTGTGGAGCCACGTCTGCCATTGCAGGAGGACCGCAGCCACCGTTTGATCAGACTGCTGCCAGCACCCTGACCAGCAGGGTGTCAGGTCGTATTCTGACTCTGTCAGCGGGTTTTTGTTTTTTTTTTTTTTTTTCTTTTTGTGTACTATTGCATTTGGGTTGTTGTTGTTTTCCCTTCTCTTTAATCTTACCAGTAAAGAACTGTTATTTCTACTCCCATATCTTTGCCTGAGAGCCCTTTAATTTCAAAATTTTAGTAATTCGGAGGGAGGGGGTTTACAGTTTCCATTTCGAGGGAGGCTCCTGCCTTCCTTAGCAGACCTCTGTTTTTTTTTTTTTTCAAACCGAGACAGTGCTCCAGCCCTCGGATCATCTTCATAACCCTCCTCTGGACCTGCTCCAACAGGTCCATGTCCTTCTTGTGTTGGGGACCCTAGAGTTGAATGCAGTACTCCAGGTGGGGTCTCATGAGAGCCGAGTAGAGAGGTAGACTCACCTCCCTCAACCTGCTGGCCACGCTTCTTTTCATAGATTCATAGATTTCTAGGTTGGAAAAGACCTTAGAGATCATCGAGTCCAACCGTCCCTAATCCCCATTAAACCATATCGCTAAGTAGATCATCCACCCTATTCTTAAACACATCCAGGGATGGGGACTCAACCACCTCCCTGGGCAGCCTATTCCAGAGGCTGACAACCCTTTCAGAGAAGAAATACTTCCTAACATCCAACCTGAATCTCCCGACTAAGCTTATACCCATTTCCCCTTGTTCTATCACCCAACACTAATGTAAAGAGCCCTTCCCCCACCTCCCCACCATCCCTTCTCAAGTATTTGTAGGCTGTAATCAGGTCTCCCCTCAGCCTCCTCTTCTCCAGGCTAAACAGCCCCAACTCCCTCAGCCGCTCCTCATAAGTTTTATTTTCCAGCCCCTTGACCAGTTTAGTCGCCCTTCTCTGGGCTCGCTCCAGGAGCTCAATATCTCTCTTAAAGCGAGGGGCCCAAAACTGGACACAATATTCCAGGTGCGGCCTCACCAGTGCCGAGTACAGGGGCAGGATCACTTCCCTATTCCTGCTGGTTACACTATTCTTGATACACGCCAGTATCCCATTGGCCTTTTTGGCCACCTGGGCACACTGCTGGCTCATATCAAGCCGGTAGTCAACCAACACCCCCAGGTCCTTCTCTGCCAGGCAGCTCTCCAGCCACTCTTCCCCAAGCCTGTAGCAATGCTTGGGGTTTTTATACCCCAAGTGAAGGACTCTGCACTTGGCCTTATTAAAGCTCATGCCATTGGCCTCAGCCCAACGATCCAGTCTGTTCAAATCCCTCTGAAGGGCCTCCCTACCCTTGAGCAGATCGACACAGCCTCCCAGCTTGGTGTCGTCTGCAAATTTGCTGAGGGTACATTCAATCCCCTCATCCAGGTCATTGATAAAGATGTTAAACAGAACCGGACCCAGCACTGAGCCCTGGGGAACCCCACTGGTGACCGGCCTCCAGCCGGATTTAGCCCCATTTACCACCACTCTTTGGGCCCGGCCATCCAGCCAGTTTTTAACCCAAAGGAGGGTGTGCCTATCCAGGCCAGCAGTTATCAGTTTCTCAACCAGAACACTATGAGAAACTGTATCAAAGGCTTTACTGAGGTCAAGGAAAACTACCTCCACAGCCCTTCCCTCGTCAACCAGGCGGGTCACCCCATCATAGAAGGTGATCAGGTTTGATTGGCAAGACCTGCCTTTCATAAACCCATGTTGACTGGGCCTGATCACCCAGTTAACCTGTATGTGCTCATTAATGGCACTCAAGATAACCTGTTCCATGACTTTGCCCGTCACCGAGGTCAAGCTGACAGGCCTGTAGTTCCCCAGATCCTCCTTCCGCCCTTTTTTGTAAATGGGGGTAACATCCGCCAGCCTCCAGTCCAGCGGAACTTCCCCAGTGAGCCAAGACTGCCCAAAGATAATGGACAGGGGTTTGGCAATGACACCCGCCAGCTCTCTCAGGACTCTCGGGTGGATACCATCAGGCCCCATAGACTTGTGGGCATCCAGCCGAAGGAGCAGATCCTTGACCCGTTCCTCTTGGATCACAGGAGCTTCGATTTGCTCTCCCTCCCTGCACTCAGACACCATAGGCCAGCTCACCTGGGAACTGCTGACCTTATTATTAAAGACTGAGGCAAAGAAGGCATTAAGGACCTCAGCCTTGTCCTCATCCCTAGTGACTAACGTACCCCCTGAGTCCAGTAGGGGCTGGAGGTGATCTTTAGCCCTCCTTTTGTTATTAATATATTTATAGAAAGACTTTTTGTTGTCCCTTACAGAGCAGGCTAATCTAAGTTCCAGTTGGGCTTTTGCCCCCCTGATTATCTCCCTACATGCCCTAACTTCCTCCCTGTATTGATTCCTGGAAGCCTGCCCATTCTTCCAAGACTTATAGACATCCCTTTTTCTTTTGAGATGTTCCCAAATCTCCTTTTTCATCCAAGCTGGTTTTATACCCCGGCGGCTCAATTTCCGGCACACAGGGACAGCTCGCTCCTGTGCCTCCAGAATTTCCTTTTTGAGTAGTAACCATCCCTCCTGCGCCCCCTTACCCTTGAGAGCTGTCTCCCATTGGACTTTATTAACCAGACTTCTAAACAGCCCAAAGTCAGCTCTCCCAAAGTCCAGCTTGGCCATTTTAGTGCTCGCCCTCCTAACTTCCCCTAGAATTGAGAATTCTATTATCTCGTGGTCACTATGCCCCAGGCGTCCTCCAACCTTCACATCTCCCACAAGACCTTCTCTGTTCACAAACAGCAGGTCTAGGGGAGCACCTTCTCTAGTCAGTTCACTGACCAGTTGTGATAGGAAGTTGTCCTCCACACTCTGCAGGAATCGCCTAGACTGTTTCCTGACTGCCACGTTATACTTCCAACAGACATCAGGTAGGTTAAAGTCACCCATAAGGACAAGGGCTAGTGAGCGCGAGATAGCCCAGGATATGGTTGGCTTTCTGGGCTGCAAGAACACATTGCTGGCTCATGTTGAGCTTCTCATCAACCAGCACCTCCAAGTCCTTTTCCTCCGGGCTGCTCTCAATCCATTCTCCATCCAGCCTGTACTTGTGCATGGGATTGCCCCGACCCACGTGCAGGACCTTGTTGCTCACCAGCCTGGGCTGCGGCACCAAGGACGCTGTTGCATCCTCCGCAGCCAGGAGGAAATGGCCTGCCTCTTGTAGGCAGGATAGGTACCTTGAGTTGAGTAGTAGTAATTAGTAGTTCATTATCTCAACTCAGTCCAGCTGGGTAAGAATGATTGGTGCCATAATTCCCCCTTTTTGTTTTACCATTTTTTGTTTTCACAAAGGCTTTATGGGTGAGCAGAGACCCGGCCCATTCATCCAACTCCAGCACGCTTCCCTCCCGCGAATACCATGTCGGGGCTTGCGGCTTTACCTTCTTCTCCGAAGGACTCTCGCTCAAGCTCCCAGCTCCGGCTCCGTCTCTTTTGGCTCAGGCTCCTTTAGCTCGGGCTCTCAGCTCGGTGAGGGAGTCGGGGCTTCCCAGGGTCTCACGGGTCACCAGTTGTTGCTCACCAGCCTGGGCTGCAGCACCAAGGACACTGTTGCATCCTCCACAGCCAGGAGGAAATGGCCTGCCTCTTGTAGGCAGGATAGGTACCTTGAGTTGAGTAGTAATTAGTAGTTCATTATCTCAACTCAGTCCAGCTGGGTAAGAATGATTGGTGCCATAGGACCTTGCACTTGGTCTTGCTGAACTTCATCAGGTTCGCATGGGCCCACCTCTCCAGCCTGTCAAGATCCCTCTGGATGGCATCCCTTCCCTCCAGCGTGTTGACCACACCACACAGCTTGGTGTTGTCAGCAAACTCAATGAGGGTGCACTCAATCCCACTCTCCATATCACCGACAAAGATGTTAAACAGCACCAGTTCCCCAATATTGATTCCTGAGGAACACCACTCGTTACTGGTCTTCATTTGGACATCAAGTTGTTGAACGCAACAATCTGAGTGCGACCATCCAGCCAAGTCCTTATCCACTCAGTGGTCCATCTGTCAAATCCATGTGTCTCCAGTTTAGAGACAAGAATGTTGTGTGGGACAGTGTCAAATGCTTTGGACAAGTCCAGGTAGATGATGTCAGTTGCTCTTCCCTTATCCACCAATGCTGTAACCCCTTCGTAGAAGGCCACCAAATTAGTCAGGCAGGATTTGCCCTTAGTGAAGCCATGTTGGCTGTCACCAATCACCTTTTTTTTCCATGTGCCTTTGCATAGTTGCCAGGAAAATCTGCTCCATGATCTTGCCAGGCACAGAGGTGAGACTGACTCACCTGTAGTTCTCCAGGTCTTTCTTTTTTCCCTTTTGTCCTGGTTTCCCCTGGAACAGAGTTAGCTCTTCTTTTTAGCAGCTAGAAGAACTCCGTGTTTTGGTTTTAGTCTGAGACTTGCTTTGAGAAGAATGATGATAGCACACTGATGTTTATAGTTGGCACTGAGGTCTCAAGGTCTTTTCAGCTTGCTGTGTTCTTGCCAGTGTGCAGGAGCACAACAGGATAGGGGGGAGCATGGCTGGGACAGAGGGTCCACAACTCTCCTTATGATTTGTATTTAGACTTAGGATTGAGGGCCAAATTGGCCAATGAAGTATTCCATATCATGCAGAGTCATGCCCAGTATAAAAATTAGAGTCATCCAGAAAGAAGGGCCTTTGCTCTTCCGGGACTCTCACTTTCGGACTCTCAGAGTGCTCTCTCTGTCTCGCATTCTATTTTCGGGCCTCTCGCTCATCTGGGATTGCGGTATCAGGACTTATCTGTTTTGGGATCGTTAATTCGGGACGAGATGGGCCTCGGTCAAGGGGTGGTGAGCAATTACACCATACATCACTCGTTTTTATGTATTTATCATTGTACATACATATATATGTTCATATAGTAATAGTAGTTGTAGCATTAAATTGTTCTTATCTCAACCCATGGGTCTCTCCCTTTTCTCCTTTAATTCCCTTCCTCATTTTCGGGGGGTGGGGGAGGGTGAGCGAGCAGCTGTGTAGCGTTTAGTTGCTGGAGCGGCCTAAACCATGACACCTTTTTAAAGATGGTGGCTATATTTCCCCTTTTCTAGTCCGTGGGAACTTTACCAGACTTTGATACAATAACAGAACATGACTATTGTGGCTGAAGTAATTAGTTGAAGGAGTGGTTCTCAACTGAGCTTCTGTAAAGCTGAAAAACAGGTTGCTAGTGCCTTAATTCCAAGCCTTAACCACTTGCTTTCAAGATTATTGAATTTCATATTAAAAATTCCTACATTTATTGGCAATACAAATTACATTTTTTATAAATTTACAAGGTATATGTAGGGTACTTCTTAAATTTATTCTGATATCATGTATGAATTATAATAGAGGTATATTTTTAAATATGCTAGAGTATTTCAGAAAAAAAACGATTTAAAATATCTTCTAATTCTGATAATAGTTCTCAAGTGTTTTTTTTTTTAAAAAATGCTCTTTATGTAAAACTCTGTAACTTTTCTTAGTTTATGTTTCACAGAAATATTCTTATTGTGTGTACTTATTGAGGTTCTTGCTATTTATGATTTGAATTATTTCCAGGGCAAGCAACACTGATGTCATAAGTGGGGTTTTGTGGCTTCCTGTAGATGATAAGAACTATAAGTATTTTTATATCTTTGAAAGTGAAAAGCAGAGGCTAAGAGTGGCAGGTTAGCCTTTGCCAACAGCCAAACTCCCACCTAGCCACTCAATCACTCCACCTCCTCAGTGGGACAGGGGGAGAAAATAGGATGAGATAGCTCATGGGTCGACATAAAGATGCGACATCACTTACCAATTACTGTCATGGAAAAACAGACTCAACTTGGGGAAAATTAATATAATTTATTGCCAATTAAAACAGATTCAGATAGTGTGAAACAAAAAGACAAACATTAAACCAACAAGTTTTCTCCCCACTTTCCCAGGCTCAACTTCACTCCTCCTTGACTTGCCCTGATGAGCTCTGTGTGTGGCGGGAGGGTTTATGGTCAGTACATAGTGGTTTCTCTCTGCTGCTCCTTCCTTTTAACAGAATCAAAGAACAGTTTGGGTAGGAAGGGATCTTTTCAAGATTGTCTAGCCTAACCCCTCAGCAATGGGCAGGGACATCTTTCACTTGAGCAGGTTGTGCAAAACCCCGTCCAACCTGACCTTGAACGCTTCCAATGATGGGGCATCTCCCTGGAGCCTTCTCTTCTCCTCAGCCTTTCATCATAGGAGAGGTGTTCCAGCCCTCTGACCCTTTGCGTGGCCCTCCTCTGGACCCGCTCTAACAGGTCCATGTCTGTCTTGTACTGGGGACCCCAGAGCTGGACGCAGTGCTCCAGGTGGGGTCTCACGAGAGCGGAGTAGAGGGGGAGAATTACCTCCCTCGACCTGCTGGCCACGCTTCTTTATACGCGGCCCAGAATTTGATTGGCTTTCTGGGCTGCAAGCGCACACTGCAGGCTCATGTCCAATTTTTCGTCCACCAGTACCCCCAAGTCCTTCTCTGCAGGACTGCTCTCGATCCATTCATCACCCAGTCCGTACTGATGTTGGGGACTGCCCCGACCCAGGTGCAGGACCTTCCTTGCACTTGGCCTTGTGGAACTTGGCCCGTGCGTGGAGGATCGCACGGGCCCACTTCTCCAGCTCGTCAAGGTCCCTCTGGATGGCATCCCTTCCCTCTAGAGCATCAACTGCACCACTCGACTTGGTGTCATCCACGACCTTGCTGAGGGTGCGCTCAATCCCACTAGCTACGTCATCAATGAAGATATTAAATGGTATTGGTCCCAGTACAGACCCTTGAGGGACACTGTGAAGGAAGCACATGGACTCTGAGTGCAAGGACAGAATCGAAATTTATTTTCCCTTTACCATATTTATAGCATACAGAGCCCCTTCCCATGCTCCAATCAACAATGGAATCATGTATTTCTGCATTCTTAAGTTTTAGGCAGCAGTCCAAGCATGTACACAGCTCCCTGTTTTGTTCCTGTCGTTTTTTGCGGAGAAGGGATTTGGAGAAGTACTGAGACGACTCAATATGAGTTAGCTGCAGGAAGTCTCGTTTATTGCGCAGTTCTTATTGCTTATATAGACAGTATTTGCCAATAATCCTGAGACCACACCTTTTCTACACCATTATTGGATGATACATACGCTTGTCATATTTAACAGCTTATTTCAAACAGGCACCCGCCTAGCGAAGCTCTGCTCTAAGCAAACACTACTCCCTTATCATACAGCATAGTTTTCTTATCCTTAACTTCAAGGGCATTCTGCCCTTGAGGCCTAACTTTAGAGCTCCAGTCTCTATTTACACAGGTTTTTCTTCGTGCAGTCTCTTCAAGGATCTGCACTCCGACAAATCCCCCTTTCTTTTCTTGCACGAAGAAAACCCCGTGCATGAGACTGTCACCCCAGTTACTAGCATGTTGTTTTGGTACAGCCTTGCAAAGCAGTTTCTAGCATACTACTTCCCTTTCTGAGGGCTTTACTATTTCCGTTATATCCAAGATTCCACTGAGCAGGAGGGTGTCAGTCGGCAGGGTCATCGCAGAGAAGAGAGGCAGGCACAGCACCTTCAGGGCGTCCCCTGTTTATCCACACAGTGTGCTCTGCAGCCTCTTTCCGCTCCGCTCTGAGCCATCCCTTTTACACCCTCAGCAGAGTCTATGACAAAGGTACTGACACGGCATTGCCGCACGCGTGGCCAGTGCGTGCAACAAGGCCGCCAGGTATGTGCTCTGCTGGGCAACAGCGGACTTTTTAAGTTGTAACATATTTCTCCTAGCTTCCTTTTTCAAAGTTACGTGCTCACAACTAAGTCTAGTTTGTAATTCTTTGTCATTAATTCGGTACCAGTTAATGCTTTTCCTTCCAGTAGCTACGGGTGGAATCCATACACCTTCCGATCGGAGAAAAGACACAAAGCATATATACAAGCAACTTTCACACACGTAATATACTAAATCATAAGAAACATAAAGACAGTTTACATATCAATATACAATCCTCTACCACAATTCTCCCCGAATGCTCTCCAAGCCATTGCAATTGTTTGTGGATGGACTCACCATGGTCACTTAGATTAAAACAACACATGTTTGTGTAACGTGGTTGTTGCTGGCACTACCTACAAATTTTGATCCTAATAAATTTAACTCTTGTGGGGAAATATACGGAAGACTGCCCTTTTTTTTTTTTTTTTTTTTTTTTTTTTTTTTTTTTTTTTTTTTTTTTTAGGTATTTGTTTTGATGTTAAATGAATTCATTCAATAACCACTTGTCCCATAGGTGAATGAGGGATACTGGTAGTGTGCGTCACTCCCCAATCCTGTAAAAAGGCACCATACTGGATCACTGTCTGTCCCGATTTTCTTTGGTACTCCCATGGTTTTCTTCAGTGTGAGCAGTAGCAACAACAAAGGCAGAAAACATATCAACAGTTACATGCACATATTTAGATCGATTAAACGATGGAATATAAGTAATATCAGATTGCCATAATTCATTGGCACATAAACCTGTTAGATTTACTCCTGCTGGAGTATTTGAAGGCACAATATGTTGATGGTCAGGGCAGGCACGTACAATCTGCTGAGCTTGATCTGCTGTCTGACCTGACAGAGAGCATCATCTACCACCAACTGACAAACTGTAGGATTATTCATCATTCCTCGAAGCAGTACAATCCAATGATATTGTTGCGTGGGTCGTTCATTGTTAAGCACTGGAACTGAAAAGGCAAATCTAGGACAATCGTTAGGGTGTAAATAAATAAAAAGGTAAAAAGGTGAAATAACCCAATCTTTTAAATCAATCACCATCAAATGCTAACATTCTGGAATCATAGTAGGATTTGGTACACCCAGTTGTAATGCACCCATTGGTGAAATGATTGCATTAATAGCTCTTAAATCTTTTAACATAAATCTCCATTTTCCTGATTTCTTTGGAATAGCAAATATCGGAGTATTCTATGGGCTAGTGGAGAGAATTTTATGTCCTAATTTGAGCTGTTCGTCGACTAATTTTTGAGCTCACTCCAGTCGCTCACCTTTAATGGCCACTGATCGACCCAGACCAGCTTGCCAGCTTGAGTCAGGGCTGGACATCAGTGACGTGTGCTAAAAATTTGAGGTTAGCCTCACATTCCAGTGATTCAACAAATCCCGACCTCATAATGTATATGGGACATCAAAAACATATGGTTTCAAAATAGCTTGTTTGTTACCTGGGCCTACTGCTAACAAGGTCTGTGCACTCTGCTGTGGGATCTGTGTTCCACCTACTCTGATCACAGCTGCCAGGGCTTGTATCAGAGGCCGAGAGGGCGGCCAGTCAGGATTTTTCACTATAGATACATCAGCCCCTGTGTCAACTAGGCCAGAAAAGCCTTCCCATTAATGATTACTGTTAAAGGAGGCTGCGCAGCTGTGACTGTCTGTGTCCAAAATTCTTTTGTGATAGCAGAGTGGCCTTTATTGTTGTTATACAGGCAGCTTTTATAGATTATTACTCTGGCCACGATGTGTCCACGCGCCCCTTACCCAGCTGTGATTGATTACAAACAATAGTGCACGCACCTATTTTAACTTTACTATTGGCTATGCCTAAAAAGGAGCTATTTTTTACTTGCTAAACTAAACATCATTTTCTCATACACTCTATATCAACTTCCCAAACTCCCATGTCAGCTTCTCACACTCCCTGCACCAGCTGTTCACACTCCCTTTTCTTTCTCACCCTCTTTATCGGTGTTTCCCAACTTCAGAAAAGAGCACAGGCTTAAATCATCAAGGTCAAACCCCAACTGTAACTGTGTGCATGATGCCACAATTCCCCTTTTTTGTTTTTCTGTGACCATTACTTGATGAACCGTACTCTGTACCGTTCGCTGGGAGCGTGACAATAGGCAGGGGGTGATTATTACTATGCATAGAAGAACTACTAGCAATATAATGCCTGCTTTACTAAAGATTTTAACCATCCTGTCAATTAAGAGCATTGATAAAGCAGAAGCTGTAGCATTAGTTTGTTTTGCAAGCCAACAACCCAACTTATTCAGTGTAGTTAACACCTGTGCCACTCCAACTCCTGGTGCAAATATTGAAGCTGCAATGATTTTAGCTGGTTCCCAAAATTCTGCTCTGGAATTGCACTAGCTATCATAAGCATGCGTGCTGCAGCTATTCTGGGTGTATCTATGACTTAAGTTCATGGTGGTGTTAGGGAAATACATTCTTAAAGTCCCTATAGTACATGGATATCCCCTTATATGCGAAGGAATACCCTCCTAAGCTCTATTATAGCCCTGCAGAAGCAGTTACTAGCGTTTTGGTGTTTTGTTTGTTTGTTTGTTTGGCTTTCTTTTTTTCTTTTTTTTTTTTCTCAGAATCAATTACCCTTGGGAGTACAAGCAATCCTAATTTTGTGGTGGATGATCGCCCCAGCAATAGTGCACATAATCCTCGTGATATAAGACCAAAGACACCAGTAGGAATTAAATGCACCAACGTGTCAGTGATTACTGTTGACCAAAACATTTAGCTGCCAATATCTCTGCTTTATAGTGTTCCGAGACCACATTCTGACACGCCTTTACTAAATCTGCAATCGTTTTTTGCCCGATTTCTGATAAGATCAAGAGCTTGTTGGCAGTCTGTGTTAGCATTTTCAATGGCTAACTGGAATACCAACACATCTGCAGCAGCCGGATTTTCTGTTTATCTCTGAACTGCCATTTGTAGCTGATCAAGGAAATGCTCATAAGGTTCCTGTGCTCCCTGCCAAATGGAAGCAGAGGAAGCCTCCCCTGTCCCCAAAATCAGGGACACGTCTTAATGCTCTCTTAGCCAATTCAGTCAGTTGTTGGAAAGCCACTTGCTGTAACCCTGCCTGTGCCTGATTTTGACATGTGTGACATTTTATTCATCCCAAAATATTTAGCTCTCGATTTTAGAGATTTAACACCTATAACACTTTAGCTATTGTTTCATTGGGAGATTTCCCCATCATTCCTGTTTTAAAAGCATATTCTCCAAAGTACCATGTGCGTATTCTATGATCAGTTGCCCAGTAGGATTGTAAGGAATACTAATAATATGTTCAATATCTTATGATGACAAAAATACATATGTCTGATACGAAGTGTATGCCAAAAGTTCCTGCGAGCGTAAACCACGAGGATTAACACCATTCACTGGTGGCACGATCGTATTTTGACAGGTACTACACAATTGTACGATTGAGCGGGCTTGCTCTGTTGTTATACCAAATTGTCACCTAATGGCGTTAGCATTCTGATGGTAGAAGTCATGCAAGATGTTTGCCTGCATGAGCGAGTTTGGTACCAGAGCTGCACTCGTGAGAGGCTCAGCTCGCCTGCTCCCTTCTGCTATAGGCCCTGGCAGCATGGTGTGCGCTCGCAGATGTACAATGGAATATGCATGTTTACGGTTTTGCAACACTTATATTAACTGTTGAAATTGCTGGAACAGAAGAGAATTAGTTATTTCCCGCGATGCCGATCGAGACGATCCAAGTTACGATATGCTCTCTCGTGGTAAAACCTGGGCCACAGGCAGCGGCCGGGCGGGGGGGCGGGGCCAAGCGGCCGCTCTCCAGGCGCGGCCGGCGGGTGGGGGGGGGCAGCAGCGGCGGGGGGGGGGGGGGGGGGGGGGGGGGGTGGTCAGCCCTCCCTCGCCTCAGCCGGGCGGGGGGGCAGGGTGGCGATGACGACCCAGCGGCCCTGTGCCGGCCCCCCCCTTGCTGTTGTTGTTGTTGTTGCCGCAGCTCCGGCCGCTCGCGCTCCGTAACCGCCGCCGCCCCCTCCCGCCGAGGGACCATCAGCTGCGAACGAACCGGCGCAGCGGGGCCCGCCGCGCGTCTCCGTCCCGTCCAGCCGCGGCTCGTTCTGCACACGAGCAGCAGCGCCGAGACAAACGCCGCGCCCGCGGCCCCGGCCGGCAGCAGCAGCGGCGTCCCCGGGGCGCCGCCGGGCGCGGTGGGCGGCGCGGCGCGGGGGTGCCGGTGTACCGACTTCGTTGGAAGAGGGGGAAAGCAATAGGTCTGTCTTTCGTTCGGGGCCCTGGATCAAAAGATTCGATGATGACTTTTCCAGGCCAGCAGCATCCCCACAGGTGGCTGCACGCCAAAGTTTAACGTCTATAGTGTCCCAAGTCCTTGTCATGTATATATTTGAAGAGCTTGCCTCCGGTACATGGGCTGATACCCAAACCAGGAGTACCGGGAGTTTTATCAAGTCAGAACTGTTAATAGTGCTGGTTTCTCTAGCACTTTGTCAACACTTTAACTACAGACTTATGTTCTGTTAAAGCCATGCTTCCCATTGTTCCCAGTCGCTTACCTCCTCCTGTTGAGGCAGTTGTCGCTTTTTTTTTTTTTTTTTTTTTTTTTCTTCAGTCGCTTACTTCTTCTTTCCTTTGGTTTCTAATTCTTCATGTTTCCGATAATATCTTTTGCATACCCCCCTGCAATCAGGGAGGGCCAATATCTTTTTCCAAGTTTTAATCCACGCTTCTCTAAGAAGCTTCCCAACAACGACAATGCAACGTTCCGTTCCATCGTCTTACCGCGACAGTGGATCCTACAGATCTTCCGGCTTTCCCCTATAGGCCGCCTGTATGCAGATCTGCACGGCTTTCCCCGATGGGCCGCCTGAATGTGGATCCTGCGGATCGTCGGCTTTCCCGTATAGGCCGCCTGAAGTAGATCCGCCCGGCTTTCCCCGATGGGCCGCCTGTAGGTCGCCGTCCCTTCTCCGCTAAAATAACACTCGTTCAAAACAAGTAATAAATGTCCCGAGTGAAACGATAGTGAGTCCAGCTCATTTTTTTTTTTCCCGTCCCTGTTCGGGCGCCATAATGCGGAGAAGGGATTTGGAGAAGTACTGAGACGACTCAATAGGAGTTAGCTGCAGGAAGTCTCGTTTATTGCGCAGTTCTTATTGCTTATATAGACAGTATTTGCCAATAATCCTGAGACCACACCTTTTCTACACCATTATTGGATGATACATACGCTTGTCATATTTAACAGCTTATTTCAAACAGGCACCCGCCTAGCGAAGCTCTGCTCTAAGCAAACACTACTCCCTTATCATACTGCATAGTTTTCTTATCCTTAACTTCAAGGGCATTCTGCCCTTGAGGCCTAACTTTAGAGCTCCAGTCTCTATTTACACAGGTTTTTCTTCGTGCAGTCTCTTCAAGGATCTGCACTCCGACAGTTTTTGTCATGGGACATGCACGACCTTGCTGCTGACCTTGCTGCATACTTCGTTTTCTTGATCAACAACGATATCCTTTGTTTGGTCTCTGGAGCATCTTGATTTTATTGCAGGGCTTGGAGACAAACAACAGTAGGGAGAAACCCTGTCTTTTCCCACAGCTCAGAATCCTCTTCTCTATCCACAATTCCCCCTTTTTTGTTTATCGCAACTCCGTTGATTACTAAAGCCGCTGAGACACGTGCTTCTACCTTTTGTGCTCGTCGTATTGCAGTCCAAGGAAACTGAAACAACACAAGAAATAAAATCAAAACCAATCTCCAACAGCAATAAAAATCCAAATGTGTAAATTAAGGCCAGAGAACCAATTTTTTGGATTAATCCAGGATAAATCTTAGCTTGCATAATACAACTTGAAAAGATAGGATTTTCTAAAAACCTCTGTCGTGAGTTAGGTTGAAAACTCCCCCCCCCACACACAGCCCGTCACTCCCCCTCCCCCACCCCCAGGAATGAGGGAGAGAATTAAAGGATAAACGGGAAACCCGTGGGTTGAGATAAGAATGATTTAATACAGATGATTTAATACAGTATAGGTTCTCACCACCCCCTCGTATGCGAAGCCCGTCTCGTCCCGAAGCTGCAATCCCGGACGAACGCGAGGCCCCGAAATAGAGAGGGGCAGAGAGAGAGAGAGAGAGAAAGAGAGAAAAACAGCAGAGCAACAGCGCAGCAAGCGCAAAAGAGCAAAAGTGCAAAAGAGCCAAAGCGCAAAAGCCCTTCTTCCCGGCTGCCCCTCGCTTTTATACTGGGCATGACGCTGCATGATATGGAATACTGATTGGCCAGTTTGGCCCTCAGTCTTAAGTTCCACACAAATCACAAGGGGAATCGTGGCCCCCTTGTCCCAACTATGCTCCCCCCTTATCCTGCCGTGTTTCTGCACTCCGGCACACTGAAAAGTCCTTGGCAGCTTGTTATCAGTGTTCTTCTCAGAGTGAGCCTCTGAGTAAAACCAAAACACGGAGCTCTTCTGGCTGTTAAAAAAAAACCTCTGTCCTAGCTAAAACTAGGACAACCTACAATACTATTCATTACATATCAATACATTTAAAACAGAGGTTAACACAAACACATAAGGATGAGAAGTACATATCATTACAGAGGTATTGTGTAATAATGTTAGATTCGCTTGAGTGCTACTTTTTGCCATGTGCACTTGAAACACCCGTCTGTCAAAAAATGGCAAGGCTAATCTCCAAGCTTGCTCATGAACAGAGGAATAAGACCCATTATATATCATTTGCAAGAGACTTGGAAGACCCCCCACCATGTCATGCTAATGAATGATGACCATGATGGAAGGGTAAACCAGTCTCATTACCATCCCAAAACACTCCAAATGGCCCCTAATCTATAATCCAGTCTGTCATACCATTTCGTGTTCTTAGGTTTTTTGAACGACGTGGTTTCCAGCTGAATTGAAATATACTTTTCAGTTTAGTGAAGGCACAAAAGGCACATTGGGAATATGTTTACTCACTTCTTTATGGCTACTGTTGTTAAGCATAACCTCTTTCTCAAACTGCATTTTTTTTAAAAGCACAACAGTATATATTATTCTATTATAGCCTTGCAGAAGCAGTTACTAGCATATTGTTCCCCTTTCTGGGAGTCTTACCATCTCGACTATACCCAAGATTCCACCAAGCAGGAGGGTGTCAATTAGCAGAGTCATCATGGATAAGGGAGGTAGGCATGGCACCTTCAGGGCGTCCCCTGTTTGTTCATAGAGTGTGCTCTGTAGCCTCTCCCCCTCTCTATTCTGAGACGCCTCTTTTATACCCTCAACAGAGTCAATGGAAAGGTGCTGATGCAGCGTTGCTGCACGCATGGCCAGTGCGTGCAACAAGGCCTGCCAAGTATGTGCTCTGCTGGCTAACAGCGGCTTTTGCGGATCACAACATGTTGTTCAATAACAACCCTCCCAGCTCCCTTTTTCAAAGTTATGTTCTCACAGCTGAGTCCAGTTTGTAATTTTCCATCATTAATTTGATACCAGTCAATTCTTTCCCTTCCAGTAGCTATGGGCGGAATCCATACACCTCCCGACCAGAGGGCATCATTATTACTAATCAGTGGAGGTGGATCCCACCATGTTAATGGTCGAAACAATGGAGGATCAACTACATGTGCCAAATATACCTGTGCTTGTGCATTACCACTCAGAAAAAGCACACGAAGCATACTTACAAGCAATTTTCACATGCATAATATACCAAATAATAAGAAGCATAAAAGCAGTTTACATATGTCGTGGTTTTAGGCCGATCCAGCAACTAAAACTCACACAGTCTCTCCTTCTCCAGTAAAGTGGAGAGGAGAAAAATATAATAAAGGAACTGAGAGTTGAGACAAGAACAGAGGGAGCACCCACCAACCATGGTCCCAGGCAAAATAGACTGGGCTTTCTTAAAGCAAAACAATTTATTGACGGTTACTTAAAAGGACAAAGGGAAACAAAACCGATTACTTGAGAGGATAAAAAGAAACAAAGCCAGATCTTAAAACCGACACCATCCTTCTCCACGCCCCCCCCGCCCTTTTTCCTTTTCTTCCCGGCTCTACCTCCTCCCCCCAGCAACGCAGGGGGCAGGGACTGGGGGAGTGCAGGTCAGTTCATTCCATGCTGTCACTGCTGCTTCTCTCTTAAAGGAGGAGGCGTCCTTACACCCTTTTCCCCTGCTCCAGTGGATCCCCTACTCACGAGGAAAAATCCACAAACTTCTCCAGTGTGAGTCCAGCCCACTGGAAACAATCCTTCCCCATCGGATTTTCCCCAGTGTGGGCTTTACCACAGTCTCGGATTCTTAGGGAGTTGTAGCCACTCGCTCCGGTGTGGGTCATCATGCAGACTCCAGATGCCTCTCTGCCTTGTCGTGCATCCCAACACAACCATCCTCAGGCTCAGGCATCTTCTCCCCACGGGCTGCGAGTGGGTCTCTACTCCACCGAGGCCGTCCTGGTTGCAGGGGGGCCGCCTGCTATCTCGCCACCAGCTGCAGGGGAAACTCGGCTCCGGCACACCTCCTCCCGCTCCATCCTCACTGACCTGGTGTCGATGCGGCTGTTTCTCTCAGATCTCAGTCCTCTCCGGGTGAACTTGGCCCGGTGGGCACCCCGGGAGCGGAGCTCTCCCCGAGTTCCCCAAGCGGCTCTGCCGCCACCATTCTCTGTGGGTGGCACCTGCCCGACGCAGGCAGCTGCCTGGCCGGGAGACAGGGAGCAGGGGCCGTGCCTTCCTCCCTTCTCTCCTCACTCCTGGGCAAAGCACCTTTTCCGGTTCCTTTGTCCCGACTTAAATAGGGCAATTTGCAGAGGCGCTGATTGGCTCAACCCTGAGGGGGATGGCAGTCCGATCTGGTGGCCAGAACCAAGTCTAACCCAGTTCCAAAACTGGGGAGGTCACAGGGAGCAAAGCCCCTCTCCTGCCACCAGAACCCCCACCCCCACCCACATCAAACCATGACAATGTATTAACATGAAATCTTCTATTATGAGTCTGTCCATTTGTCATGGTTTGATGTGGGGGGGGAGGTCCGGGTGGCAGAAGCTGCCCATCAGAACCGGACTCCCATCCCCCTCAGGGCTTGAGCCAATCGACGCCTCTGCGAATTGCTCTATTTATGTCGCGACAAAGGAACCGGAAAGGTGTGCCCTTTGCCCAGGAGCAAGGAGAAGAGAAGGGGGTGCAGTGCCCACTCCCCAGCGCCTGGCCGGGCAGCGTCCCGGGCCAGGTCGGTGTCACCCGCTGAGGATGGCCGCGGAGGAGCCGCTTGGGGAACTCGGGGAGAGCCCCGCTCCCGGCGTGCCCACTGGGCCAAGTTCACCCAGAAAGGACTGAGATCTGAGACAAACGGCCACACCGACACCAGGTCAGTGAAGATGGAACGGAACAACGTGTGCCGCGGCTGAGTCCCCCTTGCAAGCGGCCCCTTTGCAACCAGTCCTCGGTGGAGCAAGCAGAGACCCACTCGCAGCCTGTGGAGGATCCACGTTGAGAAGAGATGCCAGAGCCTGAGTACGGTACGCATCTAGAGTCCGTGGGATGACCCCCGCCGATGGGGAGGTGCTTTGTTAAAGGAGATGCCTGAGCCTGAGACTATTGTGAATCATGGGCACAGGTCGAGGCGCATTTACGCATTTACGCGTTTAAAGTCTGTATGGAGACGCATTTAAGGTCGATATGATGACCCACGCCAGAGTGCATTTAAAGTTTGTATGATGACCCACGCCAGAGCGAGTGGCTACAACTCCCTATGAATCTGAGACTGTGGTAAAGCCCGCACTTGGAGCAGTCCGATGGGGTAAGGATTGCATCCTGCGGTCACGCTGGAGAAGTCTGTGGATTTTCCTCGTGAGAAGGGGTTCCACTGGAGCAAGGGACAATGGTGTAAGGACTCCTTCTCCTTTAAGAGAAGCGGCAGTAAGAGCATGGAATGAACTGACCTGCACTCCCCCATTCCCTGTACCCCTGCACCGCTGGGGGCGGAGGTAGAGCCGGGAAGAAAAGGCAAAGGGGGGGAGTGGTGTTGTTTTTAAGATCTGGCCTTGTTTTCTTGTTATCCTCTCAAGTAACCGTTTTTGTGTGCTTTTCTCTTTGTAGGTAGCTGTTAATAAACTGTTTTGCTTTAAGGAAACTGAGCCTCTTTTGCCCGGGACGGTGGTTGGTGGGTGCTCCTCTGTTCCTGTCTCGACCCTCAGCTCTTTTATTACATTTTTCTCCTCTCCATTTTACTGGAGTGGGAGAGCTGCGTGGGGTTTAGTTGCCGGATCGGCCTAACCCACGACACCATTTGATCCATTCTCCTCATTCAGCATTTCTGTGATCTCTGCTTACTCTGCTAATTCTTGAATCTCCCTTTCTCTATCTGTAGTGCCGTAATATGTTGTCTAGAAGCAGACAAATTAAGAAAATTTAAAACATATGTAGCTTTGTCTAAGGATTCCTGCAGGGAAGTATACGGAAGGTTCCCCCTTTTTTGTTTATCGTGCATTTGTTTTAACATTAAATGAGTTCGTTCAACAATAGCTTGTCCTGTAGCTGAATGAGGGATACCAGTAGTGTGAGTCACTCCCCAATCCTCTAAAAAGGTACCAACCCACCGTGAAATATATGCCGGACCATTGTCTGTCTTGATTTTCTGTGGCACTCCCATGGTTGCTGTGGGAAAACGACTAAAATCGATGGGGAATGGGAGAACATTGTTCCCTAGAATTCAGCTAATATTAGAGCAGCTCTGACATGAAACACAGCTGCTGCTTAATGAACAAGGCCTCAATATCCTTGAGATGGGGAGGAGAGTGATACGAAAGTATCATGGCTCATCCCTGTTATCGGGGACAAGAAACAACGGACAAGGCCCACGCAATACCCTTGAGATGGGGAGGAGAGTGATACGGAGGTATCACGGCTCATCCCTGTTATCAGGGATGAGAGGCGCCTGGTAAAGATAACCATAAAAATACCATCGAGGAAGTGAACCACAACCGCTGTCTCAGCAGTGATGGCGAAATTGTGTCCTTCAGCTACTAAATCACACCCCCACTCGCCTCTGAGCTGCGACCACCCCTCAAACGAGTAATTTACACCAATCCCAATTAGTGAACACCCCTCACGAGAGGAATTTACACCAATCCTAATAAAAGTTATGTATGACTAGAGTCACTCGAGCTCCACCTAAAAGATACGAAAAAGGTATAAAATGGCAGCAAACAAAGGGGATGTCAGGGAGAAGCCCCCCCACCGGAACGTCTGGGATCAGTCGACGGGCTGAACCTCTCTTCTCCCCCCCATAGGGACGCCTATTGGGTAAGAACTCTGGGTTATGCGCATTTACTTAATTACTTACTAACATCTTGCTAGCTATTTAATATTATCACTGATCAGTAATCATTTTATATTATCACTGCAGTATTTCAATTAAAGTTGGTTTTGTAGTCAGTCACTATCACCGGCTATCCTCGAACCTGTATTCTGTCACAAATAAAATATATATGCATGTTTCCGGAAACTTTTGAATTATTATAAGGAGCTGGCCCATAGTATTACTAGTGACGATCCCTCAATAAGTGGGCGAATCACCCTCCGACTCACTGAGCTGCCAAGAGAGGGCAGGGGGAGTCGGGCCCAAGGGTCTCGTCTAACTTGGGAGCTGGTATACTGGCCAAATTACCTCCTGTTTGTCTATTAGTGACGGATCCCACAATAAGTCAGACGAATCACCCTCCGACCTGCTGAGCTGCCAAGAGAGGGCAGGGGGAGTCGGACCCAAGGGTCTCGCCTGACTTGGGAGCTGATAGACTGGTCGTTTTGACCTCAAAACGTGACAGTAAAATTGGCGTCACGGACAGGATAGCCATGGATAAACTGCTACAAAAACATAAATGTGCCCCTTCCCTAGCTGGGAAGGAGTGGGCTCAGAAACATTGGAGAGATGAGGAGAAAATAATAGAACGCATTGAACAATGCCAGGCTGAACAGCGATTTAAAATAGGTAAAGGAAAAAGTCAAAAGGGAGTCATCTGTGCTGTGCTTGGAGCCTGTTTGTCTTGCGCACAACAGGAAGCTAAAGATTCTTTGGCCCCCTCTAAACAGATTGCCAATGTAGAATACGATACCATGAAATCAGAAAACGAGGTACTAAAATCATCATTGGCTTTCGAGAGGGAGACGAAAGAAAAACTGGAAAAACAAATTGGTGAACTTAAAACTGAATTGGACTATACCAAAACTCTGATGAGAGTAGAAAAAGATCACTTTAGATCAGAAGTGGACCACCTTAAATCAGAAGTGGACCACCTTAAATCTCTGCTCGCTGAAGCACAGCGCAGAGAGAGAGAGTTGCTGGATAAACAGTCCTCTGTTTCGGTCAGACACATCCGTAAATCAGCACAGTATACAGATGCTGAGAATTGGGATGGGGACATCTGGAGTGATAGCGAGGATGACGAATTCACAGAGACCCCCGATCCCAACTCTCAACCACTTCCTTTAAGACCAATAATTAAGACCGAAACTTACGCAGACGACAATGAAGTTCACACTAAAACACGAACAACACCTTGGTCCCCTGCTGAGTTAACAAAATTACAAGAGAAATACTCTAGACGCCCGGGTGAATCAGAAACTGAATATGTGTGT
The DNA here is from genome assembly GCF_009769465.1 of Tauraco erythrolophus. Taxonomy (NCBI): domain Eukaryota; kingdom Metazoa; phylum Chordata; class Aves; order Musophagiformes; family Musophagidae; genus Tauraco; species Tauraco erythrolophus. The sequence goes on along the minus strand of NW_028238578.1, from coordinate 1,258 downwards.
CGAGTCTCCCTTACCGGGGGAGATCGAATTTTATTAAGTGAGGGGGAGGCAGAAGGATACTGGGGCTCTGGCGTATTTCTAACCACCACACCTGGAGATCATGTCTACTCTTTAACTGCACGAGCGGCACATTGGGCAGGAGGTATAGATCCTCGAGAGAGAGGCGATCCGCTAACAATTACCACTAAAGGGTTCTCAGATTTGGCCTCATCGGTGCAAAAGGCAGCATGTATACAAGCAATATATAACAGAGATCTGGCAATGAAATCCCCAATGTCGGCTCCCATTGATCCAATACGATTGGGACCCCTAATTCGCGGTCTCCCTGATGGTCTAAAAGCATATGTAGTGGCCATACAGGACCGTTTACAAGCCAACATTGATAGAAATGCAAATGCACGGCGCAGACAACAGCCAACTCCTGTAATGACCTGGAATGAAATTGTGCAGGATGTAACTAATTATGGGCGCCGAATAGGCTGGGTCGATACGACCCCAGAGAAACCTGCAGATCGTGTGCGGCGAGTCCACCAACTTACTACCCCAAATCCTAAATTTGAGAAAAAATTCCAAAATAATAGAGACCGATTTCATTTGTGGAGCCAAGCTCGGAAGTTAGGAGTGCCTCAACATTTACTGCGAGGCATGAGCATGGAGGATCTCCGCAAATTAGTTCAATCGCTAATTGCGGCAAGAAATAGTGATAGCAGCAAAAGACAACCGCACGATAAGCCTCCACCCCAAAATATACGCGCTCCTTCTGCACCGCAACAAGACCTAATTGATCTGTCAGAATCCCAGCCAAAAAACATGTATCCCCGGGGAGGACAGTGAGCCACCCTCTCCGGCAGATACTAGTTACACAATGGCTCAATAACAATCTCTCTGACCCAATCGTATCTATCCCAATTGGACCGAGAAAAATTTATGCAGATTTCCTCGTTGATACAGGCGCTCAAATGTCTGTAATAACTAAGGAAACAGCCGAGGATTTAAACATAAAGCCCAGCCGCCGCAAAGTGAAAGTTGTAGGAATTGGAGGAGTTGTAAACGAGTGGCCGACAGCCAATGTAACTTTATGGCTGCCGGGGGAGGAGAAATTAACCCGTGCTAAGGTACTAGTCGGGGCTGCCAACATTAACATTTTAGGCTTTGATCTCTTATACGGAAGGACATGGAAATTACCTGATGACTCGTTATGGAGTTTTGCAGGACAAAGTGACAAGAATCAGGCGCAGGTCGGTTCTGACTTTGTAAG
>NW_028238577.1:0-40383 GCF_009769465.1 Tauraco erythrolophus | reverse complement strand
TTTTGTCAACACCTTAAATACAGACTTATGTTCTGTTAAAGCTGTGCTTCCCATCGTTCCCAGTCTCTTACCTCCTCCTGTTGAGGCAGTTGTCGCTTTTTTTTTTTTTTCTGTCTTTAGATTCTTACTTCTTTCTTTTGGTTCCTAATTCGTGACAGTAGATCTGCTCCGGCTTTCCTCTATAGGCCGCCTGTAGTCACTCGTCTTTCTTTCTGCGAAATTAGCACACTCGTTCACAACAAGTATAGGGTCCCGAACGTGAGGTTAGCTCATTCTCCGAGAATATCCCGAACGTGAGGTTAGCTCATTCTTCGGGAATGTGCCGAACGTGAGCCCTGCTCATTCTCCGGCGCGACAGTGGATCCACTCTGGCTTTCCTCTATAGGCCGCCTGTAGTCGCTCGTCCTTCCTTCCGCGAAACACTCGTTCACGACAAGTAATAAATATTCCGAACGTGAGTTTAGCTCATTCTTCGGGAATCTCCCGAACGTGAGTTTAGCTCATTCTCCGGAATGTCCCGAACGTGAGTTTAGCTCATTCTTCAGGTATATCCTGAACGTGAGTTTAGCTCATTCTCCGGGTCCCGAACGTGAGTCCAGCTCATTCTCCGGGTATACCCTGAACGTGAGTCCAGCTCATTCTCCGGGGCCGTGGCTTGCCCCACGTTGGGCGCCACTTGCGGAAGCGGGATTTGAAGACCCCAGAGACGACTCAATATGAGTTAGCTGCAGGAATCTCGTTTATTGCGCAGTTCTTATTGCTTATATAGACAACTTTTGTCAGTCATCTTGAGACCACACCTTTTCTACAGCATTATTGGATGATACATATGCTTGTCGTGTTTAACAGGCTATTTCAAAAAACACCCGCCTAGCGAAGCTCTGCTCTAAGCAACCACTACTCCCTTATCATACTGCATAGTTTTCTTATCCTCTACTTCAAGGGCATTCCGCCCCTGAGGCCTAACTTCCCAGCTCCCGTCTTTATTCACACAGGGTTTTCTTCGTGCAGTCTCTTCAAAGATCCACACTCCAACAGGTCTCCACTTGGACATCGAGCCGTTGACCACTACTCTCTGAGTGCGGCCATTGAGCCAATTCCTTATCCACCAAGTGGTCCATCTTTCAACTCTCATTCCTTGTAGAATGTTGGGATGAAGAAGCAAAGGCCTCTTATTCCTTATTTCACTGGCTATGCTAGGTTTATGTGGTGGGGTTTTGGTTGCAGGAGAGAGGCTGCAGAGACAGCCCCTGTAAGGAGATGAAGCTTCCCTGTCTAAAAAAAAATATGGTTGGAATGGTCTCTGGCCAGGGTGAAGCCAATCAGCACCTCTACGAATGCCATATTTAAGAAGGGGACAAAGGAAACTGAGCAAGGTGGGAACTGCAGTGAAAACAGGTGGAGGTGGGGGCTGGCCTCCCAGCCTCCCAGGCGGGCTACTGCCCGTGCTGGGCCACCACCACTCGACTGGACATGGCCATGACAGTGTGGCTTGGAGACTCCAAAGTGCTCCGCACCTGGGGCAGCCAACTGGGAGGAGTTCATTCCTGCCAGGACCTCTGAGGTTTGTTGGGCCAGTTGGGCCCAGCACAGCTGCAGCAGAGAGAGGACTGAGTTCTGAGAGAAATAACTATGCAGACACCAAGGTCAGTGAAGATGGAGCGGGAGGAGGTGTGCCAGAGCTGAGGTTCCCCTGCAGCCCATGGTGAGACAGCAGGCGGCCCCCCTGCAACCTGTGAGAGAAACGGTGGAGCCTGTGGAGAACCCCATGCTGGAGCAGAGATTCCTAAGGGAGTTCATAGAGGACTGTCTCCGTGGGAAGGACTTCCACGCTGCTGGACATTGATGGTGGAGCAGAGATGCATTGGCAGTCCATGAGAAGAGACTCCACACCAGAGCGGGTGAAGCCTGAGCTGGAGCAATCTGATGGGTAAGGATTGCATCCTACAGGAAGGACTCACATTGGAGAAGTTTGTGGAACACTGTCTCCCATGAGGAGAGGCCTCACTTTGGAGCAGGGGAAGAGTGTAAGGAGTCCTCCCCCTTTAAGGAAGCAGCAGCAGAAACAGCCTGTGATGAACTGACCTGCAACTCCTATTCCTTGTCCCACTGTGCCACTGGGGGGAGGAGGTAGAGCTGCGAAGAAGGGAGAGGTGGGGGAAGGTGTTTTTAAGATCTGATTTTGTTTCTCTTTATCCCCTCTGAAGTAACTGATAATGAATTAAATTGATTTGTCCCCAAGCTGAATCTGTTTTGCCTGGGGCCATGGTTAGTAGGTGATCCCTCCCTGTTCTTGTCTCAATCCTCAGGCCTTTTGTTACATTTTTCTCCTCTCCACCTCGACGAGGGGGAGGAGTGAGCGAGCGAGCAGCTGCATAGTAGCTTAGCTTCCGGCTGGGCTAAACCACGACACTGGCATACCAATAGGGATATGCATTACTGCTGGCTGAAACAGGTAGATACAGCTGGCATGATGGTCAAGTGTCTACTCTGCAGCACCTCCAAACCTTCTCATTTCACCGTCATCAAATACCTTTAAGGAAGACTGTAACTTCCTCCTACTTCTGCTACTACATTATTTGGGGAGAGGGGCAGGGTTTTCTTCAGAACACTATCCATTTTAAAAGCTTTTGTCACTTTGTTTTATTTGTGTGTAAGGTCTCTGCTGCAACCAAAATTCTGATTGTGTCATGCTAATTTCAGCTCAGCACAGGATATGGCAGGGACAGAAAAGAAAGAACATCACTACATTAACCCTAAAATAAAAACTAGTAGAAACAGGCCTACTTGAGTCTTTAGTGCTCAGTTAAAAAAAAAAACAACAAACCAAAACACAAAATTCCATCCATTCATAAAACAGGCAAGTCATTAGAACCCGCTTTGAGACATCAGTGAGTAAAAACAAAACTCATGGCTAACAACAACTATATTTTGCTACACACTTATAAATTGGAAGAATTTACATGCAAATTTTGTTTTAGAACACTTTCATGCAGAGTTAAAGATAGGAATTTACAAGTGAAACCCCAATAATTCAGCTACAAATGAGTCAAATCTACTAGTTCTAAAATATAATGCTAAATTATGTTTTACTGTTTGAAAAAAAAATCTTGTTAACTCTATTGCAACCTCCATCAAACATTCCAAGAGTTTTCTACAAACAGCTTTTGAACTTTTCAACCGCCTATAAATTTGGTAAGTGCTTAAGCTTCTAACAATTCCACCACTTAAAATAAAACAATTAGAATTTTTCCTCTTTAGATATGATTCACACCATTTGCATTTGTTCAAACCATCCCCCCTCCAACCAAAGCAGGAACCAACTATCACATTCTCTGTTGATAGCAATGCATCCACCACAAAAAACATCTTATGAGGATGTATGGATTGTTTGTATGGATGTGATAAGACTCTTTAAAATTCTAACCTAATAAATTCACATTTTGTGAATTACATTGCAGGTATTTGGTTAATGACAGTAAAAATTGTCATATTATAAACTGTTGTTTATAATATGACAATTATTATCATTTGATGCTTTTCAGATCCAATGTGCTGAATTTGCAAAAGAAAATGTTTTTCTTCTAGCTTATGACCTTGTAAATTAAAACTGGCAGTCAAATCAAATTATGCTCTCAAAAAATTCTCAGTTGAGACTTCATTAGTAGTTCTGTGGATGTCCCTCAAATCATAACAGAATTGAAAACTCTCCGAAATATCTCTGCAGAGCCAATACAGTCAAAGAGTAAGGAATGTCAACAGCCTCTAGAAGTCACTAAGATACATGTATTACAAATCATACAGATGTGCTCAATTAAAAGGCTATTACTTTACTGAGTATAATTGCACTTTAAAAAGGAAGCATAACAGAAGATGCAACAGACCATTCTTTTCTAATTGACTCCATAGGAAACAACACATATTAAAAGACTACTATATTTTGAAGACTCATAGATTCATAGATTTCTAGGTTGGAAAAGGATGCTTTCATTCAGATTAGGTACAGAACAGTCTTGAAGAGATGTAGCCAACTCAGTGTCACATTCTTCACAAGATTAATTGTTCTATTCTCCCTGCCTGAGTAAAGTCTGAAGAGGTAATTTCACCCCTTGAACAAAATACAATTTAGGAACTGTATTTTTCACTTTCTGTCCTATGGGATATAACTGAGAGTTGTTAAAAAACATTAGTTCCTTCTAAAATAGACAGCTGTCTTTGATCAAAAAAAAATCCTTTTAGATTTTATATTAAAGAATACTTTAAATTAATGTGGATAGAGAAGAGGATTCTGAGCTCTGTTCATCTCTGAGCACTGCAATAATATCAAGATGTTCCAGAAACTAGACAAGGGACATCGTTGTTGTTGAAGAAAGTGAAGCATGCAGCAAGGTCAGCATCAAGGCTGTGCACATCCCATGAGAAGAACACCTGGCATAAACAGGAGGCTGTGTACATGCTTGGACTGCTGTGTAAAACTTAAAAATACAGAAATATACGATTCTACTGTTGATTGGAGCCTGGAAAGGGGCTCTGTATGCTATAAATTTGGTAAAGAAAAAATAAACTTAGATTCGATCCCCAGCATCCTGCAGAGTCCCTGTGCTTATTACGCTACAAATGGTGCCCGAATCGGGTTTGGAGAGACAAACGACGTAAAGAGGCACACCGGTGGCGTACCCCAGCTGGACGGAGAAGGACTGCCGAACCGCACGTGCAGACTACTAATGAGATTGCTTGTTGCTGGACGACTAAGGTGAGCAGCTGTGGGGAGATCAGTCTGCTGCTACGATGGGACAGAGTGCTACAACAGAGCAGAAATTACACACTGAGACTCTGCAGAGAATTCTTAATAACCAGAGGTTCCAGGTCCAGACCTCACAGTTAGTCAGACTGTTTCAGTCTGTGTCCTAGTTTTAGCTGGGACAGTGTTAGCTCTTCTTTTACCAGCTAGAAGAGCTCTGTGTTTTGATTTTACTCAGACGCTCGCTCTGAGAAGAATGCTGATAGCAAGTTGATGTTTGTGGTTGGACGTGAAACTCCAAGGACTTTTCAGTGTGCTGGAGTGCAGAAGCACAGTGGGATAAGGGGGGAGCATAGTTGGGACAAGGGGGACACGATTCCCCTTGTGATTTGTGGTGGAACTTAAAATTGAGGGCCAAACTGGCCAATTAGTATTCCATATCATGCAGCGTCATGCCCAGTATAAAAGTGAGGGACAGCTGGAAAGAAGGGCTTTTGCACTTTGGCTCTTTCGCCGCTTTTGCTCTTTTGCGCTTGCTGCGATTTTGCTCTATTGCCTTTTTTTTTTTCCTCTTTCTTCCAGTACTCCCACTCTTGGAGTACTATCTCTCTCTGCCTCTCTCTATTTCGGGGCCTCACATTCGTCCGGGATTGCAGCTTCGGGATGAGACGGGCTGCAGATAAGAGGGGGTGGTGAGCATCTACATTGTGTATTACTTATCTGTATTAAATTGTTCTTATCTCAACCCACGGGTTTCCCGTTTCTCCTTTAATTCTCTCCCTCATTCCTGGGGGTGGGGGAGGGGGAGTGACCGGCTGGGGGGGGGGTGTCCGGTTGCTGGAGCAGCCTAACGCACGACAGTCTTAATTGGCGCCCAACGTGGGGCCTGAAGGGGTTGAGATAACGATGTTGCTGGCTGGAATGCTGTTTGTTATGCTTGCGTGCATGTTACCAGGCATTTATAATTTATTGCCTTATTTACCCTATATGATGTTAGGTGGAATGTTTATGCGGTTTTCTGGCTCTGGGTGTTGGACCGGCATGAAAAGTATGTTATCGGTTGTGGGGGAAGTCTTCTGGCTGCTGTATGGGTTGAATAGAAAGCACCTGTGTTTCGTTAAAACAGGTGCTGTGAGTCACGTTGGTCAGCCGGAAACCAAGTGACCCATGGGTGGTTAAAGGTGGGGCACTGCCTCCTGGGAGGGGGGCATTTTCCTTCTGGGTGCTGGAGAGGTAGGAGCCCTCAGAGAGCGGTGACTTGGAGCTCTCTGTTGAATAGATTTCTGATTGAGATAACATTGAGATTAGAGCAGCCTTCTGATTGTGAGATACATTGTGATCACAATGACCATTTGGTTGTGATTCACTGTGAGAAGATACAGGCAGTTTGTGACATCTGGTGACCCTGATGTGATTTGTTGGGACATGAACTGCCTGGACCACAGGGTGAAGTGCGGTAGAGACAGAGCCTAGTGAAGCTTGAGAGCGGCAGAAGCTGCGGATTGACCTAGACACCTGGAGCAAGGTGAGCTGTTGGGAGCAGAAAATGGGACAAAACTTTGTAAAAGAAAATCAGACCTTTGTGTTCCTTAAATCTGCGATAATGGCTGCGGGGATCAATATAAGCAATGAGGATCTATATAATTTACTTAACTGGGCGGTGGAGTGTGAAGACCTAGCGAATCTCAATACCTCCTTTTAGCCTTGAGCTATGGAAAAAGCTGGGGGATAAGTTACTCTGTGAAGCAGTATTTGAGAATAAGGACCTGACTGACCTGCTGCGTACATGGGGGGCCCTAGATAATATAATTCAGAAGGGGATGGCAGTAGAAGAGGAAAATGAATTAACAGATTATGTATCTGTGGGCGAAGATTTTGAAGGAGATGATGGACTGTCTGAGGGAGGATTGACCCCAGACAGTGTGGACAGTGAATCTGCTATATCTTTACTGTTCATGGAAATTAAGAAAGTTGCAGGGACCGTGCAGGGACTCTGCCCCACCCTGCAGGAGGTGCTGAAGCGTCCTCCACCCTTTGCCCCAGCAGCCCCCCCTTCCCCCTTTATTAAGCCTACGGCTCTGCAACTTGAGCAATTGGCCTAACCCCTGGCAACTTCATATCCTGCAGTATCTGGTTATCCGGCCCGGATACAGATGGTGCAGCCAATAATACTACAGCAAGTTATGACACTATTACAAGGAATGTCCCAGCAGCTAGCAGTGGCAATGGAAATGCTACAGCAGGCCATAACCCCTCCTGCAGTAAGTGAGATTGTGAAAGAGAACTCTAAAATAAGTGACAGTTCTGCTGGAAAGTTGCCGCCGGTATCCAAGCCGAGGAAAAGGTCGCCAAAATCTGAAAGTTTAGTGGAACCAGACCCCCGGGAACGTTAACAGTGATAGTACAACCTCGTGACCCAGTACGTTTCTGGGACGAGGTTAGAATGAAAGCAATGGAGGTTGGGGACTGGAATATGGCTGAAGCTCTGGGGGCACCAATCAATAATAAAGATTCTTCTGTAATAGAAATTGGGGGAAAACAGAGTGCATTCCCCATGGAGCTAGCCCTCCCGGGCTCTAATCAGCCCAATCAACATGTGGGGTGGTCATGGAAAGTCATACAGGATAGAATCATAGAATCATAGAATGGTTAGGGCTGGAAGGGACCTTCAAAGGTCATCTAGTCCAACCCCCCTGCAAGGAACAGGGATATCTCCAACTAGATCAGGTTGCTCAGGGCCTTGTCCAACCTGGCCTTGAACGTCTCCAGGGATGGAGCATCCACCACCTCTCTGGGCAACCTGTTCCAGTGTTCTACCACTCTCATAGTAAAAAATTTTTTCCTAATATCCAACCTGAACCTACCTCCCTCTATTTTAAAACCATTACCCCTTGTCCTATCATAACTGGCCCTCCTGAACAGCCTCTCCCCATCTTTCCTGTAGGCCCCCTTGAGGTACTGGAAGACCGCTATAAGGTCACCCCGGAGCCTCCTCTTCTCCAGGCTGAACAGCCCCAACTCTTTCAGCCTGTCCTCATAGGAAAGGTGCTCCAGCCCTCTTATCATCTTCGTGGCCCTCCTCTGGACCCTCTCCAACTGGTCCATGTCCTTCTTATGTTGGGGGCTCCAGAACTGGACGCAGTACTCCAAGTGAGGTCTCACAAGGGCAGAGTAGAGGGGGAGAATCACCTCCCTCGACCTGCTGGCCACACTCCTCTTGATGCAGCCCAGGACGCGGTTGGCCTTCTGGGCCGCAAGAGCACATTGCCGGCTCATATTGAGCTTCTCGTCCACCAGTACTCCCAAGTCCTTCTCCTCAGGGCTGCTCTCGATCCAATCACCACCCAGTCTGTATTTATGCCTGGGATTGCCACGACCCAGATGTAGGACCTTGCATTTGGCCTGGTTAAACTTCATGAGGTTGGTACGGGCCCACCTCTCCAGCCTGTCAAGGTCCCTCTGGATGGCATCCCTCCCTTCCAGCGTGTCAACGGCACCACACAGCTTGGTGTCATCGGCGAACTTGCTGAGGGTGCACTCCATGCCACTGTCCACGTCACCGACAAAGATGTTGAAGAGGGTCGGGCCCAACACGGACCCCTGAGGGACGCCACTCGTGACCGGTCTCCACTTGGACATTGAGCCGTTGACCACTACTCTCTGAGTGCGGCCATTGAGCCAATTCCTTATCCACCGAGTGGTCCATCCATCAAACCCATGACTCTCTAATTTAGAGAGAAGAATGTCGTGCGGGACAGTGTCAAAAGCTTTGCACAAGTCCAGGTAGATGACATCCATTGGTCGACCCTTGTCCACCGATGCTGTCACCCCATCGTAAAAGGCCACCAAGTTGGTCAGGCACGATCTGCCTTTGGTGAAGCCATGTTGGCTGTCACCCACCACCTCCTTGCTCTCCATGTGCCTTAGCATGGTTCCCAGGAGAATCTGCTCCATGACCTTGCCAGGCACAGAGGTGAGGCTGACCGGTCTGTAGTTGTCCGGGTCCTCCTTGTTCCCCTTTTTAAAAATGGGGGTTATGTTCCCTCTCTTCCAGTCATCGGGGACCTCGCCAGACCGCCACGACTTCTCGAATACAATAGCCAGTGGCTTGGCAACTTCATCCGCCAGTTCCTTCAGGACCCGCGGATGGATCTCATCAGGTCCCATGGACTTGTGCACCTTCAAGTTCCTCAGATGTTCTCGAACCTGGTCTTCAAGTACAGTGGGCGGTGGTTCATCCTCACAGTCCCTGCTAGTTCTTTCCACAGCTTGGGTGGTAAGACAAGAGGCTTTACCATTGAAGACTGAGGCAAAAAATTCATTAAGTACCTCAGCCTTCTCTATGTCCCGGGTAACCAGAGCACCAGTATCCTTCCGGAGGGGGCCTACATTCTCTTTGGACTTCCTTTTGTCCCCTACATACCTATAGAAGCATTTCTTGTTGCTTTTTATATCCCTTGCCAAATTCAATTCCTTCAGGGCTTTAGCCTTCCTCACTTGATCCCTGGTCACTCTTACAGCTTCTCTGTATTCCTCCCAGGCTATCTGTCTCCGCTTCCACCCTCTGTAGGCTAACCTCTTCATTTTCAGTTGGTCCAGGAGCTCCTTGCTCATCCACGCTGGCCTCCTGGTCTTTTTGCCCGACTTGTTCTTCGTCGGGATGCACCTCTGCTGAGCTTGGAGAAGGTGCTCCTTGAATGTGGACCAACTTTCCTGGGCCCCTTGTCCCTCCAGGGCCACCTCCCACGGCACTTTGCCCATCAGGTGCTTCAAGAGGCCGAAGTCCGCCTTCTTGAAGTCTAGGGTACAGAGCTTGCTGAATGGTTTCCTTGCTGCCCCATGGATCTTGAACTCCACTGTGTCGTGGTCACTGCAGCCAAGGCTGTCCTTAAGTTTCACCTCACCCACCAGTCCCTCCCTGTTGGTGAGCACAAGGTCGAGCATGGCACCCCTCCTTGTCGGCTCCTCTATCATCTGCAGGAGGAAGTTGTCATCCACGCATTCCAGGAACCTCCTGGACTGCCTGTGCCCTGCTGTATTGTCTCTCCAACAGATGTCAGGGTGGTTGAAGTCCCCCATGAGGACCAGGGCTTGTGACCGCGAGGCTGCTCCTATCTGGCTATAAAGCGCCTCATCTGCTCTGTCCTCCTGGCCAGGTGGCCTGTAACAGACCCCTACCGTAACATCCCCTATCCGTCTCCGTCCTCTAATCTTGACCCATAAGCTCTCTGTCAGCTCCTCCTCCGACCCCAGGCGAAGCTCCACGCATTCCAGCCGGTTGCTGACATAGAGAGCGACACCCCCTCCTCATCTCCCCTTCCTGTCCTTTCTAAAAAGCTTATACCCCTCCATGTTGACACTCCAGTCATAGGAGTCGTCCCACCACGTCTCCGTGATGCCAATAAGGTCGTAGCCCTGCTCATGTGCACGCATCTCCAGCTCATCCTGTTTATTTCCCATGCTGCGTGCGTTGGTGTACATACACTTCAGCTGGGCCTCCGACAAAGCCGACTCGCTGGCTGGAGCGACAGGGGTTCTCTTGGACGGCAGTGTAAGTTCGTTTGAACATACCTGCGATCCTTCCCCAGCCTCTGGACCCTCAGTGCTGGCACTGGTGCCATGCTGACAGCGGTATGAATCTGACTTCTTGGCTGGAGGGGCTGGAATTCCCCTCTTCTGTTCTATGGGTACTTCCAGCATATCTTTATCATTCTTGATATTCCCCCCCTCCCCCTTCAAATCTAGTTTAAAGCCCTGCCAATGAGCCCTGCTAGCTTTTGAGCTAAGACCCTGGTTCCCCTCTGAGAAAGGCATGTTCCATCTGGTACCATCAGACCTGGTTCAGGGAAAGCCTCCCCATGATCAAAGAAACCAAATTTCCGTCGGTGGCACCAGCCTCTGAGCCATCTGTTAATCAAATCTGATTTTCTGTTCCTCTCTATGTTCTTTCCTGCCACTAAAGGGATTGAAGAAAACACTACCTGGGCTCCTGACCCTTCGACCAATCGTCCCAATGCCCTAAAGTCCCTTTTGATGGCCTTTGGACTTCTCTCTGTTAGCTCATCACTACCAACTTGCATTACCAGTAATGGATAATAATCAGAGGGCCGTAGCAGACTAGGGAGTTTGCTAGTGACGTCCCTGACGCGGGCCCCAGGGAGGCAGCAGACTTCCCTGTGGGTTGGGTCTGGTCGACATATTGGCCCCTCTGTTCCCTTCAGAAGGGAATCACCTATGACAATTACCCTCCTTTTTCTTTTAACAGGGGTGGTCAGAAGTCGTGAGGCAGACTGACTCCCCTTAGGCAACCCTCTGCGTGGGCCCTCGTCTATGTTTTCTTCTTTTGATGAGGTTTTAGTACCGATGGCAGTCTGATCCGGCTTTGGAGACACCTCCAAGCAGGGACAGCCATCACCCTCCCTGTCATCTAGTTCCCCTTGCAGAGCACTGTACCTGTTGCATAAGGACACCTGGGGGGGCAAGGGAATTGCTATTCCATTGCGCTTGCCACGCCGAGCAGGGACCTTGTGCCATTGCTCCTTGTCCCCTAATTCCTCGCATTCCCTGATCCCCTTTACCCTCTCCACTTCTTTCTGCTCTACCACAACCAGATTATGGCAGCTGTCAATTTCCCTCTCGCTTTCCCTAATTATTCTTAACCTGCTCACCTCCTCCCTGAGCTCCAGCACTTCATCCTGGAGCTGCACCACCCGGCTTAGCAGGTCATCAACCTGCTTGCACCTCACACAGCCATCCTCAGGGTTGCTCCCAGCTATCAAGGATAAGCTGTGACATTCCTCACAGCCTGTGACCTGAACACCCACATCCCTTCCAGTGGGTGCTGAAAGCACATTTTTCCTCCTCCGAGTGGCCACCATGACTCCCTGATAAAATGAAGTACCTCAAATCCCGTCCAAGGAGCTGTAGACTACAGCAGTTGTCCCCTCGTTAGGCGGGAACAATAGCCTTCCTCAGCTCCTTCGCGGTGGGCAGCGACTAGTCGCTGCTCTCCCTGAGGCTATTTATAGCCCAGTGACTCACAGCTGTGCTGGCTCCTCCCCGGCTCTCGCAGCAGCCCGCCTACGCCGGCACCGCCCCCAACAGCGGCAGATCTGGTCCCGGCTAGAAAATGCTTCCAGAAAAGCCCTAGAAAAGAGCTTTTTTCGTTTTTTTCCTGCAGTAGCTCTCCCCAGTCGCAGTCTTACCTGCTCTGAAGTGGATCTCCGCAGAAATCAAATCAGGATATGCAGAAGGCGGTAGCGCAATAGGGACCAAATTCCCCAGCAGTAACACAACTATTACGATTACTGAATTTAGAGGTATTGGTGCCATATGACTCTCAACATCTGGCTCAGGTCATGTTTCAGCCAGTACAACGCTCTGTCTTTATGAATGTTTGGAGGCAGTTGGCCGATCATCAGGCACTACAGAATATACAACTACCCCAAGGCGACCCGTGCTATGCTGTCGGCACAGATGTCCTGATGGGAACAGGTCAGGTATTTAGTAACCCGGCGATCCAGGTGCAATGGCATCCCCAGATGCTCGAACAAGTTAAGCAAATAGGGATGCAGGCGTTGATGCGTACGACAGAAATGGTGGAGCCTAAGGCGAGGTATTCGACAATTAAACAAGGGGTCAAGGAACTTTTTCTGCAGTTTGTGGAAAGGTTGCAAGGGGCAATAGAAAAACAAATATTTGACAGTAGACTATGGGCCCTGTTAACAAAGCAGTTGGCAAAGGATAATGCCAACCTTGATTGCCAAAGAATTATTGAGACATTGCCGGGGGACCCCTCTCTAGAAGAAATGGTTATTGCATGCGCCAAAGTCGGGTCCGTAGAACATGAGATAACCACACTGGCCACTGCCCTAGCTAAAAAGAGATGTTATCCTTGTGGGGAAATAGGTCATCTCGCCAAAAACTGCAGATCAAAGGTTTACACTAACGGCCGGTCAAATCGGAGAAATAGGAAAGGCAAAACAGAGATGCGCGTCCTACAGTCTGGAAAAAACCTCTGAGGGAATGTTGCGGCAGCTGCAGGCCAATCCAGTAATAGATCAACAGGAAAAGCAGCCAGAATGGCCGGGGTGGATGTATCCGTCACCACCAGACCAATGGATATATCCACCGCCATCATGGTATAATGAGAAATAAGACTTCCCCTTGGTTCTGGTCTCAAAGGTATTAGACAAGTGGCGATGGAAAATGGAGTCAGGATGATAGAACCCCTAAGGCAATTAGGTTTTTTCAAAAAAAGAAAGGGGGAATTGTGGGGGAAGTCTTCTGGCTGCTGTATGGGTTGAAGAGAAAGCACCTGTGTTTTGTTAAAACAGGTGCTGTGAGTCACATTGGTCAACCGGAAACCAAGTGACCCATGGGTGATGAAAGGTGGGGCACTGCCTCCTGGGTGCTGGAGAGGTAGGAGCCCTCAGAGAGTGGTGACTTGGAGCTCTCCGTTGGATAGATTGCTGATTGAGATAATATTGAGATTAGAACAGCCTTCTGATTGTGAGATACATCGTGATCACAATGACCGTTTGGTTGCGATTCACTGTGAGAAGATACAGGCAGTTCGCGACAATCGGTAATTAAGGGGTTTTGCTATACTGTACGGTGTAATACTGATAAGATCATCGGTGCTGGGACCGGCTCAGTCTTTGTGTTTGGCGGTGCAGAGGGGGATGGTGATGTGGAGCTCGTTTATTAATTTTGAGCGTCACCTGGCGGATATCATGGCCAATTATACCAGTGACTTTTCATTCACAAAAGCTTACCTTGATTTTGATAATGCCGAACATCGTTGGAATAATTTAACCGGTTTGATTGTCTTGCAAGGTCTCCTGACTATATGTTTAATTATTTATATATTCAAAGTCAATCGGCCATTTAGGGGTGTATATCAGTTTATTTCTCGGGTTATTGTGCTTGCCATCTCGACTCCCATGACAAGCACTATAGCTACTCAGACTACAACGGTATCAGTTGCCCCCGTAAGGAAAAGAAAATGCATACAAAAGTTAGAAGATGAAGAAGAGGAATCAGGGCCATCACAACAACCAAATGAGGAAGAGCAACCAGGGCCATCAGAACAGCCAGACAAAGAAGAGCAACCAGGGCCATCACAACAATTGGAGGAAGAGCAACCGAGGAAATGTGTGTGAAAGTCAGAACGCAGAGGAGAGGATGATGATGATGAAGAGCGACCAGGGCTATCATGAGAAATGAAGCGGGAATGTTCTGTTTTGCCCCAGAGAAAATCTAAATGGAGGAGGAGTGACATCATAGATGAGACGATAACCACCAGATCTCTAAAAAAGAGCGAGCTGCGAGATATTAGAAAAGATTATGGCTGTCTTAGAGGTGAGCCCATTGTCACTTGGTTGCTCAGATGCTGGGACATGGGAGCCAATAGTCTGGAGTTAGATGGTAACGAAGTCAGGCAGCTAGGAGCCCTTGCTATGGACGGAGGCATTGATAAAGCAATTGGAAGGCAGACACAAGTCCGCAGCCTCTGGAGACAGCTCCTGGCAGCTATAAAGGAAAGGTATCCCTACAAGGACGAGGTGCCATGTAATGTAAGCAAGTGGACCAACATAGAAAAAGCTATTCAGTATCTGAGAGAACTGGCTGTGCGAGAGTTGATTTATCTTGACTCAAAAAGCGGAACAAGACTCGAAGATCCAGATGACGTCCAGTGCACACGACCAATGTGGCAAAATGGGTATAAGCTTAGTCAGGGGAGATTCAGGTTGGATGTTAGAAAGAATTTCTTCTCTGAAAAGGTTGTCAGCCACTGGAATAGGCTGCCCAGGGAGGTGGTCGAGTCCCCATCCCTGGATGTGTTTAAGAATAGGGTGGATGATCTACTTAGGGCATCTACTTTTGGCATAGCTGCAGTAGAGACAGAAGAAGGCAGACAGCTGTCTACTTTGCCTGGTCTCTCAATGGACCCTTCTGCTGTGGGATTACTGAGGGTCAAAGAACAACAGGTGCTGATTGCTACTACAACAGTGCACCGACGGCAATATCGTACCAACCGAGACTCTCTAATTCCTATCCATAAGTTGATTCGTCCACTGGAGAGTCAAGGAGTCATCACAAAGACCCCCTCACCTTTTAACAGCCCTATATGGCCTGTATGTAAGTCCAATGGCGAGTGGAGGCTGACAGTAGACTATCGTGGCTTAAATGAAGTTACACCACCAGTGAGTGCTGCCGTGCCAGATAGGCTGGAACTTCAGTATGAACTGGAGTCAAAGGCAGCCAGGTGGTACGCTACAATTGATATCGCTAATGCATTTTGTGGAAAGACATTGCTGCTAGAATAGAGAAGCTGGTTATAAAAGTATGACATGTAGATGCCCATGTACCCAAGAGTTGGGCCACAGAAGAACATGAAAACAATCAACAGGTGGGTCAGGCCACTAAGATTAAAGTGGCTCAGGTGGATCTTGACTGGCAACATAAAGGTGAAAAATTTCTAGCTTGTTGGGCCCATGATGCCTCAGGCCATCAAGGAAGGGATGCCACATCCAAATGGGCTCGTGATCGAGGGGTGGACCTAACTATGGACACTATTGCAGAGGTGATCCATGAATGTGAAATGTGTGCTGCAATCAAACAAGCCAAGCGGTTAAAACCTCTTTGGTATGGAGGGCGTTGGTTGAAATATCAATATGGAGAGGCTTGGCAAATTGATTATGTCACACTTCCACAAACTCGCAGTGGCAAGCGTTACGTGCTCACAATGGTGGAAGCGACCACTGGATGGCTGGAAACCTATGCTGTGCCCCATGCCACCGCCTGGAACACTATCTTGGGCCTTGAAAAGCAAGTCTTGTGGCGGCATGGCATCCCAGAAAGAATTGAGTCAGACAACAGGACTCATTTCTGTAACTATCTTATAGACACCTGGGCCAAAGAGCATGGCATCGAGTGGGTATATCACATCCCCTATCATGCACCAGCTTCTGGGAAGATTGAACGATATAATGGATTGCTAAAAACCACACTGAAAGCAATGGGTGGTGGAGCCTTCAAACATTGGGATACGCATTTAGCAAAAGCCACCTGGTTAGTCAACACTAGAGGATCTGCCAATCGAGCTGGTCCTGCCCAATCAGAACTTCTACGTACTGTAGAAGGAGATAAAGTCCCTGTAGTGCACGTGAGGAATATGCTGGGGAAGACAGTTTGGGTTATTCCTGCCTCGGGTAAGTGTAACCCATTCGTGGGATTGCTTTTGCTCAGGGACCTGGGTGCACTTGGTGGGTGATGCAGAAGGACGGGGAAGTCCGATGTGTGCCTCAAGGGGATTTGATGTTGGGTGAAAATAGATGATAAAATGAATTGAATTGTGTGATATTAATTGCTGAATAACCCTGTCCCTGCATACCATCATTGCTAGTGTCATGGAGTCTAGTTTATGTAGCAGTAAGATCTTTACGCCCAGCAGGGGACATTTTGCAAATTGCTGCAGCGCGCTCTCCATGTCCTACGACTGATAGACTGGTCATATCTCAAGATGATCCCTCTCTTCAACTGCCACAGGAAGAGACAGAACATGATGAGGTGCTTGACCATCAAGAGGCCCCACCTGGGGATGACCCATTGCTTAACGATCCTTCTGATACAGGGTCTGTGGATCCAGAACAGGAGTTTGATTTAGATCGACCTTTAACTCCTGTGAAAGCCATGGCCAATGCAGCACCAACTGTTAGAGAAATTCTGCAGCATCAGCGTAGAATACCCCCTTCCAGAACACTGGGACAATGAACACCCCCACTGACACCGACTGCACCTCCTTTTGCCCCTTCTCCCTATCAGTCAGACTTGCATGAAAAGGAGAAGGTTCAGTGTCTGCCTCTGCTGACATCCACTGGACTATTGGATAAAGGCCGTGCAGAAGCGCTAAAGAAAGGAGATGTGGAGCTTCTGCAAGCAATGCCCGTGATCTATAGGCCCAATGCACCTCTGCAATTTGAGCATTTGCCATATGAACTCATTAAAGAGGTGTGCAAATCTATCAAGGACTATGGACTTCATGGGTCATTCACTATGAATTTATTTCAGGCCATTGGGGAATCATATACTATGACCCCTGCTGATTGGAAATCCGTGTTGCGATTGGTGTTATCTGCTGCCCAGTATTCCGTATGGTGGAAGGTCTGTATGCCATGGGTCAGGCACAAGCAGGATTACACCAGGTAGTTTTCCAATAACTGACTGAATTGGCTAAGAGAGCATTAAGACGTGTCCCTGATTTTGGGACAGGGGAGGCTTCCTTTGTTTCCATTCGGCAGGAAGCACAGGAACCTTATGAACATTTCCTTGATTGGCTACAAATGGCAGTTCAGAGACAAGTAGAAAATCCGTCTGCTGCAGATGTGTTGTTATTCCAGTTAGTGATTGAAAATGCTAATGCAGACTGCTGGCAAGCTCTTGATCCTATTAGAAACGGGGCAAAAACAATTGCAGATTTAATAAAGGTGTGTCAGAATGTGGGCTCGGAACAGCATAAGGCAGAGGTATTGGCAGCTGCTTTGGCACAACAGGTGGTTACGGCCTGAGAAGCTGTTAAATGTTTCTCCTGCAGACAAGAAGGGCATATCAAAAAGATGCACAACCTCTTTTAACAGTAATCATTAATGGGAAGGCTTTTTCTGGCCTAGTTGACACAGGGGCTGATGTATCTATAGTGAAAAAATCTGACTGGCCGCCCTCTTGGCCTCTGATACAAGCCCTGGCAGCTGTAATCAAAGTAGGTGGAACACAGATCCCACAGCAGAGTACACAGTCCTTGTTAGTAGTAGGCCCAGATAACAAACGAGCTATTTTGAAACCATATGTTCTTGGTGTCCCATGTACATTATGGGGTCGGGATTTGTTGAATCAGTGGAATGTGAGGCTAACCACAAATTTTTAGCACAGGTCGCTGATGTCCAGCCCTGACTCAAGCTGGCCTGGTTGACTGACAGGCAGGTCTGGGTTGATCAGTGGCCATTAAAAGGTGAGCGACTGGAGTGGGCGCAAAAATTAGTCGATGAACAGCTCAAATTAGGACATATAGTCCCCTCCACTAGCCCACGGAATACTTCAATATTTGTTATCCCAAAGAAATCAGGAAAATGGAGATTATTGCAAGATTTAAGAGCTATTAATGCAATCATTTCACCAATGGGTGCATTACAACCAGGTGTACCAAATCCTACTATGATTCCAGAAACTTGGGATTTGATGGTGATCGATTTAAAAGATTGGGTTTTTACTTTTTTTTTACACCCTGACAATTGTCCTAGATTTGCCTTTTCATTTCCAGTGCTTAACAATGAATGACCCATGCAGTGATATCATAGATTCATAGATTCATAGATTCATAGATTTCTAGGTTGGAAAAGACCTTAGAGATCATCGAGTCCAACCATCCCTAATCCCCATTAAACCATATCCTCAAGTAGCTCATCCACCCTATTCTTAAACACATCCAGGGATGGGGACTCAACCACTTCCCTGGGCAGCTTATTCCAGTGGCTGACAACCCTTTCAGAGAAGAAATACTTCCTAACATCCAACCTGAATCTCCCCTGACTAAGCTTATGCCCATTTCCTCTTGTTCTATCTCCCATCACTAATGTAAAGAGCCCTTCCCCTACCTCCCCACCATCTTTTCTCAAGTATTTATAGGCCGTAATCAGGTCTCCCCTCAGCCTCCTCTTCTCCAGGCTAAACAGCCCCAACTCCCTCAGCCGCTCCTCATAAGTTTTATTTTCCAGCCCCTTGACCAGTTTAGTCGCCCTTCTTTGGACTCGCTCCAGGAGCTCAATATCTCTCTTAAAGCGAGGGGCCCAAAACTGGACACAATATTCCAGGTGCGGCCTCACCAGTGCCGAGTACAGGGGCAGGATCACTTCCCTGCTCCTGCTGGTCACACTATTCTTGATACATGCCAGTATCCCATTGGCCTTTTTGGCCACCTGGGCACACTGCTGGCTCATATCAAGCCGGTAGTCAACCAACACCCCCAGGTCCTTTTCCGCCAGGCAGCTCTCCAGCCACTCCTCCCCGAGCCTATAGCGATGCTTGGGGTTTTTATACCCCAAGTGAAGGACTCTGCACTTGGCCTTATTAAAGCTCATGCCATTGGCCTCAGCCCAACGATCCAGTCTGTTCAAATCCCTCTGAAGGGCCTCCCTACCCTCGAGCAGATTGACACAGCCTCCCAGCTTGGTGTCGTCCGCAAATTTACTGAGGGTACATTCAATCCCCTCATCCAGGTCATTGATAAAGATGTTAAACAGAACTGGACCCAGCACTGAGCCCTGGGGAACCCCACTGGTGACCGGCCTCCAGCCGGATTTAGCCCCATTTACCACCACTCTTTGGGCCCGGCCATCCAGCCAGTTTTTAACCCAAAGGAGGGTGTGCCTATCCAGGCCAGCAGTTACCAGTTTCTCAATCAGAACACTATGAGAAACTGTATCAAAGGCTTTACTGAGGTCCAGGAAAACTACATCCACAGCCCTTCCCTCGTCAACCAGGCGGGTCACCCTGTCATAGAAGGTGATCAGGTTTGAATGGCAAGACCTGCCTTTCATAAACCCATGTTGACTGGGCCTGATCACCCGGTTAACCTGTATGTGCTCATTAATAGCACTCAAGATAACCTGTTCCATGACTTTGCCCGTCACCGAGGTCAGACTGACAGGCCTGTAGTTCCCCGGATCCTCCTTCCGCCCTTTTTTGTAAATGGGGGTAACATCCGCCAGCCTCCAGTCCAGCGGAACTTCCCCAGTGAGCCAAGACTGCCCAAAGATAATGGACAGGGGTTTGGCAATGACATCCGCCAGCTCTCTCAGGACTCTCGGGTGGATACCATCAGGCCCCATAGACTTGTGGGCATCCAGCCGAAGGAGCAGATCCTTGACCCGTTCCTCTTGGATCACAGGAGCTTCGATCTGCTCTCCCTCCCTGCACTCAGACACCGAAGGCCAGCTCACCTGGGAACTGCTGACCTTATTATTAAAGACTGAGGCAAAGAAGGCATTAAGGACCTCAGCCTTGTCTTCATCCCTAGTGACTAACGTACCCCCTGAGTCCAGTAGGGGCTGGAGGTGATCTTTAGCCCTCCTTTTGTTATTAATATATTTATAGAAAGACTTTTTGTTGTCCCTTACGGAGCAGGCTAGTCTAAGTTCCAATTGGGCTTTTGCCTCCCTGATTATCTCCCTACATGCCCTAACTTCCTCCCTGTATTGATTCCTGGATGCCTGCCCATTCTTCCAAGACTTGTAGACATCCCTTTTTCTTTTGAGATGTTCCCAAATCTCCTTTGTTATCCAAGCTGGTTTTCTACCCCGGCGGCTCGACTTCCGGCACACAGAGACAGCTCGCTCCTGTGCCTCCAGAATTTCCTTTTTGAATAGTAACCATCCCTCCTGCGCCCCCTTACCCTTGAGAGCTGTCTCCCATTGGACTTTGTTAACCAGACTTCTAAACAGCCCAAAGTCAGCTCGCCCAAAGTCCAGCTTGGCCGTTTTAGTGTTCCCTCTCCTAACTTCCCCTAGAATTGAGAATTCTATTATCTCGTGGTCACTAAGCCCCAGGCGTCCTCCAACCTTCACATCTCCCACAAGACCTTCTCTGTTCACAAACAGCAGGTCTAGGGGAGCTCCTTCTCTAGTCGGTTCACTAACCAGTTGTGAGAGGAAGTTGTCCTCCACACTCTGCAGGAACCGCCTAGACTGTTTCCTGACTGCCATGTTATACTTCCAACAGACATCAGGCAGGTTAAAGTCACCCATAAGGACAAGGGCTAGTGAGCGCGAGACTTCCCCCAGTTGTTTAAAGAATAGCTCATCAGTCTCACTGTCCTGATAGGGTGGCCTGTAGCAGATACCCACTACAATATCCGCCTTCATAGGCCCCTCTTTGATTTTCACCCACAGACATTCTACTAGGTCATCCCCAACATTTAACTCTAAACAGTTTAGATCTTCCCTTACATACAGGGCAACCCCACCACCCCTTCTACCTCTCCTATCCCTCCTGAAGAGTTTGTAGCCATCCATGGTAGCACTCCAGTTATACGAGTCATCCCACCATGTTTCAGTGATGGCAACTATGTCGTAGTTTCCCCGGATAGCAAGAGCTTCCAGTTCCTCTTGTTTATTGCCCATACTGCGTGCGTTCGTATAGAAGCACGTAAGTTGGGCTTTCGACCCCACGGCACCCCTAGGGGGGGAAGTTTTATTACCTGAGCTGTTATTTTTGGGATTCTCTTTAACCTCTAGGCAACTTGTGTGTTGCTCTTGACTACACATATCACCCCCTACTATCACTGAGGCAGCAGGCCGAAGGCACCTGCCTACACTCCCTTCATCAGACAATGGAGGGCCGTCCTCGGCTGTTAATCCTCTAAGTCTGATAATACCCCCTACCCCCTTCACATCTAGTTTAAAGCCCTGTTGATGATCCCAGCTAGTTCTGTAGCGAGCAGCCTTTTCCCCCGTGGAGACAAACCCGCCCCGTCCCTAGATAGAAGATCTGGCATTAAGGTCAGCCCGTGGTTAAAGAAGCCTAGGTTGTTTTCCTCACACCACTTTTGTAGCCAGTTATTTAAATCCTCGATCTTTGTTTTCCATCCTGTGTCATGTCCTAGAGTCGGTATGATAGAAGAGAATATTACTTGGGCCCCCGATCCCTTCAACATTCTTCCCAAAACCCTGAGATCTTTCTTAATAGTCCGGATGTTTCTTTTCCTAATGTCATCCATACCAACTTGGAAAAGAAGAAGAGGGTAGTAATCAGTGGGCCTGACTATAGATGGGAGTTTTTTTTGTTACATCCCTAATTGTTGCCCCAGGAAGGGAGCAGACCTCCCTGTGTAGAGGGTCAGGTCTACAAATCTGGCCCTCCACACCCCTCAAAAGGGAGTCTCCTAAAACAATCACCCGCCTTTCCTTCTTAACTGAGGCTGTCTTGATGATACGTGTGGTCCTAGGGAAGGATACTAGCGTGTGTGTATCATCATCCTCCCTGGGTGTTGGTTCCACTTGCAGAGTTTCAAATCTGTTGTGTAATGGAACCTGGGAGGTAGTTGCAGGAGCAGAGGGGGCAGGCTTGCCGCGCCGGGCAGGGACCTGCTGCCATTGCTCATTCCCACCTGGATTCCTCTTCCCGGCCAGGTGGGGAGAGGTTGGGGGCTCCTCAGTCTGAGAAGCTGTGGTAGCCTGTTGGGTCTGCGGGCGGGAGCACAAAGTACTGGTCCAATGGTCAATCTCCCTCTCGCACTCCCTGATGGCCCTCAGCCTGCTTACCTCCTCTCTGAGCTCTGTCACCAGGCGGAGGAGTTCCTCCACCCTGGCACAGCTCCCACAAGTGAGTTCCCCGGTGGCAACCTGAGCCAATACACTTGGGGAACAAGACCTGCAGCTTACCTGGGTGGCAGCGTGCACCCAGCGGGGGTCCGTCTGGGAGGCTGCGTCGGTCCTGGCTGGCACCGGGCTGGAGGCAGCCTTCGCTTTATGCCTAGTGACCACCATGTTAGTCAGGGACTTCCGACCGGGCTCGACGCTCTGCCTGCTTGCTCTGTCTGCTCACCCTGCCTGCGCGAACTGCCGCGCAAACTGCCGCGCCCCTCACTCTGCCGCGCCACGCCCCTGTTTGCCCGCTCCGGGTCGCAGCACTCCGGGTCGCAGCGCTCCCCAGGGCAGTTTAAATCTCCCGCGTCTGTTCCGGGTCCGCCCCCCTGCGTCAGCAGTCACGTAGGCACTGCCGGAACCGGGACACAGGAGATCCTGGCTCCCGCCGGGCGATGCCTGGCTTTTAGCTCACTCGACACTCGCTTTTTCCACCTCAATCTACCCCCCCGGCCGCAGAACTTACCGTCCGTGCTACCGAGGCGTGCAGAAAGACCGTTGGTGCATATCATTGGATTGTACTGCCTCAGGGAATGATGAATAGTCCCACAATTTGTCAATTGGTGGTAGATGATGCTCTCCGTCAGGTCAGACAGGTACACAAGAAGGTTATATTGTATCATTATATGGATGATATTTTGTTGGCTGCAGAAACAAAAGCAGCTTTGCAGCAGGCATTTGAAACCACTGAGCTCATTTTACATAAATACGGCCTACGGATTGCCGAGGAGAAGGTACAATTGGAGGCTCTCTGGAAATACCTAGAGTGGAAACTTTATGAATCACAGATCTTTCCTCAAAATATTCAATTAGTAGTAAATGTTAATACTTTGAATGATCTCCAAAAATTGCTTGGAAGCATTAATTGAGTTAGGCCTTTACTTGGCATAACCACTGAAGAGCTTTCTCTCTTGTTTAATTTGCTCAAAGGAGACCCTGACTTGATCTCTATACGTAAACTAACAGAACCTGCTAAACAAGCTCTTCAATTGGTTACAGACAAAATTAATACTACTTTTGCTCATCGAATTAATATAAAACTTCCTGTTTGTTTCTGATTTACAACACCTTTCAGCCTTATGCGTTGTTGGGACAATGGAATATAGGTGATGCTGAGGATTCAATGTGCCTTAGAATACCTGAGTGGCTTTTTCTTCCTCATTCGTTTTCTAGAACACTCACCACTGTGCTAGACATGCTTGTTCGTCTTATAGCACGAGGACGACTGAGATGTCAACAATTAACAGGACGTGATCCTCAAATTATTCATGTACCATTTTCTAAAGAGGAATTTACTGTTTTACAGTGCGATAGTCTTTCTTTTCAGATTGTGATGGCTGACTTAAACAATGAGATATCTCATAGCTTACCACAACATAAATTGCTACAGACATTAAAAGATTTTTCAATTCAACCACAATCATTATTACAATCTGTTCCTATAAGTGGTGCAAGAACTGTGTTTCTTGATAATTCAGGAAAAACTGGGAAAGCAGCATTTGTATGGAAACATAAGTCTGATGCTGATTGGAATTCTTCTGTTATTACAGTATCTGGCTCAACTCCAATTGTTGAATTAGCAGCAGCAGTCCATGCATTTAAACTATTTGCCAACGAGCCATTGAATATCATAGCAGATTCAGTTTATGTTGTAGGTATCATCCAACAAATTGACACTGCATTTATCAGACCAGTTGATAATCCATCAGTGTTTAATCTGCTGCTTTCCCTGGTGAAACTTGTTAAAAATAGAACACATGAATATTTTGTATTACGTGTTTGGTCACACACATCCTTACCAGGACCGATTGTGGAAGGTAATGCAGTTGCTGATGCATTAACCATGATGGTTGTATTACCTCGTCGTCT
Source organism: Tauraco erythrolophus (assembly GCF_009769465.1). Taxonomy (NCBI): domain Eukaryota; kingdom Metazoa; phylum Chordata; class Aves; order Musophagiformes; family Musophagidae; genus Tauraco; species Tauraco erythrolophus. Next base: position 16,353 of record NW_028238577.1, on the reverse strand, counting down.
AGAACAAGCTCGTTTGTCACATGATTTTTTCCATCAAAATGCTCACGCATTGAAAAAAATATTTTCTTTAACAGCAGATCAAGCTCAGCAGATTGTACACACCTGCCTTGACTGTCAACGTATTGTGCCTTTAAATACTCCGGCAGGAATAAATCCAAGGGGTTTGTGTGCCAATGAATTATGGCAAACTGATGTTACTTACATTCAATCATTTGGTCGATCTAAATACGTGTATGTAACTGTTGATATGTTTTCTGCCTTTGTTGTTGCTACTGCTCACACTGGAGAAAAAGCAAAGAATGTCATCACTCACTGGCTTCGCTAGTTTGCAACCATGGGAGTGCCACAGAAAATCAAGACAGACAATGGTCCGGCAGATGTTCCACGACGGGTTGGTACATTTTTACGGGACTGGGGAGTGACTCACACTACCGGTACCCCTCGTTCACCTACGGGACAAGCTATTGTTGAACAAACTCATTCAACGTTAAAACAAATGCTTGATAAACAAAAAAGGGGGGACCTTCCGTATATTTCCCCACAGGAATCCTTAGACAAAGCTACATATGTTTTAAATTTACTTAATTTGTCTGCTTCTAGGCAACATACTATGCCTGTGGATGGGCATTTTAAAACCAGGGCCATTTTTGTAGAAAAAACAACGGTATATTATAAGGAACTGGGCTCAACTCATTGGGACGGCCCTGTGCCTCTGCTTACATGGGGAAGAGGGTGTGTTTGTGTTCTTCTTCCCACAGGTCCATACCGGTTGCCAGCAAGAAACGTAAAGCCAGCCAGGAATTTTGAAACTACAGATGGGAGATGCAAGAATTAGCAGAGCAAGCAGAGATCACAGAAACACCAAATGAGGAGAATGGTTCAAAAGATTCATAGTAGAAGATTTCATGTTAATATATAAACTGATTTTATGTTTCTTATTATTTGGTATATTACACGTGTGAAAGTTGCTTGTATATATGCTTTGTGTGGTTTTTTCGGTCGGAAGGTGTATGGATTCCGCCCATAGCTACTGGAAGGAAAAGAATGGACTGGTATCAAATTAATGACAAAGAGTTAAAAACTGGACTTAGTTGTGAGCACGTAACTTTGAAAAAGGAAGCTGGGAGGATTGTTATTGAACAACATGTTGCGATCCGCAAAAACAGCTGTTAGCCAGCAGAGCACATACTTGGCAGCCTTATTGCATGCACTGGCCACACGTGCAGCAACGCCCAGTCAGTATCTTTTTCATAGACTCTGTTGAGAGTGTAAAAGAGATGGCTCAGAATGGAGTGGATGGAGGCTACAGAGCGCACTTTATGGATAAACAGGGGATGCCCTGAAGGTGCCGTGCCTGCTTCCCTTCTCCGTGATGACCCTGCTGATTGACACCCTCCTTCTCGGTGAAATCTTGGATGTGCTCATAGAATCATAGAATGGAACACTTCCAGGGATGGGTCATCCACAATTTCTCTGAGCAATCTGTTCCAGTGCCTCACCATCCTCAGAATGAAAAATTTCATCCTCATATCTAATCTAAATCTCCCCTCTTTCAGTTTAAAGCCATTGCCCCTTGTCTTATCACTACACGCCCTTGTAAAAAGTCCCTCTCCAGCTTTCCTGTAGGCCCCCTTTAAGAACCGGAAGGCTGCTATAAGATCACCCCGGAGCCTTCTCTTCTCCAGGCTGAACAGCCCCAACTCTCTCAGCCTGTCTTCATAGCAGAGGTGTTCCAGCCCTCTGATCATCTTCGTGGCCCTCCTCTGGACTCGCTCCAGCAGCTCCATGTCCTGCTTGTGTTGGGGACTCCAGAGCTGAACACAGTATTCCAGGTGGGGTCTCATGAGAGTTGAGTAGAGGGGCAGAATCACTTCCCTCGACCTGCTGGCCATGCTCCTTTTGATACAGCCCAGGATATGGTTGGCTTTCTGGGCTGCCAGCGCACATTGCCGGCTCATGTTGAGCTTCTCATCCACTGTCCCAGTTTTAGCTGGGACAGAGTTTTTTTTAACAGCCAGAAGAGCTCCCTGTTTTGGTTTCACTCAGAGGCTCACTCTGAGAAGAATGTTGATAGCAAGCTGATGTTTGTGGTTGGAAGTGAAACTCCAAGGACTTTTCAGTGTGCGGAGTACAGAAACACGGCAGGATAAGGGGGGAGCATAGCTGGGACAAGGGGGACACGATTCCCCTTGTCATTTGTGTGGAACTTAAGACTGAGGGCCAAACTGGCCAATTAGTATTCCATATCATGCAGCGTCATGCCCAGTATAAAAGCGAGGGTCAGCCGGGAAGAAGGGCTTTTGCGCTTTTGCTCTTTTTGCACTTTTGCTCTTTTGCGCTTGCTGCGCTGTTGCTCTGCTGTTTTTTTTTTCTTTCTCTCTCTCTCTTTCTCTCCCTCTCTGCCCCTCTCTATTTCGGGGCCTCGCGTTCGTCCGGGATTTGCAGTTTTTCGGGACGAGACGGGCTTCGCATACGAGGGGTGGTGAGCACCTACATTGTATTAAATCATCTGTATTAAATCACTCTTATCTCAACCCACGGGTTTCACGTTTATCCTTTAATTCTCTCCCTCATTCCTGGGGGTGGGGGAGGGGGAGTGACCGGCTGTGTGTGGGGCGGTTCAACATAACCCACGACATCCACCATCACTCCCAAGTCCTTTTCCTCAGGGCTGCTCTCAATCCATTCTCCGCTGTCATGGATTAGGCCGCTCCGGCAACCAAATCCTACACAGTCGCTCACTCACCCTCCCCCAGCCCCAGGGGTGAGGGAGAGGATTAAAGGAGAAACGGGAAACCCGTGGGTTGAGATAAGAACAATTTAATACAGATAAGTAATACACAGTGTAGATGCTCACCACCCCCTCTTATCTGAAGCCCGTCTCGTCCCGAAGCTGCAATCCCAGACGAACGCGAGACCCCGAAATAGAGAGGGGGAGAGAGAGATAGTACTCGGAGAGTGGAAGCACTGGATGACAGAGAAAAAAAAAAGGCAGTAGAGCAAAAGCGCAGAAGCACGAAAGAGCAAAAGCGGCGAAAGAGCCAAAGCGCAAAAGCCCTTCTTTCCGGCTGTCCCTCACCTTTATACTGGGCATGACGCTGCATGATATGGAATACTAATTGGCCAGTTTGGCCCTCAATCTTAAGTTCCACCACAAATCACAAGGGGAATCGTGGCCCCCTTGTCCCGGCTATGCTCCCCCCCTTTTCCTGCCGTGCTTCTGCACTCTGGCCGGAACACAGCACACTGAAAAGTCCTTGGAGTTTCACTTCCAACCACAAATATCAGCTTGCTATCAACATTCTTCTCAGAGCGAGCCTCTGAGTAAAACCAAAACATGGAGCTCTTCTAGCTGCTAAAAAGAAGAGCTAACTCTGTCCCAGCTAAAACCAGGACACCCACTCAGCCTGTATTTATGCTTGAGATTGCCCTGAGCCACATGCAGGACCTTGCACTTGGCCTTGTTTTACTTCATGAGGTTCTCACAGGCCCACCTCTCAAGCCTGTCAAGGTCCCTCTGGATGGCATCCCTTCCCTCCAGTGTGTCCACAACACCACACAGCTTGGTGTCGTCAAGATTGATAGTCGAGATTATAAGACTCCCAGAAAGGAGAACAATATGCTAGTAACTGCTTCTGCAAGGCTATAATAGAGCACTAAATAGTGTTGTGCTTTTGGTAGTAGCTGCTTCTTGCAAAGCTATGACGAAACAATATATACTGTTGTGCTTTTACATTAAAAAAAAAAAAAGAGAGAGAGAGAGAAGATGCAGTTTGAGAAAGAGGTTATGCTTAACAACAGTAGCCATTAAGAAGTGAGTAAACATATTTCCAATGTGTTTCTTTGTGCCTTCACTAAACTGAAGAGTATAGATTCAGCTGGAAAACAAACAAACAAAAAAAAAACACCACACCACAAAAAAAACCCCACAAACAAACAAACCCCCCAAAAAACTCCAAACGAAACCCTAAGAACATGAAATGATACAACAGACTGGATTATAGATTGGGGACCATATGGAGTATTTTGGGATGGTAACGGGACTGTTTTACCACTCCACCATGGCTGTCATCCATCAGTATTACTTGGTGGGGGTCTTCCAGGTCTCTTTTGGAAATGATATATATAATGGGTCTTATTCCCCCATTCATGAGCAAGCTTGGAAATTAAACTTGCCATTTTTGACAGACGGGTGTTTCAAGTACACATGGCAAAAAGTAGCACTCAAGCGAATTTAACGTTGCTACATAATACCTCTGTAGTGATATGTACTTCTCATCCTTATGTGTTTGCATTAACCTCTGTTTTAAATGTATTAATAAGTAATGAATAGTATTGTAGGTTTTTAGAAAATCCTATCTTTTCAAGTTGTATTATGCAAGCTAAGATTTATCCTGGATTAATAAAAAAAATTGGTTCTCTGGCCTTAACTTACACACGTAGATTCTTATTGCTGTTGGAAGTTGTTGTTAATTTTATTTCTAGTGTTGTTTCAATTTCCTTGGACTGCAATACAACAAGCACAAAAGGTAGAAGCACACGTCATGGTGGCTTTAGTAATCAACGGAGTTCCTATAAACAAAAAAGGGGGAATTGTGGATAGAGAAGAGGATTCTGAGCTGTGGGAAAAGACAGAGTTCTCATGGCTGTTGTTCATCTCTGAGCCCTGCAATAATATCAAGATGTTCCAGAGACTAAGAAACAAGCAGCAAGGTCGGCATCAAGGCTGTGCACATCCCGTGAGAAGAACACCTGGCATAAACAGGAGGCTGTGTACATGCTTGGACTGCTGCATAAAACTTAAAAATACAGAAATACACGATTCTACCATTGATTGGAGCCTGGAAAGGGGCTCTGTATGCTATAAATTTGGTAAAGGGAAAATAAACTTAGATTTGATCCCTAGCATTTGCAGAGCCCGTGTGCTTACTACACTACAAATTAACAAATTTAAAACAGCAAAGGAAGTCAGAACAGTGAACTATTTTGTTGTCATGGAGGAAGGAGAGGGTTGTTTGTTTAGCTGACTGGGGATTTTATTTTTGGTCAGGTTGGGGGTTTCTTTTGAGATTTCTACATCTTTTGAGATGTAATTTTAAAGTCTGTGGTTTTGTTCTCCTTGTTATCCTAGAGTTGCGTGTTTATTTTTTTTTCTCTTTCCATATAGATGCAGAGTCTGAAAGGTGGTACAGAAGCCATGGCCCATTTGGACGAGTTAGAAGCTGATTATTATGATCTACAGCTTCAATTATATGAAGTGCAGTTTGAGATCTTGAAATGTGAAGAGCTACTGCTGACAGCACAACTTGAAAGCATCAGAAGACTGATGTCAGGTGCTTTTTATGCATTTTAATTAAGACATAATCTGGAAAAGATAATTCTCTTCCTTAAAGTCTAGTAAAGTCTGTGGGAATGAAATGAGAACAGTTTCTTTACCATGTGAAGAGCTGGATCTTCTAGAGGGCAGATTTAGGTTAGATATAAGAAAGAAATTTTTCACTCTGAGAGTGGTGAGGCAGTGGAACAGGTTGCCCAGAGAAGTTGTGGATGCCCCATCCCTGGAAGTGTTCAAGGCCAGGTTGGATGAGGCTTTGGGCAACCTGGTGTAGTGGAGGGTTTCCCTGCCCATGGCAGGGGGATTGGAACTAGATGATCTTTAAGGTCCCTTTCAACCCTAACCATTCTATGATTCTATGATTCTATGATTCTATGATTCTAACATAAGTACTGTTTAATTAAAATTTATATCTGTTCATAAGGCGTATACATACACATACAGAAGTTTTAGTCTGGTTCTCATTGTGTTTGGAAGTAAGCATATAAGATACTATGTAAGGTTTGGAAAACTAAATTTAGGGAGGAGGAAATGTTTTATTTACTAGACTTGTATCATTAAAAAAATTTGTATTGGCATTATTAATTTTAAGTGATTGGTTTTCAAAAGGTATTCCTGCAAATCAGAATTTTTCAGCTAAACTTTGAAGCTTGTTGTATTACCATGTCACTGCGATGACATGGTAATACAACAATATAACAACAATACAGAGCAGCGATGCAAACCTTATGTTTTGAGAACCTACTATATCCTATATACTTACAAACTATGGAAATGGTACAGGTAAATCATACAGAATTTTGAATCCAGTTCTGTCCTTTTGACCTTTTTATACTTAATGTTTTTATTCACACAAGCTCTGTTTTATTGTTTAATGCATAGGGCTTGCGTAGCAAATTTTGTTATGGATAGAAAAGTCACTTAAGAAGAGAGATTTGAAGTTAGGTTGTATTATGAGTTGCCTCTGGAAAAAGAGAAAACATAGGTGTCAGATTCTTTTCACTGTTGTGTGAATCTCCTCCTCTCAGGCCTGTGATGGCAACAACATTAACTGCATGTATGGAGGATGAGGACTGAAAACTCTGTAAATTATTTCAAAGAAATGTGGCAGCTTTGCCTCTGTGGAGAGCTAGTTAGTGCTTTAGAGATAGATGGTTGTTTGTACATGGGAAATCAGACATTTAATTTTGGTACTGAAGACATTATACGGTTTTCTTACCTGCAGACAAAAGGAAATCCCTTGAACAGGAGGCTGAGAAGAAATATGTATCGAAATCCTTTCTCTTTGATGTAGTGATAGTAAAACCTAAGGACCTTCAGAGATTAAGCTTGCTGTAAAAACATCACAGGTCATTATGACTTATCACTAATGTTTTCTCCAGAAATCTCAAAAGAAACCCCCAACCAAAACATTTCCTCCTCCCTAAATTTAGTTTTCCAAACCTTACATAGTATCTTATATGCTTACTTCCAAACACAATGAGAACCAGACTAAAACTTCTGTATGTGTATGTATACGCCTTATGAACAGATATAAATTTTAATTAAACAGTACTTATGTTAGAATCATAGAATCATAGAATCATAGAATCATAGAATGGTTAGGGTTGAAAGGGACCTTAAAGATCATCTAGTTCCAATCCCCCTGCCATGGGCAGGGAAACCCTCCACTACACCAGGTTGCCCAAAGCCTCATCCAACCTGGCCTTGAACACTTCCAGGGATGGGGCATCCACAACTTCTCTGGGCAACCTGTTCCACTGCCTCACCACTCTCAGAGTGAAAAATTTCTTTCTTATATCTAACCTAAATCTGCCCTCTAGAAGATCCAGCTCTTCACATGGTAAAGAAACTGTTCTCATTTCATTCCCACAGACTTTACTAGACTTTAAGGAAGAGAATTATCTTTTCCAGATTATGTCTTAATTAAAATGCATAAAAAGCACCTGACATCAGTCTTCTGATGCTTTCAAGTTGTGCTGTCAGCAGTAGCTCTTCACATTTCAAGATCTCAAACTGCACTTCATATAATTGAAGCTGTAGATCATAATAATCAGCTTCTAACTCGTCCAAATGGGCCATGGCTTCTGTACCACCTTTCAGACTCTGCATCTATATGGAAAGAGAAAAAAAAATAAACACGCAACTCTAGGATAACAAGGAGAACAAAACCACAGACTTTAAAATTACATCTCAAAAGATGTAGAAATCTCAAAAGAAACCCCCAACCTGACCAAAAATAAAATCCCCAGTCAGCTAAACAAACAACCCTCTCCTTCCTCCATGACAACAAAATAGTTCACTGTTCTGACTTCCTTTGCTGTTTTAAATTTGTTAATTTGTAGTGTAGTAAGCACACGGGCTCTGCAAATGCTAGGGATCAAATCTAAGTTTATTTTCCCTTTACCAAATTTATAGCATACAGAGCCCCTTTCCAGGCTCCAATCAATGGTAGAATCATGTATTCCTGTATTTTTAAGTCTTACGCAGCAGTCCAAATATGTACACAGCCCCCTGTTTGTGCCAGGTGTTCTTCTCACGGGATGTGCACGGTCTTGATGCCGACCTTGCTGCTTGTTTCTTAGTCTCTGGAACATCTTAATATTATTGCACAGCTCAGAGATAAACAACAGCCATGAGAAGCCTGTCTCTTCCCACAGCTCAGAATCCTCTTCTCTATCCACAATTCCCCCTTTTTTGTTTATAGGAATTCCATTGCTTACTAAAGCCACCGTGACGCGTGCTTCTACCTTTTGTGCTCGTCGTATTGCAGTCCAAGGAAGCTGAAACAACGCTGGAAATAAAATTAACAACCGCCTCTGACAGCAGTAAGAATCTATGTGTGTAAGTTAAGGCCAGAGAACCAATTTTTTGGATTAATCCGGGATAAATCTTAGCTTGCGTAATACAAGTTGAAAAGAGGATTTTCTAAAAACCTACCGTACTATTCATTACTTATTAATACATTTAAAACAGAGGTTAATGCAAACACATAAGGATGAGAAGTACATATCACTACAGAGGTATTATGTAGCAACGTTAAATTCGCTTGAGTGCTACTTTTTGCCATGTGTACTTGAAACACCCGTCTGTCAAAAATGGCAAGTTTAATTTCCAAGCTTGCTCATGAATGGGGGAATAAGACCCATTATATATATCATTTCCAAAAGAGACCTGGAAGACCCCCACCAAGTAATACTGATGGATGACAGCCATGGTGGAGTGGTAAAACAGTCTCATTGCCATCCCAAAACACTCCAGATGGTCCCAATCTATAATCCAGTCTGTTGTATCACTTCATGTTCTTAGGGTTTCGTTTGGAGTTTTTTGGGGGGTTTGTTTGTTTGTGGGGTTTTTTTTTGTGGTGTGGTGTTTTTTTTTTGTTTGTTTGTTTTCCAGCTGAATCTATACTCTTCAGTTTAGTGAAGGCACAAAGAAACACACTGGGAATATGTTTACTCACTTCTTGATGGCCACTGTTGTTAAGCAGAGCCTCTTTCTCAAACTGCATCTTCTCTCTCTCTCTCTTTTTTTTTTTTAATGGAAAAGCACAATAGTATATATTGTTCTGTCATAGCCTTGCAAGAAGCAGCTACTACCAAAAGCACAACACTATTTAGTGCTCCCTTACAGCCTTGCAGAAGCAGTTACTGGTGGGTTGTTCTCCTTTCTGGGAGTCTTACCATTTCGACTATCAATCTTGACGACACCAAGCTGTGTGGTGTTGTGGACACACTGGAGGGAAGGGATGCCATCCAGAGGGACCTTGACAGGCTTGAGAGGTGGGCCTGTGAGAACCTCATGAAGTAAAACAAGGCCAAGTGCAAGGTCCTGCATGTGGCTCAGGGCAATCTCAAGCATAAATACAGGCTGAGTGGGTGTCCTGGTTTTAGCTGGGACAGAGTTAGCTCTTCTTTTTAGCAGCTAGAAGAGCTCCATGTTTTGGTTTTACTCAGAGGCTCGCTCTGAGAAGAATGTTGATAGCAAGCTGATATTTGTGGTTGGAAGTGAAACTCCAAGGACTTTTCAGTGTGCTGTGTTCCGGCCAGAGTGCAGAAGCACGGCAGGAAAAGGGGGGAGCATAGCCGGGACAAGGGGGCCACGATTCCCCTTGTGATTTGTGGTGGAACTTAAGATTGAGGGCCAAACTGGCCAATTAGTATTCCATATCATGCAGCGTCATGCCCAGTATAAAGGTGAGGGACAGCCGGAAAGAAGGGCTTTTGCGCTTTGGCTCTTTCGCCGCTTTTGCTCTTTCGTGCTTCTGCGCTTTTGCTCTACTGCCTTTTTTTTTTCTCTGTCATCCAGTGCTTCCACTCTCCGAGTACTATCTCTCTCTCCCCCTCTCTATTTCGGGGTCTCGCGTTCGTCTGGGATTGCAGCTTCGGGACGAGACGGGCTTCAGATAAGAGGGGGTGGTGAGCATCTACACTGTGTATTACTTATCTGTATTAAATTGTTCTTATCTCAACCCACGGGTTTCCCGTTTCTCCTTTAATCCTCTCCCTCACCCCTGGGGCTGGGGGAGGGTGAGTGAGCGACTGTGTAGGATTTGGTTGCCGGAGCGGCCTAATCCATGACAGCGGAGAATGGATTGAGAGCAGCCCTGAGGAAAAGGACTTGGGAGTGATGGTGGATGAGAAGCTCAACATGAGCCGGCAATGTGCGCTGGCAGCCCAGAAAGCCAACCGTATCCTGGGCTGTATCAAAAGGAGCATGGCCAGCAGGTCGAGGGAAGTGATTCTGCCCCTCTACTCAACTCTCATGAGACCCCACCTGGAATACTGTGTTCAGCTCTGGAGTCCCCAACACAAGCAGGACATGGAGCTGCTGGAGCGAGTCCAGAGGAGGGCCACGAAGATGATCAGAGGGCTGGAACACCTCTGCTATGAAGACAGGCTGAGAGAGTTGGGGCTGTTCAGCCTGGAGAAGAGAAGGCTCCGGGGTGATCTTATAGCAGCCTTCCGGTTCTTAAAGGGGGCCTACAGGAAAGCTGGAGAGGGACTTTTTACAAGGGCGTGTAGTGATAAGACAAGGGGCAATGGCTTTAAACTGAAAGAGGGGAGATTTAGATTAGATATGAGGATGAAATTTTTCATTCTGAGGATGGTGAGGCACTGGAACAGATTGCTCAGAGAAATTGTGGATGACCCATCCCTGGAAGTGTTCCATTCTATGATTCTATGAGCACATCCAAGATTTCACCGAGAAGGAGGGTGTCAATCAGCAGGGTCATCACGGAGAAGGGAAGCAGGCACGGCACCTTCAGGGCATCCCCTGTTTATCCATAAAGTGCGCTCTGTAGCCTCCATCCACTCCATTCTGAGCCATCTCTTTTACACTCTCAACAGAGTCTATGAAAAGATACTGACTGGGCGTTGCTGCATGCATGGCCAGTGCATGCAATAAGGCTGCCAAGTATGTGCTCTGCTGGCTAACAGCAGTTTTTGCGGATCGCAACATGTTGTTCAATAACAATCCTCCCAGCTTCCTTTTTCAAAGTTACGTACTCACAACTAAGTCCAGTTTTTAACTCTTTGTCATTAATTTGATACCAGTCCATTCTTTTCCTTCCAGTAGCTATGGGCGGAATCCATACACCTTCCGACCGAAAAAAACCACACAAAGCATATATACAAGCAACTTTCACACGTGTAATATACCAAATAATAAGAAACATAAAATCAGTTTATATATTAACATGAAATCTTCTACTATGAATCTTTTGAACCATTCTCCTCATTTGGTGTTTCTGTGATCTCTGCTTGCTCTGCTAATTCTTGCATCTCCCATCTGTAGTTTCAAAATTCCTGGCTGGCTTTACGTTTCTTGCTGGCAACCGGTATGGACCTGTGGGAAGAAGAACACAAACACACCCTCTTCCCCATGTAAGCAGAGGCACAGGGCCGTCCCAATGAGTTGAGCCCAGTTCCTTATAATATACCGTTGTTTTTTCTACAAAAATGGCCCTGGTTTTAAAATGCCCATCCACAGGCATAGTATGTTGCCTAGAAGCAGACAAATTAAGAAAATTTAAAACATATGTAGCTTTGTCTAAGGATTCCTGTGGGGAAATATACGGAAGGTTCCCCCTTTTTTGTTTATCAAGCATTTGTTTTATCGTTGAATGAGTTCGTTCAACACAGCCCGTCCCGTAGGTGAACGAGGGGTACCGGTAGTGTGAGTCACTCCCCAGTCCCGTAAAAATGTACCAACCCGTCGTGGAACATCTGCCGGACCATTGTCTGTCTTGATTTTCTGTGGCACTCCCATGGTTGCAAACTAGCGAAGCCAGTGAGTGATGACATTCTTTGCTTTTTCTCCAGTGTGAGCAGTAGCAACAACAAAGGCAGAAAACATATCAACAGTTACATACACGTATTTAGATCGACCAAATGATTGAATGTAAGTAACATCAGTTTGCCATAATTCATTGGCACACAAACCCCTTGGATTTATTCCTGCCGGAGTATTTAAAGGCACAATACGTTGACAGTCAAGGCAGGTGTGTACAATCTGCTGAGCTTGATCTGCTGTTAAAGAAAATATTTTTTTCAATGCGTGAGCATTTTGATGGAAAAAATCATGTGACAAACGAGCTTGTTCTAGACGACGAGGTAATACAACCATCATGGTTAATGCATCAGCAACTGCATTACCTTCCACAATCGGTCCTGGTAAGGATGTGTGTGACCAAACACGTAATACAAAATATTCACGTGGTCTATTTTTAACAAGTTTCGCCAGGGAAAGCAGCAGATTAAACACTGATGGATTATCAACTGGTCTGATAAATGCAGTGTCAATTTGTTGGATGATACCTACAACATAAACTGAATCTGCTATGATATTCAATGGCTCGTTGGCAAATAGTTTAAATGCATGGACTGCTGCTGCTAATTCAACAATTGGAGTTGAGCCAGATACTGTAATAACAGAAGAATTCCAATCAGCATCAGACTTATGTTTCCATATGACTGCTGCTTTCCCAGTTTTTCCTGAACCATCAAGAAACACAGTTCTTGCACCACTTATAGGAACAGATTGTAACAATGATTGTGGTTGAATTGAAAAATTTTTTAATGTCTGTAGCAATTTATGTTACGGTAAACTATAAGACATCTCATTGTTAAAGTCAGCAATCGCAATCTGAAAAGAAAGACTATCACACTGTAAAACAGCAAATTCATCCTTAGAAAATGGTACATGAATAATCTGAGGGTCACGTCCTGTTAATTGTTGACATCTCAGTCGTCCTCGTGCTATAAGACGAACAAGCATGTCTAGCACAGTGGTGAGTGTTCTAGAAAACGAATGAGGAAGAAAAAGCCACTCAGGTATTCTAAGGCACATTGAATCCTCAGCATCACCTATATTCCATTGTCCCAACAACGCATAAGGCTGAAAGGTGTTGTAAATCAGAAACAAACAGGAAGTTTTATATTAATTCGATGAGCAAAAGTAGTATTAATTTTGTCTGTAACCAATTGAAGAGCTTGTTTAGCAGGTTCTGTTAGTTTACGTATAGAGATCAAGTCAGGGTCTCCTTTGAGCAAATTAAACAAGAGAGAAAGCTCTTCAGTGGTTATGCCAAGTAAAGGCCTAACTCAATTAATGCTTCCAAGCAATTTTTGGAGATCATTCAAAGTATTAACATTTGCTACTAATCGAATATTTTGAGGAAAGATCTGTGATTCATAAAGTTTCCACCCTAGGTATTTCCAGGGAGCCTCCAATTGTACCTTCTCCTTGGCAATCCGTAGGCCGTATTTATGTAAAATGAGCTCGGTGGTTTCAAATGCCTGCTGCAAAGCTGCTTTTGTTTCCGCAGCCAACAAAATATCATCCATATAATGATACAATATAACCTTCTTGTGTACCTGTCTGACCTGACGGAGAGCATCATCTACCACCAATTGACAAATTGTGGGACTATTCATCATTCCCTGAGGCAGTACAATCCAATGATATGCACCAACGGTCTTTCTGCACGCCTCGGTAGCACGGACGGTAAGTTCTGCGGCCGGGGGGGTAGATTGAGGTGGAAAAAGCGAGTGTCGAGTGAGCTAAAAGCCAGGCATCGCCCGGCGGGAGCCAGGATCTCCTGTGTCCCGGTTCCGGCAGTGCCTACGTGACTGCTGACGCAGGGGGGCGGACCCGGAACAGACGCGGGAGATTTAAACTGCCCTGGGGAGCGCTGCGACCCGGAGTGCTGCGACCCGGAGCGGGCAAACAGGGGCGTGGCGCGGCAGAGTGAGGGGCGCGGCAGTTTGCGCGGCAGTTCGCGCAGGCAGGGTGAGCAGACAGAGCAAGCAGGCAGAGCGTCGAGCCCGGTCGGAAGTCCCTGACTAACATGGTGGTCACTAGGCATAAAGCGAAGGCTGCCTCCAGCCCGGTGCCAGCCAGGACCGACGCAGCCTCCCAGACGGACCCCCGCTGGGTGCACGCTGCCACCCAGGTAAGCTGCAGGTCTTGTTCCCCAAGTGTATTGGCTCAGGTTGCCACCGGGGAACTCACTTGTGGGAGCTGTGCCAGGGTGGAGGAACTCCTCCGCCTGGTGACAGAGCTCAGAGAGGAGGTAAGCAGGCTGAGGGCCATCAGGGAGTGCGAGAGGGAGATTGACCATTGGACCAGTACTTTGTGCTCCCGCCCGCAGACCCAACAGGCTACCACAGCTTCTCAGACTGAGGAGCCCCCAACCTCTCCCCACCTGGCCGGGAAGAGGAATCCAGGTGGGAATGAGCAATGGCAGCAGGTCCCTGCCCGGCGCGGCAAGCCTGCCCCCTCTGCTCCTGCAACTACCTCCCAGGTTCCATTACACAACAGATTTGAAACTCTGCAAGTGGAACCAACACCCAGGGAGGATGATGATACACACACGCTAGTATCCTTCCCTAGGACCACACGTATCATCAAGACAGCCTCAGTTAAGAAGGAAAGGCGGGTGATTGTTTTAGGAGACTCCCTTTTGAGGGGTGTGGAGGGCCAGATTTGTAGACCTGACCCTCTACACAGGGAGGTCTGCTCCCTTCCTGGGGCAACAATTAGGGATGTAACAAAAAAAACTCCCATCTATAGTCAGGCCCACTGATTACTACCCTCTTCTTCTTTTCCAAGTTGGTATGGATGACATTAGGAAAAGAAACATCCGGACTATTAAGAAAGATCTCAGGGTTTTGGGAAGAATGTTGAAGGGATCGGGGGCCCAAGTAATATTCTCTTCTATCATACCGACTCTAGGACATGACACAGGATGGAAAACAAAGATCGAGGATTTAAATAACTGGCTACAAAAGTGGTGTGAGGAAAACAACCTAGGCTTCTTTAACCACGGGCTGACCTTAATGCCAGATCTTCTATCTAGGGACGGGGCGGGTTTGTCTCCACGGGGGAAAAGGCTGCTCGCTACAGAACTAGCTGGGATCATCAACAGGGCTTTAAACTAGATGTGAAGGGGGTAGGGGGTATTATCAGACTTAGAGGATTAACAGCCGAGGACGGCCCTCCATTGTCTGATGAAGGGAGTGTAGGCAGGTGCCTTCGGCCTGCTGCCTCAGTGATAGTAGGGGGTGATATGTGTAGTCAAGAGCAACACACAAGTTGCCTAGAGGTTAAAGAGAATCCCAAAAATAACAGCTCAGGTAATAAAACTTCCCCCCCTAGGGGTGCCGTGGGGTCGAAAGCCCAACTTACGTGCTTCTATACGAACGCACGCAGTATGGGCAATAAACAAGAGGAACTGGAAGCTCTTGCTATCCGGGAAACTACGACATAGTTGCCATCACTGAAACATGGTGGGATGACTCGTATAACTGGAGTGCTACCATGGATGGCTACAAACTCTTCAGGAGGGATAGGAGAGGTAGAAGGGGTGGTGGGGTTGCCCTGTATGTAAGGGAAGATCTAAACTGTTTAGAGTTAAATGTTGGGGATGACCTAGTAGAATGTCTGTGGGTGAAAATCAAAGAGGGGCCTATGAAGGCGGATATTGTAGTGGGTATCTGCTACAGGCCACCCTATCAGGACAGTGAGACTGATGAGCTATTCTTTAAACAACTGGGGGAAGTCTCGCGCTCACTAGCCCTTGTCCTTATGGGTGACTTTAACCTGCCTGATGTCTGTTGGAAGTATAACATGGCAGTCAGGAAACAGTCTAGGCGGTTCCTGCAGAGTGTGGAGGACAACTTCCTCTCACAACTGGTTAGTGAACCGACTAGAGAAGGAGCTCCCCTAGACCTGCTGTTTGTGAACAGAGAAGGTCTTGTGGGAGATGTGAAGGTTGGAGGACGCCTGGGGCTTAGTGACCACGAGATAATAGAATTCTCAATTCTAGGGGAAGTTAGGAGAGGGAACACTAAAACGGCCAAGCTGGACTTTGGGCGAGCTGACTTTGGGCTGTTTAGAAGTCTGGTTAACAAAGTCCAATGGGAGACAGCTCTCAAGGGTAAGGGGGCGCAGGAGGGATGGTTACTATTCAAAAAGGAAATTCTGGAGGCACAGGAGCGAGCTGTCTCTGTGTGCCGGAAGTCGAGCCGCCGGGGTAGAAAACCAGCTTGGATAACAAAGGAGATTTGGGAACATCTCAAAAGAAAAAGGGATGTCTACAAGTCTTGGAAGAATGGGCAGGCATCCAGGAATCAATACAGGGAGGAAGTTAGGGCATGTAGGGAGATAATCAGGGAGGCAAAAGCCCAATTGGAACTTAGACTAGCCTGCTCCGTAAGGGACAACAAAAAGTCTTTCTATAAATATATTAATAACAAAAGGAGGGCTAAAGATCACCTCCAGCCCCTACTGGACTCAGGGGTACGTTAGTCACTAGGGATGAAGACAAGGCTGAGGTCCTTAATGCCTTCTTTGCCTCAGTCTTTAATAATAAGGTCAGCAGTTCCCAGGTGAGCTGGCCTTCGGTGTCTGAGTGCAGGGAGGGAGAGCAGATCGAAGCTCCTGTGATCCAAGAGGAACGGGTCAAGGATCTGCTCCTTCGGCTGGATGCCCACAAGTCTATGGGGCCTGAT
>NW_028238576.1:0-40797 GCF_009769465.1 Tauraco erythrolophus | reverse complement strand
AGGGGCAATGGCTTTAAACTGAAAGAGGGGAGATTTCTATGAGATCTAAGGAGGAAATTCTTCCCTCTGAGGATGGTGAGGCACTGGAACAGTTTGCCCAGAGAAGTTATGTCTGCCCCATCCCTGGAAGCGTTCAAGGCCAGATTAGATGGCCTTGAGCAACCTGATCTAGTAGCAGGTGTCCCTGTCCTCCATGGCAGGGGGGTTGGAACTAGATGATCTTTGAGGTCCCTTCCAACCTAAACCATTCTATGATTCTATGATCATTATCCATTATTTACAAGAAGAAAATTACATATTTATTGTCTTGCAGCTCAAATAAATGTTGTCCAAGACCTTGCACAGATGGGCTGTATTTATGATAACACCCAACCTTGTCGAAATAAGGTTACTAGATGCACTTGGGCCTGGTCAGAGGCTGTGTTCTATGCACAGCATTGGTATTGAGTCCCTTCCCACAGCTTTGAGTGCCCCTGTGGCCTGTCTCAGCAGCCTCCCTGCCTGTCCTCTCTGATCATCCTAAAACTGTGGGATCGTGCCTGTGACCTACCCCAGCTGCAGATGAAGGTTGACTGGTGCAAGGGGGTTTCTGATCTGAGCAGCCATTGCTATGCCATCAAGACAGGCAGAAGACAGCTCAGGGCACAGGTTAGCAAGTGTCTTCTCTTCCTCCACCTCCTCAGAAAGCTGAAGTCATATTTACCAAAGGGAGTTGCACCACTGACTTCAAGGGATGCAAGATCTGGTCCACTGAATAACACCTAATTCTGCAAGTACTGTTGCTGGTTTTACTGGGGCTGTTTATGTAGAAAATACAACTGAACCTTGCAAAATGTATTTCTAGTGAATATTTGAACACATTTGTGGAAAGTAAAGTTAAATTTAACTTCCTAGATATATAATTATAGGAAATGTTAATATGAGGACAGACAAGGCTCTTCCACTGTAGAAGAGAAACTACTGTCATAAGTGCCAACCTGAACCTGGGATAGTGACTCTTTCAAAATAAAACTGTTGAGAATAAATTATAGGTCAAGAATTAGTCATAAAACATGTATTCAAGAGTAACTTAAGATAGTAAATGTGATAGAAAACTGTGCAATCTACTCTGGGTCAATCTCCCCATGGAAACATATGCATCTTTCAGTAATTACAAAGTTGTTATCAAACTCAGCTAGCCATTGCATAGTACTAACTCTGTTGGTGCTCTTAAATCTTTCTGATGAACTCAAGTCCACCCAACCCATTCTAAATTGCATATGCCCCAGGCACAGAAATAGCATTAGAGCCCCGTTGACAAGCGCATTAGATTATCAGGACAAAATTCAGCTTTCAATATATCTTGTTTGTTGCAAATCCTGACAATTCCTCCCTTAAATGAATTGAGAAAGCCTATTTTCAAGCCTATTCTGCTCTAATACACATGGTAACTGCTCCTATAATTACATCTTTGGAAACTGTAAACTCTTGCTGGGAATACTGACTTGCACTCTGGGGAGGTTCATATTAAGTATTTAAGTGGCTCAGTGGTTCAGTTTACCTTCAATGCTTTAAGCTACGAAAGCAACATAGCTGGTCTGAGATAATATGAAGTTTGTAAAAGCTCAATCAAAATGAGTTTCTGGACCTTAACAGGTATACAGGACATAACCTCAGTATCTATAGAAATTTTATGCATATTTAGCTTTGTTTGTATTAGGACATAAGTTCCATCTATTTCATGTATCTTCTCTCTGTAATTCACAAGCACAGGTAATGGGCCGAGCTGCAGTATGATGTGTAAATCATAGCATATGCAATCATTTTGACAGTGAAGCTGACAGCAAACGCAGTCACACTCTGCCCCTGCCTTGCCAGCTATTCACATTGAGACCAGTAACACTGGAGTTGAACTGCGGAGAAGCAGCTACATCAAGTGGTAAGGATCCATGAGAACCAGCAAACAGAGCTCATGCAGACTACAGTGCCTGCTGATTTATTTCCTTATTTTTATTCCCTTAAATATTGAGGAGGACTAATTTCATTTCTAGTGGAAGCAATGCTAAGCATGCAGCAAATCCTCTGGTAAGTTGAGGGCATTCAGCTTTGCTCATGAGACACTCAGCCTCTGGTGAGCGTAGGCTGAATCTGAGGAAAGCACATGCAGGGAAACATAGGATGATGCCCTGGAGGCTTCATGCTAGCCTGGACTGGTCATGTTTGTGGGAGGTGGAGGTATGGACCACAGCAGTAGGTGATGGTCAAAAACTGTTCATTGAATGATAGTGTGATGGTGTGTTTCTGCCCCCGCCCCAATCTGACCTTTTCCCGTAACCCTGCTCAAGTGATAACCACCAATGGCAATCGTGATGGATGTGTCTGGTCGTGATGGCTGCATCTGGCTCAAGATGGATTCAACGCAATAGCCAAGAGCTAATTTATGGTAATGTGCCCACCTGGCCACAGTGTTAGTCGGTGTCAAACTCAAGCCAAATTTGGCAGAAACTGGTAGCTGTAGTTGGTATGCAAATATGACTATAAGTCAATCATCTTGCTTCATGCAAGATGATCATCTTGAGGCTTTGGGCAATCATCTTGAGGCTTTGGGCAACCTGGTGTAGTGGAGGATTTCCCTGCCCATGGCAGGGGGGTTGGAACTAGATGATCTTTGAGGTCCCTTCCAACCCTAACCATTCTATGATTCTATGATTCATAAATAGTGAGCAGCCCAAGAGCTCTTGGAGCTCTCCTGCACAGGAGCAGGCTGCACACCAGGATCCCTTGAGTAGGGATGCCTCTCAAGGTTACTCCTTGAGGTTGAGAGATTCCTTGCTGCAACAGATCCTTGGTAAGTGATTAATAGCTGGTTAAACTTTGAAGCTTTGCTAAGATTATATCTTAGATTGATTGTGCACATATAATCCTTTAGACATAAACCATTGACCAAGTCTGGGACTAGGATTGGATCCAGTCACACCTAGACTCCTCTCTGACAAGGGGTTTAGAAAGCAAAGGGGTCCTTTTTGAACCTCGTGACTCAATGGGAAGATCTCCCTGACAGTTTTGTCTGACCCTGTCCTCTATGCAGTAAATAATCCAGTGTACCTTGCCATCAAATCTTGTTAAACCACTGTCACATTTACCTTTAAACTTTGTTAACTCAATAAAATATATTGCTGCTTTTCTCTTGTGAGTGAAGTGCATCACTCCATCTGTGACAGAGGGGCATAGGCAATGCTCATATAGCAGAAGCACCGCGTTTCCCAGAGACACTCTAGGAAGTCAAGCTTTGCTGTAATGCTAGGAAAGAGCTGGATCTATGAGGTATCACCATGGCTATTACTCAAGAGATCCCTGGACAATTCTTTTCATCCCATCTTAGGAACTATGAAAAGCTACAATTTCCTCCCAACCATAAACCACCAGAAATCAGTATTAAACAGCCTCTAGGTCTGGGATGCCACAAATTTGATCCCTCATTTTAAATAGACCCAAGAGGGTCATTTTCCCATACCATCTGAAATACTTCACAAGCTCATTGAAGTTGTTCATTAACAACACTAGTGGAAATAAAATTTATCCTTCTCAGCAGCTGCGTTGAAGAAAGGAGCTTTCATTCGGCCTCTGGAGGCAGCAAGCCAAATGCTGCAAACCAAGCTAGCCTGCCCCTATCCAAAGGTACCACGGATGGTCCCACCCATGCAAATCCAGAGCTTCACTCTGCAATTACAGATGAATAATTGAGGTTGAAACCTGACCTGGTCTGTTTTGCACAATGGTTTTAATATATTTTAAGTAGCATTGTGGTAGTACTCTATCACAACATCTCAAAAAATCTTGAAGCAAATATATACAGGACTATACTTGAGATATAAGATTTGCAGCAATTGATTCCCCTCATCTCTTTTTCATTTTTCTCTACTTCACCACACTCAGCTCAATTCAAGCCAAACACAATATTTCTTATTAATGTCATTGGAAGTTACAAATGAAACCTTAGAAGTTGGAGATGGACTGCTGTCTGAGGACAAAGGAAATCCCACAGGGCCACTGCTTCTCCTGGGAGTGAGCACCCCTTGCTCCATGCTGACCCAGCCTTTACCTGCTTTCACGTGATTACCATCTCCCATTCACTCACTGTTCACTGAGGAGAAAAATGTAAGCCTTGACTGCTGCACCTCACTACAGCAGGCATTGCGGTGTCAAGCAAAACTACAAAGGCAGAAAGCCTGTTCTTACAGCATCCCTTTAACAGGAGCAGAGGATGAGCCTGCTGTTTATAAAGTAAAAAAACTAAACTGAGAGCCCAGCTTCTCCCAAATGCCCCATCCCCTCTCACCAGAATTATTGGGCAATGATGGTTGTGAAGGGTCCATGTCCACTGGAGACAAGCTATGCACTCTTGTTAAACTGCAACAACTTTGGAAAAGACCTCTTTTCCAAATCAGAGTGAGCTCAGTTTCATAGAATCATAGAATCATTTAGGTTGGAAAAGACCTTTTAGATCATTGAGTCCAACTATAAACCTAACACTGCCAAGTCCACCACTAAACCATGTCCCTAAGTGCCACATCTACACGTCTTTTAAATACCTCCAGGGATGGTGACTCAACCACTTCCCTGGGAAGCCTGTTCCAATGCTTGACAATCCTTTTGCTCAAGAAATGGTTCCTAATATCCAATATAAACTTCCCCTGGCACAACTTGAGGCCATTTCCTCTCGTCCTATCACTTGCTACTTGGGAGAAGAGATTGACACCCACCTCGATACAGCCACCTTTCAGGTAGTTGTAGAGAGCAAGAAGGTCTCCCCTCAGCCTCCTTTTCTCCAAACTCAACAACCTAAGTTCCCTCAGCTGCTCCCCATAGGACTTGTTCTCTAGACCCTTCACCAGCTTTGTTGCTCTTTGGACACACTCCAGCACCTCAATGTCTTTCCTGTAGTGAGGGGCTCAAAACTGAACACAGTATTTGAGATGAGGCCTCACCAGTGCCAAGTACAGAGGGACAATCACTGCCCTAGTCCTGTTGGTCACACTATTTCTGATACAAGCCAGGATGCTGTTGGCCTTCTTGGCCACCTGGGCACACTGCTGGCTCATATTCAACTGGCCGTCAACCAAAACCCCCAGGTCCTTTTCTGCCAGGCAGCTTTCCAGCCACTCTTCCCCGAGTCTGTAGCGTTGCATGGGGTTGTGGTGAGCCAAGTGCAGGATCCAGCACTTGGCCTTGTTGAACCTCATACAATTGGCCTCTGCCCATTGATCCAGCCTGTCCAGATCCCTCTGTAGAGCCTTCCTACCCTCGAGCAGATCAACACTCCCACTCAACTTGGTGTCATTGTCATGGTTTAGGCCGCTCTGGCAACTAAACTCCACACAGCCGCTCACTCACCCTCCCTCACCCCCCAGGAATGAGGAAGGGAATTAAAGAAGAAAAGGAAAAGAGACCCGTGGGTTGAGATAAGAACAATTTGATACTACTGCTACCAATATATATATGTACAGATATGTACAATGATAAATATATACGAACGAGTGATGTACGGTGTAATTGCTCACCACCCCTTGTCCGAGGCCTGTCTCATCCCGAACTAACAATCCCAAAACAGATAAGTCCCGATACCACAATCCCGGATGAGCGAGAGGCCCAAAAATAGAGAGCAAAACAGAGAGAGCACTCTGAGAGTCTGAAAGTGAGAGTCCCGGAAGAGCAATGGCCCTTCATTCTGGCTGACCCTCACTATTATACTGGGCATGACGCTGCATGACATGGAATACATCATTGGCCAATTTGGCCCTCAATCCTAAGTCTAAGTACAAATCATAAGGGGAGTCGTGGATCCCCCATCCCGGCTATGCTCCCTCCTATCCTGTTGTGCTCCTGCACACTGGCAAGAACACGGCAGCTGAAAAGTCCTTGAGGCCTCAGTGCCGACTATAAACATCAGTGCGCTGTCAGTGTTCTTCTCAGAGCAAGTCTCAGACTAAAACCAAAACACAGAGCTCTTCTGGCTGCTAAAAAGAAGAGTTCACTCTGTCCCAGCTGAAACCAGGACAGTCGTCTGCAAACTTACTGAGAGTCCACTCGATCCCCTCATCCAGATCATTGATAAAGACGTGAAACAGAACTGGCCCCAATACTGAGCCCTGGGGAACACCACTTGTGACCGGCCACCAATTGGATTTGACTCCATTCACCACCACTCTTTGGGCCCGGCCATCCAGCCAGTTTTTTTATCCAGCAAAAAGTATTCCCGTCCAAGTCATGAGCAGCCAGTTTCTCCAGGAGAATGCTGTGGGAAACGGTGTCAAAGACTTTGCTAAAGTCTAGGTAGACAACATCCACAGCCTTTCCCTCATCCACTAAGTGAGTCACCTTGTCATAAAAAGAGATCAGGTCGGTCAAGCAGGCTCTGCCTTTCATAAACCCATGTTGACTGGACCTGATCACCTGGTTGTCCTGTACATGCCACATGATGGTACTCAAGATGATCTGCTCCATAACCTTCCCCAGCACTGAAGTCAGACTGACAGGCCTGTAGTTTCCTGGATCCTCCTTCTGGCCCTTCTTGTAGATGGATGTCTGTCATGGTTTAGCCCAGCTGTCCGCTAAGTCACCATGCAGCTGCTCACTCACTCTTCTGCCTCAGTGGGGTGGAGAGGAAAGAAATGAAACTAAATGCCTGAGGGTCAAGATAAGAACAGGGAGGGATCACCCACCAACGATGGCCCTGGGAAAAACAGACTTGGCTTGGGGACAAATAAATTTAATTCGTTAACGGTTAATTCAGAGAGGATAACAAGAAAAAAAAAAGCAGGTCTTAAAACCACCTTTCCCACACTCCTCCCTTCTTCCCGGCTCTACCTCCTCCCCTCAGTAGTGCAGGGGGACGGGGAATCTGGAGGGGTTGCAGGCCAGTTCATCACGTGCTATTTCTGCTGCTCCTTCCTTAAAGGTGGAGGACTCCTTACACTATTCCCCTGCTTCAACGTGGAGTCCCTTCTCATGTGAGACAGTCCTCCATGAACTTCTCCAACGTGAGTCCTTCCCGCAGGATGCAGTCTTTGCCCATCAGATTGCTCCAGTGCAGGGTTTTCCCATGGAGTCACGGATTCTTAGGGTGCAGCCACCAGCTCTGGCATGGAGTCCTCCACGGACTTCAGATGCATCTCTGCTTCACTGTCCATCTCCAGCAGCGTGGGGAGTCCTTCCCACAGAGAGAATCCTCTAAGAACTCCTTTAGGCACAGGCATTTCTGCTCCAGTGTGGGGTTCTCCATGGGCTGCAGGTGGATCTCTGCTCCATGGTTTCTCTCATGGGCTGCAGGGGGACAGCCTGTCGTCTCACCACAGGCTGCAGGGGAATCTCAGCTGCAGCAACCTCCCCTCACTCCATCTTCACTGACCATGGTGTCTGTGTAGCCGTTTCTCTCAGATCTCAGTCCTCTCTCTGCTGCAGCTCCACCAGATCCAATTGGCCCGACACACCTCGGCAGTCCCAAAAGGATGAACTCTGCCCAGCAGATGCCCCGGGAGCAGGGCACTTCGGAGCTCTCCAAGCCACACTGCTGCAGCCATCTCCAGTCAAGTGGTGGCAGCCCATCGCGAGCAGCCACCTGCCCGGGAGGCCAGTAGAGGGGCCAGGTCCCTGTCTCCTACCTCACTTCACTGCAGATCCCACCTGGTTCGGCTTCCTTTGTCCCCTTCTTAAATATGGCATTCGCAGAGGCACTGATTGGCTTGGCCCTGGCCAGAGGAGAGGGAGGTCCAACCTGGCCAGAGACCGGTCCAACCGGTTTTGGAGCCAGGGAAGCTTCTTGCACCCTCAGCAAGTTCGCCGATGACACCAAGCTGTGTGGTGCCGTCGACACGCTGGAAGGGAGGGATGCCATCCAGAGGGACCTCGACAGGCTGGAGAGGTGGGCCCGTACCAACCTCATGAAGTTTAACCAGGCCAAGTGCAAGGTCCTACATCTGGGTCATGGCAATCCCAGGCACAAATACAGACTGGACGGAGAATGGATCGTGAGCAGCCCTGAGGAGAAGGACTTGGGAGTACTGGTGGACGAGAAGCTCAATATGAGCCGGCAATGTGCTCTTGCGGCCCAGAAGGCCAACCGCATCCTGGGCTGCATCAAGAGGAGCGTGGCCAGCAGGTCAAGGGAGGTGATTCTCCCCCTCTACTCTGCCCTCGTGAGACCTCACTTGGAGTATTGCGTCCAGTTCTGGAGCCCCCAACATAAGAAGGACATGGACCAGTTGGAGAGGGTCCAGAGGAGGGCCACGAAGATGATAAGAGGGCTGGAGCACCTTTCCTATGAGGACAGGCTGAAAGAGTTGGGGCTGTTCAGCCTGGAGAAGAGGAGGCTCCGGGGTGACCTTATAGCGGTCTTCCAGTACCTCAAGGGGGCCTACAAGAAAGATGGGGAGAGGCTGTTCAGGAGGGCCAGTTGTGATAGGACAAGGGGTAATGGTTTTAAAATAGAGGGAGGTAGATTCAGGTTGGATATTAGGAAAAAATTTTTTACCATGAGAGTTGTAGAACACTGGAACAGGTTGCCCAGAGAGGTGGTGTGTGGATACAAAAAGGCTAGAAGCAGAAATTTTCCAGCTACTGCAGCGTCCTGTGAAAGTTCCTTTTCCCATGCAGGCTAGCTGAGAAACAGTTTGAGGTTTTTGTAAACTAAGACTTTATCTTGCACCTGTAGCTTGTTATGCAGTCTTGTTTATGGCACACTGGGAAAGTTGTTTTGAAATGGGTGTTGTAGCATTTAGCCAATCACTCTGGGAGGTGGATGGTCAAGCGACCAATTGCCTTGGCCATCCTTGTGAACCATATTATATATATATACGGATTTGTAATTAATAAACGGCTGATGCTGCTACTGCTGCTGCTGCTCCTGCTGTTGGCGTTGGCTCTTTCTCCTGCACCTGAATTCTGTGTCGTTCTTCTCTCCGTCCCCGAGACGGCTGCGACATTTGGTGACCCCGACGTGATACAACCGCAACTGAATTTAGAAGGTACGTGCTTCCCCCGAGGCTCCGGGGACAAAACTCTAGACTGAGAAGATGGGGCAAAGCTCCGTGAAAGAAAGCACAATATTTTCTGCCTTCAAAAATGTGATAACGATCGTGGGAGCTGACATAAGTGATGAAGCTCTCTGTGAATTGCTAAATTGGGCAGCAGAACATGAGTTTGTAGCTGATCCGGACACTGCCCTTAACCCAGAAGCTTGGGAACTGTTAGGGGATAAGTTATTTCATGAGATCATGCTTGGAGATAAGAGCGTACTTGACCTGCTATGTACGTGGTGGTCCCTATACGGTATAATGCGGAAGTGGACAGCAGGAAGAGAAAGAAAAGAATTACCGGGCTCTGACGAATCTGCGGGTGAAGGCTCTGAAGGGGACGATGAGTTATTTGAGGGATCACTGACCCCGGACAGCACAGGCAGCGTACGCGCCGCGTCTCCGCTGCCCTCGGGCACTGAGAGACTCGCGGGGACTGCACGGAGGTCCTACCCCTCCCCGCGGGATTATGTTCCGCCTGAGTACCCCTCACCAGTGGAACAGTTAGCAAAACTAACCGGTCAAAGCAAAGCGTTGGAGCGTCCCCCACTCTCCACCCCAGCGGCCCCCCTCTCCTCCTCCGCGCTACGGCCGTCCGTACAGCCGGCTGCTTCAGTTACCGCAGCGGGATCTGTCCTTCCTACGGCTCTGCCATTGCCGCAGCCAGGCACGGCAGCCGGGGTTTTACCGCACCCGGGAGGGGCAAGAGGTATCACGGCGGCGTCGGCTCCGCCGCCCTTGTGTCCCGCGCCAGCATCCGCGCATTTCCCGGCGCAAACGGCGCAGACGCCGGTGGCGGATCTCTCGGCACACCAGCCTACGACACTTTTGCGGGAAATACTACAGCAACTAGTGGTGCTGACGGAGGCGGTGCGACAGGCGCCGAGGGCGGCGCCGGCACCCCCCCCCGACGGCGGCCCCGAGTGCGGCGCCGGCAGCCCCCCCGACGGCAGCCCCCCCGACCCCGACGGCGGCCCCGAGTGCGGCGCCGGCAGCCCCCCTGACGGCGGCCCCGGACGCGGCCCCGAACGCGGCGCCAGCACCCCCCCCGACGGCGGCGCCTGCACGGACAGTGATGCCGCCGCAAGCCGCAGCCCCCCAAGCTGCATCGCCGTGCGTAGCTCCGCAACCGCCCACAGCCTCCGCCGCTAAACCGCCCGCTGGCCCGGCACCTGTGCCCTGCCAGCCCTCCTCATCCGTGAGGCCCGACGATGCCAGCAGTGTTACTGCGGACTCACTTACTACACTGCGGGAAACTGTGGCGGTGGTCAGACATCGGCAACCAGTAACACAGCTGGCCTACAACCGTCCATGGACGCTTCCCGAATGTAGTGTGACTGTGCGTCCAAGTAATTCAAAGCGGTTTTGGGAATTGGTCAAGAGGCGGGCTCTGGAGGTTGGGGACTGGGATTTAATAGAGAAAGTCGGGATGCCTAAAGATGAAAAGAAACCTGAGCGAATTATTATAGTGCCTCAAGGTGCTGTGCAGGTAGATCAAGGTGGTAGTGAACCCACAGAGGGTATCATCCAAGCCTTTCCTGTACAGAAAGCTCTTCCTAACTCAGGTCAATCTGACACACATGATGTTATCGCTTGGAAAGTGGTCCAAGATTTGCAATCCAAAGTGGCACAATATGGGCTAGGGTCTCCTGAAGTCATGCAGATTATTAGAGTGCTGAATACTGACCTGCTGCCTCCATTTGATATTAGGCATTTAGGTCAGGTATTATTTCAACCTGTACAATATTCAGTTTTTGAGGCCAATTGGAGAAAGATGGCTGAGAAAGCTGCGGCTGGGAATATGCAACTACCTCCAGCTGATCCTAGACATGGAGTTCCAGCAGATGCTCTTATGGGAGCTAATGCCTTTTCTGATCCTGATCTTCAAGCCACCTGGCATCCTCAGGTCCTTGAGCAGGCTCAGAAGATTGGTATGGGAGCCCTATTAAAAGGCATAGACATGGCTGCTCCTAAAACACGATATGTGAAAATAACTCAGGGGCAGAAAGAGCATTTTTTATCTTTCGTAGAAAAGATTGCTGCCACCCTCGAGAAGCAGGTCGAAGATGAGACCTTGCGGCAGCTGTTGTGCAGACAACTAGCAAGAGATAATGCCAATGATGAGTGTAGAAAGATCATAGATGCTTTGCCAGGGGAACCCACACTAACAGACATGGTTGAAGCCTGTTCCAAAGTGGGATCTGAGGATCCTAAGTCTGCTCTGGCTGCAGTTCTGCAGCCTATTCAATTAAATTCTGATCGTGGACTAAAAAGGCAACCTAAGGTTGAGAGCAAGCAGAAACAGGTTAGACAAAAGAAGAAGAAGAAGGAGAACAGGGAAGCTGCTCACTGCGAGAGATGCGATAGGCCCGGTCATTTTGCAAAATACTGTCGATCTATGTACCATGCCAATGGTCGACCCTTGACACACTCGGGAAACTCGACCAGGAGCGCAAAGGGGATGTGCGCTCAGACACAAATACTTCCCCAGGGCATGGCACCGACACAGGCCTACTCAGCCAGCTTAGAGCCGGCACCCAGGGATCAATCGGAGTGGATGTGCACACCGCAGCAACAGTCATCTTAGAATCCTGTCATGTTTATAAGGTTCCCTTGAACGTATTCGGGCCCCTAGGACAGGGACTGAGTGCATTGCTGGTGGGAAGATCTAGTGTCACCTCTCAAGGGATCTTTGTACACCCAGGAGTTATTGATGCTAACTTTACAGGCCAGATTTGTGCTATGGTTTCCACACCCACCCCCCCTGTCACTATTCCTGAAAAGACTCAAATTGCTCAACTTGTGCCTTTCAAGTCGTGTGTTCCCAGGACAGAACAACGAAGTCGTGGAGATGGCGGCTTTGGATCTACGGGACTTCCGCAGGTCTTCTGGACCGCAGACATCTCTAGCCAAAAGCCGCAGATGACATGTACCCTAATCCTGCCAAATGCCCAGCCGTCCAGGATTCAGCTCCGAGGTTTGATCGACACGGGTGCTGACGTGACAATCATCTCCTTCTCTGCGTGGCCTCCTACGTGGCCTTTAGCCCCTGTGGGGTCAGCCATTGCAGGGTTGGGGGGAACCACACAGATCTATTTAAGCGAACAACCTGTGGTGGTGAAAAATGCAGAGGGGCAAACAGCTACAGTTCGGCCCTATGTCACTGCAGCTCCGCTTAACCTCTGGGGGCGGGATGTATTGGCAGCTTGGGGGGTACGGATTGGGACAAATTTTTGATGGGGGCCACTGTGCTGAAGGGCGCAGAGTATCCTACGCTGCCTTTGCGGTGGCTAGTAAGCAAATCCATCTGGCAACCCCAGTGGCCCCTACCAAAAGAGAAACTAGTCGCCCTTCATCAGTTAGTTCAGGAGCAATTACAACAGGGACACCTTGAGCCTTCCACTAGTCCCTGGAACACTCCTGTTTTTGTAATTAAGAAAAAATCAGGAAAATGGAGATTGTTGCAGGATCTCCGGAAAATCAATGCAGTGATGGAAAGTATGGGGGCATTGCAGCCTGGTATGCCCTCACCCACCATGATTCCAGCAGGGTGGGAAATCCTGATCATTGATTTGAAGGATTGCTTTTTCACTATTCCTTTACATCCTAATGACAAGCCAAAATTTGCTTTTACTGTGCCTGCAGTTAACAATGCCGAACCTGCGAAGAGGTATCAATGGAAGGTTCTACCTCAGGGCATGAAGAACAGCCCGACTATCTGCCAATGGTATGTCGCTCAAGCTTTGTCCGGAGTCCGCGAGCAGTTTCCTGAGGCATACTGCTACCATTACATGGATGATATCCTGGTAGCAGCATCCACCCAGGACGAGCTGCTGAGGATACAGCCTCGGCTGCTCGCTGCTCTGCATTCTTATGGATTGCAGGTGGCTCCGGAGAAAGTTCAAAAGCATCCTCCTTGGAAATACTTAGGAGTCAAAATTCTGGATCAAACTATACAACACCAAGAGGTGCAATTCTCGGGTTCTATTAAAACCCTGAATGATGCTCAGAAATTGCTAGGTATCATCAATTGGTTACGTCCCTATCTAGGGCTAACCACGGCACAACTTTCCCCGCTTTTTAATATTTTAAAGGGGGACCCCGAGTTGAATTCAGCTCGGAAATTGACTCCTGAAGCGCGACGAGCGCTGGAGGAGGTTCAACAGGCTGTTTCTGCTCATCAGGTTTATCGAGTGGATCCCTCCATTGATATCACTGTTTTCATTACCACTCCAGATTTTCATCCTACAGGTATCATTGGCCAGTGGAATAAACAGTGGCCCGATCCTTTGCATATTTTGGAATGGGTCTTTTTGCCACATCAGCCAAAAAAGACAGCATCCACATTGTTTGAATTGATCGCTTGTCTGATAATCAAATGCCGCCAAAGGTGTTTGCAATTAATGGCAGCGGATCCTGCAGCAATTGTTCTTCCAGTACAGCAGGAACACTTTGAGTGGAGCCTTACTAACAGTGCTCCTCTGCAAAGTGCGCTGCAAAACTTTTCGGGACAGATTGCTTATCATCTGCCCAGCCATAAGTTACTGCAATTGGCAAAATCGACAAGCTTTACCTTGCGGCCAAAAAATAGTCGGGTGCCAGTGCAAGGACCCACCGTCTTCACCGACGGGTCCGGGAAAACCGGGAAAGCTATTGTTACCTGGAAGGAGGAATCTGAGTGGCAGGTGCTGGAAGGCCACGAGTCAGGCTCAGCCCAGTTGGTTGAACTGAGGGCTGTTGCCATGGCTTTTCAGCGGTTCTCGCAGGTACCTTTGAATTTGGTCACTGATTCTGCTTACGTAGCAGACATAACCCAACGCTTAGATTGTTCACTTTTGAAGGAAGTGAATAATGCGGCTCTGTTTTCACTATTGAAAACTTTGTGGTGTGCAATTCAAGCTCGAGTTCATCCGTATTACATTTTGCATATCCATAGTCACACCAACTTGCCAGGTTTTATAACAGAAGGCAATGCCAGGGCTGACATGCTAGCTAACCCTGCTTGGGTAGCGCCTCAGCCTGACAAAATTGCGCAAGCCAAGGCATCGCATAATTTCTTCCATCAAAGTGCGCATACCCTGCAGAAGCAGTTCCATTTAACGCCCACTGAGGCTCGGGACATTGTCAGCGCTTGCGCTGACTGCCACGGACTTGCGGCACCTCTGCCATCGGGGGTAAACCCCAGGGGTCTAAAGGCCCTGCAGCTTTGGCAGACGGATGTAACGCATGTTCCTGAATTTGGCAGGTTTAAGTATGTGCACGTGTCTATTGACACTTTCTCCTCAGCTATGTGGGCGTCTGCTCATACTGGGGAGAAAGGTCGCGATGTCATTGCCCATTGGAAACTCGCCTTCGCGGTCTTGGGCGTGCCTTTTTCTGTGAAAACCGATAATGGCCCGGCCTACGTCTCACAGAAGACGCGGCAGTTTTTACACCTATGGGGTGTAAATCATACTTTGGGTATTCCGCATTCTCCTACTGGCCAAGCCATTGTTGAACGCGCTCATGGCACTTTGAAGCGTGTTTTAGATAAACAAAAAGGGGGAATGCATGGAGAAACCCCACAGAGTCGACTAGAAAAAGCATTATATACAATTAATCATCTTACAGTGCCACCAAATTCAAATAATCCTGTTATTCTGAATCATTTTCTTTCGTTGCAGTCTTCAGGCGAGACACACCTACCTCGAGCGAAAGTCTGGGTACGGGACCTACTCACTAAGAAGTGGGAAGGCCCATATGAGCTTATTGCTTGGGGTCGTGGGTATGCTTGCGTTTCCACAGATACTGGGGTACGATGGCTACCTGCAAGATGCGTTCGCCCTGACCTGCGGCACCAGAAGCAGAACAGGCAACCTCCAAGGCAACCTTCAAATGACGGCCAGAATGCGGATCATTTGATTGATGATCCTCCTGATGACGACCAAGACATCGACCATCAGCCCGGTCCTTCTACAAGCAGAGACTGAACTTAAAGTTTCTTATGTTATGGAGTCAGAATGTAGAGCCCTTAAGGCTATTTAGAATTAATGACTGGACGTATAACTGGGTTTGCTATATGCGTATCTCTTATGGCATTGCTGGAGAATCTCTCTGCCTACTTTAAATTAGTCTTAAACAAAAAGGGGGAATTGTGGATACAAAAAGGCTAGAAGCAGAAATTTTCCAGCTACTGCAGCGTCCTGTGAAAGTTCCTTTTCCCATGCAGGCTAGCTGAGAAACAGTTTGAGGTTTTTGTAAACTAAGACTTTATCTTGCACCTGTAGCTTGTTATGCAGTCTTGTTTATGGCACACTGGGAAAGTTGTTTTGAAATGGGTGTTGTAGCATTTAGCCAATCACTCTGGGAGGTGGATGGTCAAGCGACCAATTGCCTTGGCCATCCTTGTGAACCATATTATATATATATACGGATTTGTAATTAATAAACGGCTGATGCTGCTACTGCTGCTGCTGCTCCTGCTGTTGGCGTTGGCTCTTTCTCCTGCACCTGAATTCTGTGTCGTTCTTCTCTCCGTCCCCGAGACGGCTGCGACAGTGGTGGATGCTCCATCCCTGGAGACGTTCAAGGCCCGGTTGGATGAGGCCCTGAGCAACCTGATCTAGTTGGAGATATCCCTGTTCCTTGCAGGGGGGTTGGACTAGATGACCTTTGAAGGTCCCTTCCAGCCCTAACCATTCTATGATTCTATGATTCTATGATTCTCGCATCTCCTTACAATGGCTACCTCTGCAGCACCTCCCCTGCTACCAAAACCCCATGACATAAACCCAGCACAGTGTCACATTTGCTAACTTCCAGTCAAGTAGGACCTCCCCAGTTAGTCAGGACTGCTGATAAATGATTGATAGTGGCTTGGTGAGCACTTCTGCCAGCTCCCTCACTACCCTTGGGTGGATCTCATCCAGCCCCATAGGCTTGTGTGTGTCTAAGTGGCGTAGCAGGTCGCTAACCATTTCCCCTTGGATTATGGGGGCTTCAATCTGCTCCCCATCCCTGTCTTCCAGCTCAGAGAGCTGGGTGCCCCCAGAACATCTGGTCTTACTGTTAAAGACTGAGGCAAAGAAGGAATTAAGTACCTCAGCCTTTTCCTCATTCTTTGTCACTATGTTTCCTCTTGCATCCAATAAAGGATGGAGATTCTCCTTAGCCCTCCTTTTGTTGTGAATGTATTTACAGTAACATTTTTTTTCAGCTTCAGGACAGGATTTCACCATCATTGCTGAGGCAGCAGTTGCGATCCATCTCCCTTGATAGCAGCTATGTGGTTATCTTTGCCAGTCACTCTCTGTCCCTGATAACAGGGATGAGCCATGGTACCTCCGTACCACTCTACTCCCCATTCCAAGGATATTATACATTCCGCTCGACCTGAACAGGCCTTGTCCATGTCAACCGCATTACGTTCCTGGGAGCAGCAACTGTATCTCGCCTCAAAGTTGGTCTAATATTACAGCTTATGTTAAGATGTAAGCTGAACTTTGGGGGACAATGTTCTCCCATTCCCCCCAATTTCTGTTATTTTTCCACATGCCCCCAGGCTTATCTCTAGCGAGTCTGGTTTTCTATGATATAATTGCCATCACGGAGACATGGTGGGATGATACACACAACTGGAGTGCTGTGTTGGATGGCTACAAGCTCTTCAGGAGAGATAGGCCAGGCAGGAGAGGAGGGGGAGTGGCGCTGTATGTTAGGGAGGGTTTTGAATGTCTGGAGATCAGCAATGGTGATGAAAGGGTAGAATGCTTGTGGGTCAGAATAAGGGGGAAAGCCAATAGGGCTGGCATCACAGTGGGAGTCTGCTATAGACCACCCACCCAGGAAGAAGATGTAGATGAAATATTCTACAAACAATTAGAGGAAGTCTCACAATCACAGCCACTAGTTCTTGTGGGTGACTTCAACCTACCAGATATTTGCTGGAATTTGAATACAGCAGTGAGGAAACAGTCCAGGAGGTTCCTAGAGTGTCTGGAAGACAACTTCCTGATACAGCTGGTGAGGGAACCAACCAGGGAAGGCTCCCTGCTGGACCTGCTGTTTACCAACAGAGAAGGACTCATTGACGGTGTCAAGGTTGGAGGCTGTCTTGGACATAGTGACCATGAAATAATAGAATTTTCAGTCATAGAAGCAGTAGGGAGAGGGGTCAGCAGAACTGCTGCCTTGGACTTCCGGAGGGCAGACTTCAACCTTCTTAGGAGACTGGTTGGAAGGGTCCCTTGGGAGTTGATCCTGAAAGGCAAAGGGGTCCAGGAAGCCTGGACAATTCTCAAGAGGGAAATCTTCAGAGCCCAGGAGCAGGCTGTCCCAGTGAACCGCAAGACGAGCCAGAAGGGCAGAAGACCAGCCTGGCTGAACAGAGAGCTCTGGCTAGAGCTCAAGAAGAAAAAGAAAGACTATGACCTATGGAAGAAGGGGCAAGTCACTCACGAAAACTACAAGGATTCTGTGAGACGATGCAGGGAGAAAATGAGAAAGGCAAAAGCCCAGCTGGAGCTTAATCTGGCAGCTAACATAAAAGACAATAAGAAAGGTTTCTACAAATACCTTAACAGTAAAAGGAGGGTTAGGGAGAATCTCCACCCCTTGCTAAATGCAATGGGAGAAATAGTGACTGGGGATGAAGAAAAGGCTGAGGTACTCAATGCCTTCTTTGCTTCAGTCTTTAATGGTCAGACTAACTCACTGGGTGATATGCCTCTAGAACCAAATGGTGGAGATGGAGAGCATTATCAAGGTTTCTTTCAAGAGGAAATGGTAAGTGAACTGCTGCACAGCTTAAATGTGCAGAAGTCTATGGGGCCGGATGAGATCCACCCAAGAGTTCTGAGGGAGCTGGCGGAAGTGCTCACCAAGCCACTCTCCATCATTTACCAACAATCCTGGCTAACAAGGGAGGTACCAGCTGACTGGAGGTTGGCAAACGTGACACCGATCTACAAGAAAGGGAAGAGGGAAGACCCAGGGAACTACAGGCCTGTCAGTCTGACCTCAGTGCCAGGTAAACTCATGGAGCAGATCCTCCTTAGTGTTATCATGCGTCATGTACAGGACAGTCAGATGATGAGGCCCAGTCAACATGGATTTATGAAGGGCAGGTCTTGTTTGACCAACCTGATCTCCTTCTATGATAAAATGACCCGTTTACTGGACAAGGGAAGAACTGTGGATGTTGTTTACCTCGATTTTAGCAAAGCCTTTGACACTGTTTCCCATAACATTCTTCTGCAGAAGCTGGCTGCCTATGGCTTGGACGGGTGTACGCTTCGCTGGATCAAAAACTGGCTGGACGGCCGGACCCAGAGAGTGGTGGTGAATGGAGTTAAATCCAGCTGGCGGCCAGTCACCAGTGGTGTTCCACAGGGCTCAGTGTTGAGGCCTGTTCTCTTTAACATCTTTATCAATGATCTGGATGAGGGGATCGAGTGCACCCTCAGCAAGTTTGCAGATGACACTGAATTGGGAGGTAGTGCTGATCTGCCTGAGGGTTGGGAGGCTCTACAGAGGGACCTGGGCAGACTGGATCGATGGGCTGAGGCTAACTGTATGAAATTCAACAAGACCAAGTGCCGGGTCCTGCACTTGGGCCGCAACAACCCCCTGCAGCATTACAGGCTTGGGGAAGTGTGGCTGGAAAGCTGCACAGCAGAGAAGGACCTGGGGGTGCTGGTCGACAGCCGATTGAACATGAGCCAGCAGTGTGCCCAAGCAGCCAAGAAAGCCAACGGAATCCTGGCATGTATCAGAAACAGTGTGGCCAGCAGGAGCAGGGAAGTGATTGTCCCCCTATACTCAGCACTGGTGAGGCCACACCTGGAGTACTGTGTCCAGTTTCGGGTCCCTCACTTCAAGAAGGACGTTGAGGTGCTGGAGCGGGTTCAGAGAAGGGCAACGAAACTAGTGAACGATTTAGAGAACTTGTCCTATGAGGAGCGGCTGAGGGAGCTGGGACTGTTTAGTCTGGAGAAGAGGAGGCTCAGAGGGGACCTTATCGCTCTCTACAGTTACCTGAAAGGACGCTGTAGGGAGATGAGGGTTGGTCTCTTCTCCCACGTTATGAATGACAGGACAAGAGGGAATGGCCTCAAGTTACGCCAGAGGAAATTTAGGTTAGATATCAGGAAAAATTTCTTTACAGAGAGGGTTGTGAAGTATTGGAACAGGCTGCCCAGGGAGGTGGTGGAGTCCTCATCCCTGGAGGTGTTTAAAAACCGTGTGGATTTGGTGTTGAGGAACATGGTTTAGGGACCCTGACAATGCAGGGTGAATGGTTGGACTCGATCTTGAGGGTCTCTTCCAACCAAATGATTCTATGATTCTCCCTTTCCCCTTTCAAATCTAGTTTAAAGCTCTTCCAATGCGCCCTGCTAACTCCTTTGCAAAGATCCTTTACCCCCTTTGAGACAGGTGTACCTCATCTGTCACCAGCAGGCCTGGTGTCATATACACTGACCCACGATCAAAAATCCCAAAATTTTGCAGGTGACATCAGGCTCGAAGCCAGGTATTGATCTGTTGCCTCTTCCCTGCTTCTTCCCTCATCGTTCCCTGCAACTGGAAGGATAGAGGAAAACACTACTTGTGTTCCTGATCCCTTAACCAGTCATCCCAAGGCCCTGAAGTCTCTCTGGATTGCCCTCAGGTTTCTTGTTGCAACTTCATCACTGCCTACCTGAAAAAGCAATAATGGATAATAATCTGAGGGCTGTACCAGGGTAGGAAGTTTTCTCTTCACATCTTTAACCTGGACCTCAGAGACGCAACAGACCTCCCTAAGAAGTGGGTCTCGTCTGCATATTGGGCCTTCTGTTCCCTGCAGAAGAGAGTCTCCTATGACAATAACCCACCTTTTTTTCTTTATGGAAGCAGTTTTGATTCAGGGTGTAGGCTGACTTAACCTTGGCAACTCCTCCAACCTAGATGAACCATCATCCTTGTCATTGTTCAGCTCCACTTGCAGAGCCTTGTACCAAGGGCACCTGGTAAGGTGGGATAGTCACAGAGGAGACACGCTTGCTCCTGGCCCTGCCCAGGTCTTGTCAGTCGCTGACAGGTCTTGTGTGAGCTGTGGGCTCCTGGCTTCCTCTGAGGTTCCCCTGGTTCAGCAAACCCCACTGTGCACTGCATTAGAGCGCTCCGCTGCAGATCGTGCCAGCACCGGAGCTGCTCGCCTCAGCGATGTAGCTTTATTTGGTATCATATCTGACACAGCCCCTTGAACATGTACTTACTGAAAATGAGGTGTTTTCTCATGCTACTGAGGGATGCAGAAATGAGAACAACAAAAAGAAGCCACATCATTGTACATCATGACAATGTTTTCCACTACAAGAGATAAAAGTTATCTTCAGCATTTTTTTTCAATTTCTAAATAAAGATTGGTTCTTATCTAGTATTTAATTAGTCATTGATCTTTTGAGAAAAAGTCCATATAGTAGTTAATCATGATTGAAGGAAAGAGAAAACTTACAAATACATATATACACAAAGACAAGAAATGTCAACACCACTTTTGTATTTTATTGTGGAACTGAGTTTGTTTCCTTTACATCAAATATCCTCAATGGAAGAGGGGACATTGCACACAAATATCATAAAAGCACTACTTATTACTTTTACTGAAAACTAATTTTCTACATTAGATATGACTGGATAGAATAGAGGCGATGCAGGATTATAAGACCTAATACCATACACAGCTGCAGACTGACACAAACACCATTCAGAACAAGAGAGAGGAGGTGTGTGAGGTGCTTCTCAGCCAGCAACAAGACTGTTTCTTTCTATAGTTTGGAAGATGATGGCTGCATGCAAATGCATGAAAGCATATTTCAGATTTCCTCTCTTACAGTTGTGATTACAGCCCAATCTGGAAGAGGTAGCTCTGTCATCTGGAGCTCCTAGCTAGTCTAGTGCAGAGAAGCTTTTTTTCTTTGTCTTCTTTTTTTTTTCTTTCAATATTTTTATGCCATTGTTTTATTTATTTACCTTTTTTTAGATTTTTTGTAAAGTCACAACAAATATACTTTTTTCTTTTTTTTTTATTTTAGGTAGCAAACATTTTTAAACCAGGTGAATAATATAATTGCATTCTAAGAAATGCTTACCCCTAGTTGCTTTTAGTGTTTTGTTCAATTAAGTGAAAAGATGAAAGCTTACAGTTTCTTACAAGTGTAAACATGTTACTTTTTTCTTTTCTAATAAACTCAGACCAACAAAACTACTATTTCTCTCAAAAACATCATTACCGAGCAAGAACCCCTTGAGACAGATGAACAAAGAGAAGCATATGACAGAAACGTCCTAAATGCACAGTAAGTGCTCTTTGAAGCTGACTTGCTTGTGGTGGGAAGGATTGAAAATTCAATTAATGCATTGATTAAATCCTAGTGAATGAGTACCAGAACTCTCCTAAAATGCATAAGCTATTGTAGACAATTAAAGAAAAATTAATATACACAGTTAGCTCCATTCACCACAATA
This sequence comes from Tauraco erythrolophus, assembly GCF_009769465.1. Classification (NCBI taxonomy): domain Eukaryota; kingdom Metazoa; phylum Chordata; class Aves; order Musophagiformes; family Musophagidae; genus Tauraco; species Tauraco erythrolophus. The sequence goes on along the minus strand of NW_028238576.1, from coordinate 19,258 downwards.
TGTAAGATAATAACAAAAAAATAATAAGTGAATTCTATGAAAGATGGGGTGAAAAGCAGAGGTCAGTGAAGTCAGGCCTATCATAGGACGTTGAAAAGGCATGCAAAAGAGGCCCTGTCCAAGTTCAGGAGTGGAATGTGATCTCTAAAGTTAATTCTTCATTTAATTTTATGAAGCAGTATAGTAATAGCATAAAGATCATGACTGGGGATGCTGTTATGAGCAATATCATCATTTAAATGGAGTGTCTTTTACACTCAGATATTGAATCTTTATAATTAATCAATAACAAACCATGCTCCTAGAAATCTATGCTGATCAACAGCACTCATCGTCATTTGATGACTGTTACTAAACTAATTGTGTAGTATTATGATTAGCACAGTTAGATTAGTTCCACAGGCAGGAAAGACATTAAGGGCAAGAGAAGCTAACAGAGGAGTTCATTGCTGTGTTACACTCAGGCATGATTACCATTTAAAAGGGAATGGATAGAACAGGCATTAGAATACCTCAGAATAGCCAGACTGGGTTTTTAATATTCTTGTAACAGCAAAAAATGAATGAACATTTTAAGATGGGTTGTAACGGCCTAATTATTATTATTTTTAAGGTAAACCAAATGCTTGAGCTGTCACAAACTTACTTGGGGAGATTTGAGGCTTGATTCTAATTTCATTTACAGTAGGACCAAATGACTGTAACTTCCCTGATTGTAGTGAAATTTCTCCTGACTCACAAGAGTAAGTGGCATAAGTGAGATTAGTCTCAGGACCACTTTTGTACTTAGATTTTTCTACCAAAGCAGAGGTACAAACCATTTCAGATATTGTCAGAAAATCAGAAAATCTGTTCCTACCCACTCAAAAAGTTTGAAATATGACCTATATAAGAAAGTAGACAAAGCAGAATTGTAGAAATAGTACAACTATTCTGCCAAACATTTTACTTCATAACTTTGAAGACTATGTATTAAAAAAGCAATTTTAAGTGAATGATTATGAGCCCAGCAAACATGCTTGTTTTCACAATACATTTCTATCTGCCTTTTCTGCCATAGTCATTCTGAGTTATTCTTAATGACTTAAAAGGTATAGTAATAAATAAAACAACATTGCTAGAGAAACCTAAAAAAAAAGAAGACATTAAAAATAAATAAAAAAATCCCAACAATTGACAAACAGTAATTCACAGCATTAAATAGGTCTCAGAAGCCCACATTTAAAGGGCCCTAAAGCAGTATAAAAAAGCCTCTCATAAAAATTAGGAGTGCAAACATATACCTATTAAACAAAAAATATTCTAACAATGTAAAATTGAATTATAAGTAAAGAAAATAAAATGAGGTCATAGTTCACTACATTGTGAAACTTAATACCAGTCATAATGGTGAATCATACAGACCAGTGCATATCTTCATTTTGGAAGCCTTTACAGCTTTAAATTCAGATTTGCAAACCTCTTACAATGTAACAAGATTTTTTTATTGTGATAAAACTTCTGAGACTAAAAAATCCAAACTGTCTTAAATGATGGAACTGTTCTACATGCTGTTACACTGCAAGCAGTCTAGAGAAGGAAAGAAGAGAGGGGAGGGGAGGGGAGGGGAGGAACTTATTTTAGCTTATTGCTTATTCTATCTTTTTTCAAGATCTTATGAGGATTGAGAATGTAGATTACACCCTTGTAAATATTAGGCAATCAACATTTCAAATCTCATTTTCTGTCATCATCAATAGATTAATTTTACCACCAGGGTGCCCCTAACCCCCTGCCCCCAAAAAGGTTTCGGCAGTTGCCTATTTTCAATAAATCTTACCTCAATATCCATTCTCACTAGAACCTTAAACAACATTATTAATTTATCTTAGAAAATGACTAAAAAAATTGCCTTCACCTGAAAAATTTTTCTTTTCATTTCCTGTAAATGAAAACCTTTGTTAAAAATCTATTAAAAGTTCACACAGCACTAAAAAAAAAAAGGTTTCTGTACATTTGTTCCCATATTTACTCTTAAATTAAGCAAATAAGATAAGACAAAGGAAGGTTGGATACTGTACAGACTCGCAGGTAACCTTTTTTGTCATCCTGAATATTTCACTAAGTTTTGCAACTCTGATACTGAATACCACTTCAATCTTGCTTCCATAGTACAAAAGAAGCTTTAAAGGAAAAAGCTCATCTTTCCTTGTTGAGCTGTCCTGGTGCATCAATGAATTGTTCACAGAACTAACATACATAATTCATAGCACCAAGCCATTTGACCAGTCAGATAGGTTTCTAGTACCATACATGCACACTCAAACTTCTTTACTGGTGTAACTATGATCCTACAGAGATGTTTTATAAATTTGCTGTCTCAACATTAAAAAATAAGAGTATCGAATTTCTTTGTACATTCAAGTCACTTTCTAAGGCAAATTGTCTACTATATGTACTCCCAACTGCTTTGGTATTTTACTTGAGTTAATTGCCAGTGGACATGAGTGTTTAAGCATGTGGACTGGTCAGTTCTGATTGGAATAAGTGGATTTTTACTGGGAGTATGCCTTAGAAAAACAATTCTGCATTTTGAGAGAAAGGTTTTAGAATTCTGAATGGAATTCAGACTACGTGCATATTTGGACTACGATTGTTATGGTATGTCAGTATGCAGAGTTCAAATTAAAGCGGAAAACTGCTAATGAGCGTTTAGGTTGTATGTCCCTTCCTAGCCATATTCTGCTTCTCTTTATTTTCCAGATAACTTAATCCTGTAAAGTAAGGACCTCCTTTGCGATAGCTCAGATTGATACAAATTTAAAACTTCCTTTTCATATGAGTGCATAAACAGACTGCAGTAAGCGATATAGCTATTGCCATGAGACTACTGGAGATCTAATTGTTTATTACTTTCTCCTCCTATCCCTCTCTCTCTTTCTCTTTGTGTTTCTTTAGAGGGCAAATGCCTCTACCTGGCAGAAGTCAGTTGGGGTTGCTAGTACATGGTTTCCAAATGTTCAGTGGAAATGAAACTGGATCTGTATTTTTGCAGTAATTTGAACCCTACTGTGGGAATACTGATATTTCCCCTAGCAATCAGCGAAGATTGAAAAATATTAGTGACTTGCACCACTGTGATACAGTATAGCATTTTGCAGGTATACAGTTCAGCAGTTGAAATAGATGGGTTAAATTTTTAGAAAAGGTGTTTTCAAACTGAAGAATTTCTGAAAACAAAGTTAAATCTTATGGTGCATTGGTCTCGTTCTTACAGTTCAATCTTGCACGCAGGAAAAGATTCATCTTGCATAACAACGGTGCTGCTGCTTGCCAAAACCGTGATGTTGAGGTCCTGCTGTTTCTCATGGGTTTCTTGGTACCATTCCCTCATCACTTCTGAGTCATGAGTTGGGATTAAGGTCACCTGCAACACAAAACAGGAGAACTCCTGAGGAACGGATAACAGAAACAACTGATAAGAAAAATGTCTTTGTAAGAAGTTCCGGCCAACAAGTATGATTCCCTTTTGGAAGGAGTAGATCTTTATGCAATAAATACTTAAACAAATGGATGGATAAAAGGAAATAAACAAACATGTAGATAAGATAAAATGACTGTAAAGAAGCAGTTTATTAAAATAAAACCTTGGTTCTCTAAGGTGATGAGATGCAACTTTCCAGAGAAGTAGCAGTCTGTAGTCTACACCGATAGCTCTTCAGATTATGGTCAAATATTTTGTTTACTTATCATGTTGGAAAGGCACATGAAGTTTCCAAGTGTATGTGATTACCATATAAAACATGAAACATTCACTTTTCTTTCCTACTTAAAACCTGCAAGGTTTCCAAACTAAAATCATATATGGTATAGCAACAAGCATTTAATGCTGTCCAGCACGACATCGTTGTCTCTGAATTCGAGAGACGTGGATTTGACGGATGGACCACTCGCTGGATAAGGTCAACACACTGGAGGGAAGGGATGCCATCCAGAGGGACCTTGACAGGCTGGAGAGGTGGGCCTGTGCAAACCTCATGAAGTTTAACAAGGCCAAGTGCAAGGTCCTGCATGTGGGTCGGGGCAATCCCAAGCAGTAGTACAGGCTGGGCGGAGAATGGATTGAGAGCAGCCCTGAGGAAAAGGACTTGGGGGTGTTGGTTGACGAGAATCTCAACACGAGCCGGCAATGTGTGCTGGCAGCCCAGAAAGCCAACCGTATCCTGGGCTGCATCAAAGGAAATGTGGCCAGCAGGTCGAGGGAGGGGATTCTGCTCCTCTACTTAGCTCTCCTGAGACCCCACCTAAAATACTGCGTTCAGCTCTGGAGTCCCCAACACAAGAAGGACATGGAGCTGTTGGAATGGGTCCAGAGGAGGGCCACGAAGATGATCCGAGGGCTGGAGCACCTTTGCTATGAAGACAAGCTGAGAGAGTTGGGGTTGTTCAGCCTGGAGAAGAGAAGGCTTCGGGATGATCTTATAGCAGCCTTCAGTACCTGAAGGGAGCCTATAAGAAAGCTGGAGACGGGCTTTTTACAAGGGTATGTATAGAACAAGGGGCAATGGCTTTAAACTGAAAGAAGGCAGATTTAGATTAGATCTAAGGAAGAAATTTTTTACAATGATGGTGGTGAAACACTGGACCAGGTTGCCCAGAGAAGTTGTAGATGCCTCATCCCTGGAAGTGTTCAAGGCCAGGTTGGATGAGGCTTTGAGCAACCTGGTGTAGTGGAGGGTGTCCCTGCCCATGGCAGGGGAGTTGAAACTAGATGATTTTGAAGGTCCCTTCCAACCCTAACCATTCTATGATTCTATGATTCTAAGATGAAATAGCCAAATGGCCCTGTAAGCCAGTTCCCAACTGCTTTATTCTCCAGAGATAGGTCAGAAGGGCCAGAAATGGGAGAGCAGCTGAATATGGTGCAGCTCTGTGCTTCACTTGGGTGTCCTCTCACATCACTGGTGAAATAAGGTACTCAGACTGGGAACTCTTGTCCCCAGCAGCTGCTTTGGCTTCCTGTAGTTGCTTCCCAGAGAATTTTAAATCTGCAAGTAGAAATTCTAGTGAAGAGCCTACCTGCATGTTACTCTCCCACTGGGCCTTGCCGTCCAGCAGGGAGTCCAGAACAGCCCTGCTTGGCTCCTCAGCTGCAGAATCATTTCCGCTCACCACATAGTAGGATGACCGCACCCTCTTGAAAAACTCAACATCAACATTCTTGCTATTGCTATGGTTTGGAATGTACACTAGATCCAAATACACCGGAGATCCTGGAGGCACCGCTGTAGATTTTGCTGACTTACTATTCCCAGGTCCTTTGGAAATCAAACAACAAAAGAATATATCACAGGCTGGTTAAAAACATACATCTATTAATTACCATTTGTCCTGGTTTCAGCTGAGACAGAGTTAGTTTTTCTTTTTAGTAGCTGGAATAGCTCTATGTTTTGGATTTAGTATGGGAGTTGTTATGAAAATAATGTTGATAGAGCACTGATTTTTATAGTTGACACTGAGACATCAAAGACTTTTCAGCTTCCCATGTTTTCCCAGAGTGTAGGAGCACAACAGGATAGGGGGGAGCATGGCTGAGACAAAGGGTCCACAACTGCCCTTATGATTTGAATTTAGACTTAGGATTGAGGGCCAAATTGGCCAATGAAGTATTCCATGTCATGCAACGTCATGTCCGGTATATAGATGAGGGTTGACTGGTAAAGAAGGGCTTTTTGCTCTTCCATGGGGCTCTCACTCTCGGACTCTCGAAGTGCTATCTCTCTCTTGCTCTATTTTCGGGCCTCTCACTCATCTGGGATTGCAGTGTCGGGACTTATCTGTTTCGAGATCGCTTGCTGGGATGGGACAGGCATTGGTCACCAGGTGGTGAGCAATTACACTGTGCATCACTTATTTGTATATATTATTATCATTATATATATATTAATACATCATTATTATTTATCATTATTAATTTTAATTTTATATTATTATTATTGAATTGTTCTTATCTCAAGCCACAAGTCTCCTTCTATTTTCTCCTTTAATTCTCTTCCACATTCGCCATGGGGCGGGGGAGGGTGAACGAGCGACTGCATGGCATTTAGTTGCCAGCCGAGTTAAACCATGACATCATTATAACTGCTGAGATGATATTCTTAAAATTGCTAGCATTGGTTAAGCATTACATAGCTACAATTGTACTTCTGTGTCCTCTGAAACAATTATGGCATTACCCTCCGATATCTAATGACACATTCCAGCTTTGTTGTATGCCAATTATGATTGTACTGGGAGGAAAAAATGGAATAAAAGTAACTAACTATATAATACAATAAAAATTCACTACCACATAACCAACATTTGACTGAACCTTTCCCAGTAATATACCAATATTATCCAACAATTACTATGCAGGGCTGTAATTACTGAATTACCATTCAATAAATGGCAGTATTATTTTCCAAGTTAAGAAGTATAGCTTTTTGAAAGTCTCAAGTATGCCTGATTATAAAAGCTAGGGTCACACAGGGAGCCATGCAGAAGTAGTCCTGAGATTTGGAGTATCAGCACATATCAAGACATAGTAGCTGTTGATATGCTCAGACTGTCTTACAGTTGCATCAGGAAGCTACCACATGTGAGCAGAAAGAGGGGCAAAGAGGAACTTGGTAGCACAGAGAAATTTCCTAAAGCAATTACTTCAGGAAACTGAGAACAAATGTTTGTTTGCCTGCTGGATCCTTATTTGCATACACAAACTAGTCATTTATCACAAAAAGTAGAGGGAAGCACGTTTTTGCTGCTATACATAGTGTAGTATCTATTCTAAGAAGAGGTTCAGTCAAAAGGAAGTTCAAAGTTTAAACACTCACATTAAAAATACTACAAAAAAAATTGCTTTTGCTACACACTGGATCACAGTGTGAACTTACATTCAGGATTCAACCAGTAATTGTATCCAGATGATCACCATTTATGTTTTATTGGTCTTCTCATGATGTTACAGAGCATGAAGTTTGGTAAACTAAATTATCTGAGCAATACACTCTATTTAGGATTAGCCAGGAGAGTCCAATACAATTGTCTAGTATGACTTGCCATTCATCATAGGGCAATATGCCAAATAAGCATCATAATATGACAAGATTTCCTGAATTAGAGTTTTTAACTATTGGATATGTTACAAAATCTATCATCTTTCCTCATAAAAAATCTGTGATAAATCTTTCTGAATTGTGGATACCAACATTGGATAAAATATTAGACATTACATTTTACACTTAAATGTCATTATCAAATAGAGCTTTATCTTCAGCTCTACTGTATACCTGAGAAGTATGCTTCAAGGAAGAAGAATCTAATATAAAACTAAAGTGCTGGAGAAATGTACGGCATGAAGAAATGTATTGCTGCTTTGAAAAGCATCTACTAACAGAGACATGCAAACGATGGTGTAAGAAAGGAACAGCAGATCACTTAAAATGGGAAAGTCACAGATAGTTGAATGCTGGTTTGCTTGTACTGAATCCTAGATCTGCTCCTTGTAAAAAGCTTTCAATAGAATATCAGTCCTGACAACAGCAAAATCAAAGTATCCCCAAAACACTCTCTAACAAGATCTGCTGAAAACAACATATTAGCACAATGCCTCCTTCAGTAATCTAATTAATATTTTATTACTATTTAGAATACAAAATAGTCATTCAAAATGACATTAATTTTCTGCATGTTTAGTCATCACTGATGGGCATAAGACTTTAACTGGATTATGTGATATACATGCTCAGCTCACTGAAAGTGCTCTTACTACTGTTACCATTTTTAAAAAATACTCTTTTGAAAATTAACCCAGCAAGGTAATAAAAGCATCCAATGTCTGATAGTACCTTTGCCTCTCACAATATTAAACTGCATTATTTTATGTTAAGAGCATTGTGTCTACATGATTCTTACAATGAATAAAGTGGTTGACTTTACTACTGATTTCACTTCACCTACAAAAGTGGTACTTTTAATTCTATTAGTTGGTTAACAATTCAGACAGTTAGTATTAATTTCTTTATATTTGATGTACTCTTTCTAATTCTTCACATCTGAGCAAACTGACACATCAAGTTTCTCAGATTGCAAAAGTTAATTCAGTGAATTTCATTCATTTATATGTGATCTTAACACGTCAGATTTATATTTAAAACATGGACTTTCTTTGGGGGTTTGCTACAAACCACATTTTCAGCTGATATAAAAGCAACCTAACTTCACTGCAAAAACTAAGAAAATATTAACATTAGGGAACTCCTATCTGTCTTTACCTGTGGTTGCAGTCTTTGCTAACTTGGACGTTGTTGTATTTGCTGCATTCTTGGTGTCCTTATCTTTCTCTTCCACTCGAGACTTTACTTCTGGATTAGAGATATTTTTGGTTGCCTTCTCTACGGACTCCTTTTTTGGAGAAGCTGTTTTGGAAATTTTGTCTAAAGATTCTTTTACAGTTGGTTTTGGTGAAGCCACTTGTTTTGATTTACCATCACTTTTTTTAACAGGAGAAGACGACTTGGTCTTAGCACCCTGCTTTTTTGTCTTTGTCTTTTCTTTGAGGTCCTTCTTCAAAGGTTTACCCAAATTCTGATCGATGGGCAAAGTCTCTGGATCAACCATGGAGACATCAGGGTGCCTAGGGGAAGGGCTGTGATCCTGCATTGGGACAGGTGGTGGGTCAATTTGTTTGTACGCAATTGTCTTGTCTGTTGGAATGGTTTCTGACTCATCTTCTGAGTCAATATTAGCATCTGCAGTGATGGAAGGGCATTCCTCAGTCTCAGGAGGAACATCTGAATCAGTCTGAGATGGGACAGACTCACTCACAGACGTGGGAGGGGTTTCATCACACTGTTGCCCTTGCTGCTTTCCCCTAGAAGGTGGCTGGGCTCCCCTAGATTGAGTTAATGGCTTCTCTTGATCTTGAGACTGTTCTTCACTTGCAAACCACTCAAGGGGATTTGGGTTGATAAATGAGGGTGAAAGTTCAGTTTTAGGATGTTTATATTCACAGGAGGACACAAGACATAAGTCAACATCTTGACAGGATTCTGCTAATAATTTTCCTGGAGTAAAATGTGCATTTACTTCATAGGAATAGCTAGTAGCTTCGGATGACCTGGTGGTTTTCCCAGTTGTCTCAAATGAGTAATCTGTAGCTTCAGGTGAGCTGGTGGCTTTCCCTGTTGTCTCATAGGAGTAATTCATAGCATCAGGTGATCTGGTAGCTTTCTCACTTCTCTCATAGGAATAATGTGTGACCTCAGGTGATTTGATGGTTTTCCCAATTATCTCATAGGAATAATCTGTGACTCCTGGTGACTTCATGGTTTTCCCTGTCATCTCATAAGAATAATCTGTGACTCCTGGTGACTTCATGGTTTTCCCTGTCATCTCATAAGAATAATCTGTGACCTCAGGCAACCTAGTAGCTTTCTCTGTTATCTCATAGGAATAATCTGTGGCCTGAGGTGATCTAGATTTTGCAACTGCCTCATAGAAGTAGCTAATATCCTTTGGTGACCTAGTAGTTTTCTCTGTGGCCTTGTAAGAATAACTAAGTTCTTCTGGTGACCTGCTGCTTTTCTCCGAATCTTTTTCTGGGATGATTAAAGGTTCTGGACTGTGCTTTGTTAAGGGTTCCTGGTAACCAAATGCTTTGACAGAGGACACTTGCAGCGACAATGAAGATGTGTGACTAGCTGACACCACTTCTGTGATTTCAGGAGGTGAATCTGGAAAACTAGGAGAGTACAGAGGAGAAGATTCCCTTGGAGTTAATGGAGATAGGTCAGACTTTGGTGACACTCTTTCTCCTAGGCTCTGTATCATTTCTGAGGTAAAAGAAGAATGTAGTGATATATCTCTGGGTGGAACAGCACCTGAAAAAGTTTCTTCAGGCAGTGGTGAAGTTAACTGGGAAGGTGTATGAGCTGATGAAGTTGAGGATGAAACTTCAATTTGAGAAACTGAAATAATTTCTGAAATATCCTTCTCCTGAGAGTAAGATGACTGCTCCACAGGGGAAATCTTCCCTGCAAAAGTAGGCTTGTGTCTATCTGAAGGGCTATAATCTACTTCTGTTGGTCCATTTTCAGATATATGATGTATACTAGTACCTACAGTAGGATAGTCTGGAGATTGCCTACTGAAGTCCATTGCTAAAGACTGCTCAGGGGACTCCTGACCAAATCCTACTGACATAGTTGACTGCTCAGGAGATCTGTGATCATACACCGGGGTTCTTGATTTTGCGGTTTTAGGTGAGAAATCTGGTGGAGAAATCGACATGGGCCTTGGGCACTCTTCCTTAGATGGAGACATGTCTGTTTCCTGAAATGTTGTTGGTGTTTGTACAACTGACACTGAAAGGGAATCATCAACTTCAGTAGAGTGGGGGGATCCAACCTCAGCATGCAAAGAAGGAGATACATCATCAGTAGTTGGTTCTGGAAATGAACTAGTAGCAACAGATGCTGTAGAGACAGAAGCTACTCCTTCTATATGGGAATAGGTGTCTTCTGCTACAACCTCATCAACTGGAGTTGCAGACTTGTCAGAAACAGTGCCTTCAGAAATTGACATTTTGGTGTCGTCTTTTAAGGAACCGAACTGACCGATATCTATTTGAGGTGAGAGATCACCTGCTAACTTCTGCTCATCCAAGACCAGTGAAGACTGGAAGCTGCTGGGTTCTGTATCCTCCATTTTCCTTTCTAGGCTGAAGCCTTCCTTAATTACCATAAACTCCATGCTTTTTTCATCTTTTTTTTCTTGGAAAAGGCCCTCAGAGCTGGCTTCAGAAGCTGGGCTCATCTGAACAGGTGATTTTTCTTTTTCAGGTTTCCCCTCAGAAGGGCTTCCATAATCTCTGGTAGGAGACTTTACATCAGCACTCAAAAATGTATCATAAGTGGTCTCTGAACCTATCACTGGTGGACTCCGTAGAGGCGAGAGAACCTTTTCAATAGGAGATTCTGAATCTGGCACAGGCTCATCCATAGGGCTTATTCTGGGTTTTGCAGACTCATCTTTGACTTCACTGAGTTCAAAGCTAACAGGAGCTTCTGTTGACTTTTCACTGGTTTCAGAGGGAAGCTTACTGGACTTTTCATCAGTGGGAGACTGATAATAAGGTGTGTGGCCAGCACTACCAGCAGCAGACTGTGAGGGAGATGCTACTTCTAACGTTTTATCTTCAGGGCTTGCACAGTGCTCTTCAGCAACTTCTTGATGTACATCGGGCAATGTAGCAATGGGGACAGGCTCAGCCGAGACCTTGATCTCATTGGGAGTGAGCGAAAAGTTCACGCTACGTTCACTCAGTGGTGTTTTGGCAATGGGTGATGGAGGGGACAAACTCTCAGCTGGACTCTTGTCTGGACTATGTTTCCCACCATCTTCTGGATAGGGTTCTTTGATTTCCAATTTGGCAGTGCCTTGGATTTCACTTCCTTTTTGCCAATATACATCTTGGAATGCAGATTTGCAGAATTTGTCTTCCTCTAATGAAGAAGGTGGTGAGATGGTAGAAGCTGAGGCGCTATAGTATTTACCTTCTGTGGCCTCTGTTTTGGATCCTTCTGATAATCCATTAAAAGCATCCGGAAGTGGAGAAAGTTTAGGTCTAGCATATTCTTGAGAGTACAGTGATGTCTCATACTTGGTAATGTTCATATACTCCCGAGAAGGTGACTCGTTTTCCTCATTGTTAGTTTCATCACTCATGACATCCCGAGGTGTAGACATTTCATCCATTGGAGTTGGTTCACTGGATATTTCAATGGTAGACTGTGTATAACCTGAAGTAGCAGTGAATTCCTCAGGTTGATCTTCTCTATCTTCTTCATCAGAAACAGTGGCTTCACTTTCTGAACCACCAGGTAATGTTTCATCATGGATAGAAGAGGCTGGTTCAACTGCTGAAGATGGAGGCTCTGAGTGTTTTGTTGGTGTAATTATGAGTAGGCCATATTTATCTTCAACTTCATCAGCTTCTGCAGCTTTGTCTACCACAGCCATCACATAATCTTCTTCAGCTTCTATTTTTTCAGTCTCCTCTTCATCTCTGATGTCTTCTGCTTTGTCTTCCCCCTCTTCTTCAGTCTTTTCAGTTTCTGCCTTTTCTACTGCTTCTTCCCTGTCTCCCTCAGCCCATTCATCTGATGCCTCATCACCTGTCTTTTCAATATATTTTTCAGTTTTAATGTTAGCATTTGCTTCAGCCATTATTTCTTCTGAACTGTCTTCCATTTTTCTTGCTTCCTCCATATAAGGTTTTGTTGTGTCCAGTGGTGTCTTTTCTTCCTCATCTTCACCTCGTCCTTCAGCTTCTTCTGTCTCTGCCTTTTCCTCATAATCTCCTGCTTCATATGATTCTTCCAAGCCAGTTCCCTCATCTTCAAACTTTTCATTGTCATCAACCCTGTGCTTTTCCATAGGTTCCAATTCTTCGGGTGTTTGTTCGCACTCACCCTCAGCCTCTGTGGTAGTTATGCCTTCATCAGAGGACTCAGCAGGTCCTTCATTATCTAATTTTTCTTTTTGGACTTCAAAGGTCTCTTTTTGTTCCATGCCAGTGAGTTTCAGTTCATCCTTTATAAGTGCAACTTGAGGTTTTATTTCTTTTATTGTTTCTACTTCTTCGGCTTTTAATTCCTCAAAATCCTTTGTTAAATCCTCTGGTGAAGACATAAGGGATCTCTCCACTTCAAGTTCTTTTCCACTAGGTGTAATTTCTGCAGCTGCTACAGTTGTGGCAATTGCTCCAACTGCTGCAAGGGCAGCTTGCACTCCACTGACTTTGATCTCCTTCTTCACAGTCTTAATTTTTCCTTTTTCCTTTGGCTTTCCAGCAGGTACTGCTTCTTTTTTAGCAGGTTCCTCCTTCTTTTGTGGTTTAGACTTTGCTGCTGGCTTTTTCACTTCAGTTGAAGGAGCAGTTGTCTTCTTTGTTTCTTTAGGAACCTTTTTGATGTCCTTTTTGGCTTCTTTTTCTTCCTTCTTAGTTTCCTTCTTCTCTTCTTTTTTAGCTTCCTTTGATGGAGCTTCTTTCTTTACTTCCTTCTTAGATTCCTTCTCTTCCTTTTTCACCTCTTTTTTAACTTCTTGCTTGCTCTCTTCTTTTTTGGGTTTTTCCTCTTTTTTGATGACTGCTTTCTCCTCTTTTTTAGAAATCTCTTTCTTTGGTTTTTGTTTTTCCTCTTTCTTTTCTTCAGGTTTTGCTTTGACTTCCTTTTTCACTGGCTTCTCCTTCGCCACTTTTAGTTTTACATCTGTAGCTTGTTTTTCGGGAGTTTCAGATTTTACTAATTGCTCTTTACTTGATATGTCTTTTTCTGCCACTATAGGTTTGATCTCCACTTTTGCTGGTTTCTCTTTTTTAATTGGAACTTTTTCTTTGCTTTCCAATTTCTGAAGCTTTTCTGGTGCTGAACTAGGCTTTGCAGGCTCTGGTGTTTCTTCTTTAGATTCCTTTCTGACAGGCTTGCTTGGTGGTGTCTTTGCAGCAGGCTTCAGACTCTCCTTGCTGTCTGTTCGTTGTTTCAACTTTGCTTGTTTCACAGCTGGACTAGCAATGTTCCCAGTTAGGTCTTTTTGTGTAACCACTGGTTGTTTAAGGAAGTCTAAGTGTTTGAGTTTTTCTAATCCTTCTAGAATATTATATTGTGTGCTGTTTCCAGGAAACAGAACTCGGATTATTTTTTCTGCAGGATTAGCTGGATGCCACACAATCAGGGATGAGACAGAGGTGAAATAGGATAATGGAATGTCTAGTTCTTGGCCATTTGGTAGCAGAAGTTCAGCTTTATCTTTGCTAGTACCACTCCACTGTTGCATAAAATATTGTATCTCTTTGCTGTTTTTGACAGGATTAAGCACATACATCTCAAGTTTTCCAACTCCCATTTTCTGAAATAAAATGATGGGGTCAATGGTATTTCCTACATTTCTGAAAAGAGGTTCTGGTTTCATAGACAATTTATTTAAATACTGGAGAGTAAAACAAGCTTCTTCTACACTCCTTTTTACTCTAAAGTTAGGATCCAGGTTCTTCAGGTTCTCAGGTACATTAAGGAATACAACTCCTAAATCAGGTGAGATCAGATTTTTCATCCAGTCGCTGTTGGTAGTAGACCCTTGGGACTGTTCCTCTTCTAATTCAGCTATCTTTCGCTGAAGCATGCTATTGATTCCTGGCAGGTTATCATCTCCGATGTGAGTGAGTAGAATGGAATCTACCCTGTCCAAGTGCCGGATAAGTTTCCAAAAGCAAGATTTTCTTTCGGATCCTCCATTGATAAGCATGTTGAATCCATTCACTGCAAACAATGCAGAGTCCCCTCTTCCACCTGGAAAAATATAACAGCAGGGTTTGGAGAGTTTCAAGAAACCTCCTGAAGTTGGAGGTTCCAAAATGTCAAAGGGTGACAGCACTTCTACTGATTCTGACAGATACTCTGTGAATTCAGAGAGTCCTTCCATTTCGGGCAATATGGAAGCTGAGTTGAGTTTAATGTTAATAAAGTCTTGAAGATTGTGTCTATCAAGGTTGGAATTTTTCCAGTCTCCTTCCTCAGGGCAGAAAAGAGTTAAGCTGGCTTTGTTGGCAGGGTGTGTGGTGCTCAATAATTCACCAATCTAGGATTGTAAAACAAAAACACAAGATGCATGTAAATTCATTTTTTAATGACAATTAATGTCAGAACATAATATTTCCTGACCAGAAAAAACTGGAACAGGTTGCCCAGAGAAGTTGTGGCTGCCCCATCCCTGGAAGTGTTCAAGGCCAGGTTGGATGAGGCTTTGAGCAACCTGGTGTAGTGGAGGGTGTCCCTGCCCATGGCAGGGGGGTTGGAACTAGATGATCTTTGAGGTCCCTTCCAACCTTAACCATTCTATGATTCTATGATTTTTCATTCACTTCTGCACTGTTGAGTACCCATCCTAGAAGCTAAAGGAACCTGTTAACACAATTAGTTTACAACTGTATTTTTTTAAATACAAAGCAGCTTATGAGGAAAGGTCCCTTCCTCACTGACCAAAGGAGGAAAGTACCCTAAGGTTCCCCCTTCCCTCCTCCACCCTTTATAGGAGGACAGTACAAGCTTTTATATTTAGAGAGGATGACGACTATGAGGCTAATGCTGCCAGAGCTGCCACTATCTCTGCCATTGGCTCATGAGTCTCCCTGCTGCCCCTGCTCATTCAGAAGAGCCAGCCAAATATCTAAGGTTAATAGCACATCCTCTTAACAGGCAGAAAATAACTGCAGCCCAGAGGAGGCCAGCATCCTCCCAGGGCAGCTGCCTTCCTCACTCCCACACACAGGATGTATTCCACACCACCATCATTACTACAGTTCTTTCTGAAGACTGGCTCCTGACTCCCGGATTAGCATGACTGACTGCAGGACAGTTTTCCAGAACACTAAGAAATAATTTATTGCATCAAAAATTCCAAATAGTTGTAAGCTTTGTATTGGTGAGATTGTGAGGTACATATATTTATGTGTTTTATTGTGCTGGTTTTGGCTAGGATAGAGTTAAATTTCTTCATAGCAGCTAGTATGGGGCTATGTTTTGGATTTGGGCTGCAAACAGTGTTGATAACACAGGGATGTTTTGGTTATTGCTGAGCAGTGCTTACACAGAGTCAAGGCTTTTTCTGCTTTTCACACTGCCCCACTAGCGAGTAGCCTGGGGGTGCCCAAGAAGTCGAGAGGGGACACAGCTGGGACAGCTGACCCCAACTGACCAAAGGGATATTCCATACCATACGACGTCATGCTCAGCATATAAAGCTGAGAGAAGAAGAACAAAGGGAGGACGTTCAGAGTGATGGCGTTTGTCTTCCCAAGTAACCATTATGTGTGATGGAGTCCTGCTTTCCTGGACATGGCTGAACACCTGCCTGTCAGTAGGAAGCAGTGAATGAGTTCCTTGTTTTGCTTTGCTTGTGTGCGCACATCTTTTGCTTTACCTATTAAACTGTCTTTATCTCAACCCAGAAGTTTTCACTTTTACCCTTCTGATTCTCTCTCCCATCCCATTGTGGGGGGAGTGAGCGAGCAG
Source organism: Tauraco erythrolophus (assembly GCF_009769465.1). Classification (NCBI taxonomy): domain Eukaryota; kingdom Metazoa; phylum Chordata; class Aves; order Musophagiformes; family Musophagidae; genus Tauraco; species Tauraco erythrolophus. The sequence goes on along the minus strand of NW_028238576.1, from coordinate 3,164 downwards.
CTGTGTGGTGCTTAGTTGCCAGCTGGGGTTAAATCACAACAAATATATATAAAAAATACATATTATATTATATTATATTATACAATATATATCTATAATGCTTTTTATATATATTGTTTTATAAATAAAAATATAAACTCAGGGCTAAAGAAAGAGCCAGAAAAATGTGTTAAGGTTATAAATGCTCTTGTCATTATTTTGATTTTAAACTCATGGACTACAAAAGTGAAAATCTGGAATAACTCCATTAATTTTGACAGTGTTCGATAACATGCTAGTACCAAAACCAGCTACTGAAATAAAGGCACAGAAAACAAAAAGTTCTACGTCATAGTATGAAGAGCTACTGTTCTGTTCCAATCTGAATTAAAAAACAATATTTGGTGATTCCAGATTAGTACACAAACAAACATGAAAAAGTATGATATATTTTATACCTTCTCTCAGTTCCACAGATACTTTCATTTGACTTTTTTTTTTACAGGAAATCAGGTTAAATGTAGCCCATTTCTGTTGTATTTGCTACAAAATTATGTAAAGTTTAAAGAAGTAATTCAGACATAAAACGTCAGTGCAAAATACGCCCACACAGTATCACGCAAAATACCACAACCTTCTTTGCAGAGACTTAATTATCAGTTTGAGCTATAGGAACAGTTTTCATGAAGATGATATAGATTAGGCTATAGTTGAATAATTTTGAAGTCTTGGACCACAAGCCAAATCAGCAGAAGAAATGGATATATAAAAAATGAACAATGTTTGATTGCAGTAGATCTCTGTGGGCCTCTGTATGGGTATGTCTCGCTTCTTTTCTTTGTGTTACATAATTTATTTTCAGCATTTATCAAAAATAAAATGCAACAAAGATACAATGGCTATTATCTAAACAAAAATAATCCAAACAACACCTAAATAAAGCAGAAAATACATATTTTCTGTCTTTCATTGTTGGCCTTACTTTGTATTCAAATTGTTTGATAGGAGTATAAATAAATCTCACCCCTATATCAGACATGGCTTTGCCTCAAAAAGAGCAAAGAAAAAAACAAAGCAAAGCAAAATAAAAGGAGCAAAGTCAGAAAAGGATGAAATATAAGGAAAAAAGGAGAATCATTCCTGTTGTTTACCACAGAAATAAGAAGAGGGGCAGCACAGACCACAGCTCTGAAACAGATTTAGGATCCTGAGTATACTACTTTATGCAGTGTCTCTGGTCAGGGTTGAAAACATATCATTAGGGAGAGATAAAAGTAGTAAAAGATCACTTCCTCTGGAAGAATAAATCCAAATCTGTTGCATGCATAAGGAGATAACTTGAGTACAGACCATTTCTCATGTAGGGTAAATTTTCTGGCTAGATAAAAAATCATATGGTAATATACTGGGCTAATGAATATACTGGGCCAAGGTTTGAGGTTAGTCCTATCCAGTTTATATTATACCATATTTGAATTGCTGTTTCATACTCGTAAATTCTGACTTTCTTTGCTCCTAAAAGTTGGTACAGAAAATGTAGAGTTAAGCCACTGGTAGTACAGGCCAATGAAATGTTGGTGAAAAATTATTCCAGACATAGATCATATCTGTTAGAAATAGCAAGTTCAGGAATGCCCTAGAAAAGGCTTTAATAGATTTGCATTTCAAATGGTGACACAAAGGATATCAACAGCTCCATTGCTTATGCTATTTGATAACACAGAGATGCAACTGCTTGTTCTCTTCTCTGGATTCAAAGTCACTCTGGGAGCAAAGAAATGTATCTGTGAACCTGATCATCTTTTCAAGCGCTGGGATACACCTGTTGAGGAATTCTCAAGTTTTAAAGGTGTTACAACTGGTGAAGGCAAACAAGTTGGCTGCTCAGAGAAAATACAAGATTGTTTTATACCCTGGACCACAAAGGTAAAAAAGATCTTCTTCTGCTAGCTGTTGTTACAGAGGCAGTGGAATGGGACATCTTGAATCTTCTGGCATGGGAGAAGTTGAAACCAACACTTTTAGGCATTGCCTGCAGGGAGTTCTGCAAGCTAGAGATGGATTTCTGAATAGGACTTCATAAGATTATCCCTCAAAGAGTATTTATTTATTTGTAAGCACATCCAATGACCATAGTTGAGGTTTGGTCCAGCAAAATAAAAATGGACAGAGACCAGAAATACCAACTTTACTACAATAATCATCAAACCGTACATGCTTATGGGTCAGGACAGCACAGGAATTCTTTCTTCTAATCACTAGTTAACAAACCACTAATCACTTTTTTCTAGCCCTTTCTTAGAATAGAATAGAATATTATATTTTCAGTTGGAAGTGACCTACAATGATCATCTAGTCCAACTGCCTGACCAATTCAGCGCTAATCAAAAGTTAAAGCATGTTATTAAGGGCATTGTCCAAATGCCTCAAACACTGACAGGCACGGGGCATGGACCACCTCTCTAGGAAGCCTGTTCCACTGTTTGACCATCCTCTCGGTAAAGAAATACTTCCTAATGTCACGTCTAAACCTCCCCTGATGCATCTTTGAACCATTCCCATGCGTCCTGTCACTGGATCCCAGGGAGAAGAGCTCAGCACCTCCCTCTCTGCTTCCCCTCCTCAGGAAGCTGTAGAGAGCAATGAGGTCACCTCTCAGCTTCCTTTTCTCCAAACTAGACAATCCCAGAGTTCTTAGTCGCTCCTCACAAGACATGCCTGCCAGTCCTGTCACCAGCTTTGTTGCCCTCCTCTGGACACATTCAAGGACCTTTACATCCTTTGTAAATGGTGAGGCCCGGAACTGCACACAGTACTCAAGGTGAGGCCGCACCAAACTCTGAATACAGCGGAATCATCACCTCTTTTGACCGGCTGGTCACGCTGTGTTTGATGCACCCCAGGATGTGGTTTGCCCTCTTGGCTGCCAGGGCACACTGCTGACTCCTATTGAGCCTACTGTAAACCAGCACCCCCAGATCCCTTTCTGCGAGGCTGCTCCCCAGTCACTCCTCTCCCAATTTGTAGTTGTGCCTAGTGTTACTCTGTCCCAGGTGTAGAATCCAGCATTTGGTCTTGTTAAATTTGATCCCATTGATAATTGCCCAGTGCTCCAATCTATCCAGATCCTTCTGCAAGGCCTCTTGTCCTTCAAGAGAGTCAACAGCATCTCTCAGTTTGGCATC
>NW_028238575.1:0-41366 GCF_009769465.1 Tauraco erythrolophus | reverse complement strand
TTTTTTCCCCCCCCTTTCCCCCCTTTTCCCCCTTTTCTTTTCCCTCTCCCGTTCCCTCTCCCGTTCCCGTTCCCGTTCCCCGTGGCTGGTGCGTGTGTTTCTCACGACTCTCTTTCTGTGTTTCAGACAGTTACAAACAAAAGCAAACCTTGAAACCTCCCGATCGAGGTAGTCCACTCTCGCTCTGCTTCGTTTACTTCCTTCCTGCCTCTCTTTTCCTGGAATTTTAGGGAATTTTATGGCTTGGCGCTGGAGCTGGCGGCGGGGGGAGAAAGGACGGGGAGGGGGGAAGGCCTCCGCGCCGGCACCGGGAGCCGGCGGCTCCTCTCCGAGCTCACCGGAGCCTTTTCCAGCGGGAAGAGCGGCCTCCGGAGAGGGAAAGCGAAGAGGAACCCGGGGGGGGCGGGGGGGGAACACGGCGTCTCCGCCAAAACCCGAATCCCGCCTGCCCGCGGTGCGTCGCCTTCCTTTGAAGCCGTGCCGGAGTCCGTCGCTGCTTCTCTTGCTAAAAACCTCAATTTTTTCTTTAAAAAAAGCCCTGAATTGCTAAAAACCACCTTTTTGCTTCAAAAAAACCACCTTTTTGCGTTAAAAAATGCCCTAAATTGGTTAAAAACCACCTTTTTGATTAAAAAACACACCTTTTTGCTTTTAAAAATGCCCTAAATTTGTTTAAAAAACACTTTTTACTTTAAAAAAACCACCTTTTTGCTTTTAAAATGCCCTAAATTGGTAAAAAAACACCTTTTTGCTTAACCCACCTTTTTCTTTAAAAAAGCCCTGAATTGCTAAAAAAACACCTTTTTGCTTTAAAAAAACCTTTTTCTTTAAGAAAGCCCTGAATTGCTTAGAAAACACCTTTTTGCTTTTAAAAAACCCACCTTTTTGCTTTAAAAAATGCCCTAAAATGGTTTTAAAACCAGCTTTTTGCTTTTAAAAATGCCTTGAATCAGTAAAAAACCACCTCTTTGCTCTAAAAAATGCCCTGAATCGGTACCTTTTGCTTTTAAAAAAGACTCGAAATTGCTAAAAAAAAACTTTTTGCTTTTAAAAAAGCCCCACGTTGTTAAAAAACTCATTTTTTTGCTTTAAAAAAAGCCCCAAATCACTAAAAACTCACCTTTTTTTTCTTTAAAAAACTACCTTTTTGCTTTTAAAAAAGACTCCAATCACTAAAAACCACTTTTTTGCTTAAAAAAAAAAGCTTTTTAGCTTTAAAAAAAGCCTCAAATTGGTAAAAAACACCTTTTTGCTTTAAAAAATGCCCCTAATCACTATAAAACCCACCCGTTTGCTTTAAAAAAAATACCTTTTTCTTTAAAAAAGCCCTGAATTGCTAAAAAAACACCTTTTTGCTTTAAAAAATTCCCTGAATTGATAAAAAAACACCTTTTTGCTTTAAAAAAATGCCCTGAATCGGAAAAAGATCCCACCTTTTTTTAAAAAAATTTGCTTTTTTAAAAAAAATTGGTAAAAACCATCTTTTTGCTTTTAAAAATGCCCTAAATTGGGAAAAAACCCACTATATTGCCTTTAAAAATGCCCTGAATTGGCAAAAAAAGAACCTTCTTGCTTTAAAAATGCCCCAAATTGGTAAAAATCCACCTTTTTGCTTTTAAAAAGCCCCGGATCCGTAAAACCCTACCTTTTGGCTCAAAAAAGCCCGGATCTGCGGCATCGGATCCACCGATGCCAAATGTTTTTTTCCCCGGGTCGGCGACCGCCCCCTTATTTTTTTTACCCCCTCTGGGGAAAATCACAACGGTTTTTATCCCAAAAAAACAATTCCAGCTGGTGGGGTTTCTCCAGGCTTCGAGCAAGCCTGGAAGCAGATCTAAAAAGATCCGGGATTTTATGGAAAAGCTCCAGATTGAGGGAAATTTCATCTCGAAAAATGACTTTTTCCTGATTTTTCCTGGATTCCGCGGAAAGACGCGGGGAAAACCTGTTGCTAAATCCATCCGCTGAGTCCCCTAAATCCCTCCCTGGCTCTTTCTGGGAGGGATTTTATCCCGATCCGTGTCCTCGTGCCCGACCTTTATCGTGCCAGCGGGAGGAGGGTGCTGGCACCGGCGGCGCGTTGATCCTCTCCGTGCCTTTTTGGGGCTGAAAGGGGGTTTAGGGGTGTTCTCGGAGCCTCGTGGCTAAATCTCCCAAAAAAAACTCCCCGGAATACCGATTCCGGTGAGTTGAGTGCTCATTCCCCGGCAGGGAAGGTGCTTCCCGGGGCAGTGGGTACTTGGAGGTCTCCCCAAGGAGAAACTGGGCAGAAAAACGGGCGTTTTGGGGCAGTGGGTGCTCAGGTCAAGGTTTGGAGGATCCGGGTGGATCCGAGGGGGGAATGGAGCCGAGATGGGACCGCGGCGACTGCCGGTTCCTTCAGGATCCAAAAAACCCCGTGTTTTCCCCTTCGTGCGCGTTAAAAATGGCCTCGATTTTCACCCAGCTGGCTCAGGAGATGGATTCCGGGTGGGAAACGCTCCTCCCAGCGTCTTTCCGGTGGGATTTTGCCACTTGGATTGATCCCCGCGTGGCTTCGCTCCTTCAAGCCGCGCTTAACGAGCTGCCCTCGTTAATCCGGACGCGGTGGGTTATCCATCACCCACCCGGATCGGCTTTAGCCTCCGGCAGAGGCGGCTGTGGTGCCTCTCCAATCCCAAACCACTTCCTTAGGGTGGTTTAAACGGATTCCAGGCGATTTGGGGGCAATTCCGGGTGGTTTGAATGGATTCCAGGTGATTTGGGGGCAATTCTGGGTGGTTTGAATAGATTCCAGGTGATTTGGGGGCAATTTTGGGTGGTTTTAATAGATTCCAGGCGATCTGGGGGCAATTCCGGGTGGTTTGAAAAGATTCCAGGCGATTTGGGGGCAATTCCGGGTGGTTTGAATGGATTCCAGGTGATTTGGGGGCAATTCCGGGTGGTTTGAATGGATTCCAGGTGATGTGGGGGCAATTCCGGGTGGTTTGAATAGATTCCAGGCGATTTGGGGGCAATTCCGGGTGGTTTTAGTCGATTCCAGCTGATTTGGGGGCAGAAGGAAAACAACCGTCTGCGCTCAAAGCCCGGAGTTGGGACCTGGAGTCGGGGGGGACGCTGGATGATTTTGGGGGTGTGGGATCTCGCTCTCCGGCCAGCCGAGCTCAGACTTTTCCCGTTTTTCTCCGTAGTCTGCGGAAAACGATACAAGAACCGGCCGGGATTGAGCTACCACTACGCTCATTCCCACTTGGCCGAGGAGGAAGGAGACGACAAAGAGGATTCGCAGCCCCCCACTCCCGTCTCCCAGCGGTCGGAAGAACAGAAATGTGAGCGGAAACGCGCCCCTGCACCCCCCGTGCTAAAATCCCCGCCGCGAAAAAGCCGGAAAAAATGGGAAAAATCACCTCCACCTCTCTTCCCCAGTGCTTTCGAGCACCGTGGCAGCGCCCTGCCGCTCGGAATTTGCTGGAAAAGCTGCTCCGAATGCCGTGTTTGCACCATGGAGGTGTTTTATCCGGTGTGGAAAGCTTCAATCCGGTGATTTATATGTCTTTCCCGTTTTTTTTCCAGCTAAGAAAGGACCCGACGGGTTGGCTTTGCCCAACAATTACTGCGATTTTTGCCTGGGAGACTCCAAAATCAACAAGAAAACGGGACAACCGGAAGAGTTGGTTTCGTGCTCGGACTGCGGGCGATCAGGTAAAAAAAAAACGGGAAGGAGAACATCCTCGTTGCTGAAACCGTCCTCGGCGCCTCCCCCTGCCAGGAGAAGCTGCAGATTTGGGTGGGAATTGAGGAGAAGGGGAGGGTTTTCCCTTGGATTTTCCCTTGGGATTTCCGTGACGGGGCTGTTTTCGGCAGGACACCCCTCCTGCCTCCAGTTCACCCCCGTGATGATGGCGGCCGTCAAGACCTACCGCTGGCAGTGCATCGAGTGCAAGTGCTGCAACATCTGCGGCACCTCCGAGAACGACGTGAGTACCCTCCGGAATGTCGGGGGTGCCCCCCCAGGATGGCGTAGGTGCCACCCAGGATGATGTAGGTGCCACCTGGAATGACAGGAGTAGCCCCCAGAACAACATAGGTACCCCCTGGAATGGCGTGAGTGGCCCCCGGAGTGACGTGGGTGCCCCCCGGAATGACGTGGGTGCCCCCTGGAATGATGTGGGTGCCCCCCAGGATGATGTGGGTACCACCCAGGATGACGTGGGTGCCCCCCGAAGTGACGTGGGTGCACCCCAGGGTGACGTAGGTGCCCCCTGGAATGATGTAGGTGGCCCCCAGGATGACGTGGATGCCCCCCTGGCATGACATGGGTGCCCCCCGGGATGACATGGGTGCCCCCCGGGATGACGTGGGGTACCCTCAGGATGACCAGAGCACCCCGTTTTTGGGGGGAAATCTTTGGAATTTCATAGTCCATAAAACACCGGAGAGTGTTTTGGGGGGAATTACTGGTTTTACTGGTCCGTAGGAGTCTTTCTGGGGAGAAATCTTTGTGGTTTAATAGTTCATAGGATTCGGGAGAGCCTTTTTTGGGGGAAACCGTCAGGTTTTAACAGTCTCTAGGACACGGCGGGGTCTTTTTTTTTGGGAAAATCTTTGTTGTCCGGAACCCAAAGCCACGTGGAATGATCCAAACTCCCCCTTTTTTCCCCCGATTTCGGCTCAGGACCAGCTGCTCTTCTGCGACGACTGCGACCGCGGCTACCACATGTACTGCCTCACCCCGCCGATGTCGGAGCCTCCGGAAGGTGAGCGCCGCTTCCCGGCCCCGCTCCGCCTCGGCAGTGGGTCAGAACAGGCGGAATTCCGCCCGGAATATTCCTCACCCACTCCGAGCTGCTTTTTTTTGGGGTTTTTTTGGGGAGGTGATCGCACATCTGACGTGCGACGGGGGAAAAACGCCGGTGCCCGTTCCCAGTTATTCCTCCTCTGCTGGAACAGTGGGAAAAAAGCCCAAAAATCCATCCCTGACATTTTTTACCAACTCCGAGAAAGCCGGAGGCGTCGCTCTTCCTCTTCCTCCCACCTTCTCTTGTGCTGACTCACGGTGTCGAAGCAAAAAAAACCCACCAATTTACAACCGAAAAAAAAAATTAAAAAAAAAACCCAAAATCTCGGCGTTGGTTAATTATCCCGACGGTTAATTATCAACCTCCGATTTCCGGCCGCTTTCCCGGGCAGGTTCACAAAGACTTTTACGGGACCACAGCCCCCCCCCTCGTTATTCCCTGCGTGTAATTAGGGAGTTTGACCCTTAACGAAGCCGAAATCACCCACGTGGGTTTTTTTTTCCCCTTTCCAGGGAGCTGGAGCTGCCACTTGTGTCTGGACCTGCTGAAGGAAAAAGCCTCCATCTACCAGAACCAGAACAGCTCCTGATCCCGCTCCGCCGGCGCAACGGGCTCCCTCCTTCCACGTCATTTCCCTGCTTTTTCGGTTTTCTCCCCCTTTTTTTTTCATTTCTCTATTTTTTAGGGTTTTTTTAAAAACCTCTCCCTTAGTTTTCCGGATGATTCGGGGTTATTTTATTCCTCAGAGGGAAAAAACGTCGGAGTTTTTACTTCTTTTCCGCCGTGTGAGGGGTGGTTTTTTTTCCTTTGCCTCATCCCAGGCCCCGTTTCCCGGTTTTTCCACCCAAAATGAGGCACCTGAATCCACTCTGCCGCCGCGGCGTGCCAAAAAACTCCCTTTTTTTCCCCTCACTAGGAAAACCCAGACCCTCACGCCCGCCGGGGCCGTGTTTTTGGGGCTTTTTGTTAATTTCTTGAATTTTTTTTTTTTTTTTTACTTTTTTTTCCCCCCAGTTTTAGTTTTATTTCCTTTTTTTCCCTCTTTTTCCTTTTTTCGTCTCTCCTGCCTCGGAGGATGATCCCTGCAGCCCCACCGATCCCCCCTTTCCCGCCCAGACGAGGCCTTACACCCCCACATCCTCCCCCAGCCAGCACGAAACGGGGCAAAACCCCTCAATTTGGGGATTTCCGCCCCAGTTCCTCCTCCAGCTGGCACAAAATGGGACAAAACCCCTCAATTTGGGGATTTCCGCCCCACCTCCTCCTCCAGCTGGCACAAAACGGGACAAAACCCCTCAATTTTGGGATTTCCCCCCCACTCCTCCAGCCGGCACAAAATGGGGCAAAACCCCTCAATTTTGGGATTTCCCCCCCCCACCTCCTCCAGCCGGCATGAAACACGGGAAGACCTCTCAATTTGGGGATTTTCTGCCCCCTCCTCCTCCAGCTGGCACGAAACAGGGCAAAACCCCTCAGTTTTGGGATTTCCTCCCCCACCTCCTCCTCCAGCTGGCATGAAATGGCGCAGAACCCCTCAATTTTGGGATCTTCCCATGCCCCCCCCTCCAGCCAGCACAAAATGGGGCAAACCCCCTCAATTTTGGAATTTCCCTCCCCCCTTCTCCTCCAGCTGGCATGAAATGGGGCAAAACCCCTCAATTTTGGGATTTCCCCCCTCCACCTCCTTCTCCAGCCGGCACAAAACAGGACAAAACCCCTCAATTTTGGGATTTCCTCCCCCTTCTCCTCCAGCTGGCACGAAACGGGGCAAAACCCCTCGATTTTGGGGTTTCTCCTCCCTCCCCCACGCCCCATGTCATGTCCCCCCCCCCCCATCACGGTCGCACAGGGTTTGGTTTGGGGTTCGGGGGGGGTGTGTGGGAGGATGGGATTAATTTTGGGGGTGGGGGGGTGGAAAAAGCCGCTTTCACCCCCAAAGCGCCGCTCCCGGGGGTGGGGCGGTGACACCGCTTGTTTCGGGGCTCCCCGGGGACCCCCCTGGGCCCCCTCTGCCCCCCCGAGGGTCCCGTTGACTGAATGTGCCTGTTTTTTCTAAAAATCGACTTAAAAAAACCTACCTCCGACCCCTCCCCCACCCCCTTCCCAGTCACCGCACCCGGAATTTCACCTCCCGGGACCCCCCAGAAAGGAGAGGAGACAGCCGGGACGGCAGCAGAGCCCCGTGAGTCGGAAAATACCCCAAAAATGACCTATATAGCCCCAAAATGACTGAAATAGCCCCCAAAATGACTGAAATAGCCCCCAAAATGACTGAAATAGCCCCAAAATGACTGAAATAGCCCCAAAAATGACTGAAAAAGCCCCAAAATGACTGAAATCCCCCCAAAATGACTGAAATCCTCCCAAAAATGACTGAAATAGCCCCAAAATGACTGAAATCCCCTCAAAAATGACTGAAATAGCCCCAAAATGACTGAAATCCCCTCAAAAATGACTGAAATCCCCCCAAAATGACTGAAATCCCCCCAAAATGACTGAAATAGCCCCAAAATGACTGAAATCCTCCCAAAAATGACTGAAATCCTCCCAAAATGACTGAAATCCCCCCAAAATGACTGAAATCCCCCCAAAATGACTGAAATCCCCACAAAATGACTGAAATAGCCCCAAAAATGACTGAAATCTCCTCAAAAATGACTGAAATAGCCCCAAAATGACAGAAATACCACAAAAATCACTGAAATAGCCCCAAAATGACTGAAATCACCACAAAAATGACTGAAATCCCCCCAAAAATGACTGAAATAGCCCCAAAATGACTGAAATCCCCCCAAAATGACTGAAATCTCCTCAAAAACGACTGAAATCCCCCCAAAATGACTGAAATCCTCCCCAAAATGACTGAAATAGCCCCAAAATGACTGAAATCCCCTCAAAAACGACTGAAATCCCCCCAAAATGACTGAAATTCTCCCAAAAATGACTGAAATAGCCCCAAAATGACTGAAATCCCCCCCCAAAATGACTGAAATCGCCCCAAAATGACTGAAATCCCCTAAAAAATGACTGAAATAGCCCCAAAATGACTGAAATCCCCTCAAAAATGACTGAAATAGCCCCAAAATGACTGAAATCCCCCCAAAATGACTGAAATAGCCCCAAAAATGACTGAAATAGCCCCAAAAATGACTGAAATCCCCCCAAAATGACTGAAATCCCCTCAAAAATGACTGAAATAGCCCCAAAATGACTGAAATCCCCCCAAAATGACTGAAATAGCCCCAAAAATGACTGAAATAGCCCCAAAATGACTGAAATCCCCCCAAAAATGACTGAAATAGCCCCAAAAGTGACTGAAATAGCCCCAAAAATGACTGAAATCCCCCCAAAATGAGTGAAATCCCCTCAAAAATGACTGAAATAGCCCCAAAATGACTGAAATCCCCCCAAAATGACTGAAATAGCCCCAAAAATGACTGAAATAGCCCCAAAATGACTGAAATCCCCCCAAAAATGACTGAAATAGCCCCAAAAATGACTGAAATCCCCCCAAAATGACTGAAATCCCCTAAAAAATGACTGAAATCCCCCCAAAATGACTGAAATCCCCCCAAAATGACTGAAATAGCCCCAAAAATGACTGAAATAGCCCCAAAATGACTGAAATCCCCCCAAAATGACTGAAATAGCCCCAAAAATGACTGAAAGCCCCCCAAAATGACTGAAATCCCCTCAAAAATGACTGAAATAGCCCCAAAATGACTGAAATCCCCCCAAAATGACTGAAATAGCCCCAAAAATGACTGAATTCTCCCCAAAATGACTGAAATCCCCCCAAAATGACTGAAATCCTCCCCAAAATGACTGAAATAGCCCCAAAAATGACTGAAATAGCCCCAAAAATGACTGAAATAGCCCCAAAATGACTGAAATCCCCCCAAAATGACTGAAATCCCCCCCCAAAATGACTGAAATAGCCCCAAAATGACTGAAATCCCCTCAAAAACGACTGAAATCCCCCCCAAATGACTGAAATCCTCCCAAAAATGACTGAAATCCCCCCAAAATGACTGAAATCCCCCCCAAAATGACTGAAAACCCCCCCAAAATGACTGAAATAGCCCCAAAATGACTGAAATCCCCTCAAAAATGGCTGGAATCCCCCCAAAATGACTGAAATCCCCCCAAAAATGACTGAAATAGCCCCCAAAATGACTGAAACAGCCCCAAAAATGACTGTAATCCTCCCAAAATGACTGAAATACCCCAAAATGACTGAAATAGCCCCAAATTTACCAAAACTGCTCAAAATCGACCCAAATCCATACAAAACCGCCGTCCCGCACCCCCGGATCTGGGTCCTTCCCTTCCCCCCCCCCCCCGCCCAGCGCAGTTCGGGTGGAAACAAAGACGTTTTGGTTAAAAACGGGTTCCCCCCCCCCCCATTTTCCCACCCGGACAGGAAACACGGAAATGTCCCAAACCGGGGGAATTTCATCCCGATTTTCCCTGCAAAGCTTCACGGTTGTGTCTTAATCCGGTGAAAAACCACGAAACCCACAAAATGACACCAAAACAGCTCGTTTTTCGTAATAAAAACGGAAAAAACGCCGCGTGTGGAGTTTTGGGGCAAAACCAGGTGGTTTTGGGGCACCGCGTTTGGAGGGAAAAACGGTGATTTTGGGGCTGGGATGTGGCTTCTCCGGAGGCTGATACTGAGATTGTGCCGCCTGGTTTTGGGGTAAAAATCCCCAATTTGGGGGCTGGGATGTGGCTTCTCTGGGGGCTGATACTGAGGTTGTGCCGCCTGGTTTTGGGGTAAAAATGGCCAATTTTGGGGCTGGGATGTGGCTTCTCTGGGGGCTGATACTGAGGTTGTGCCGCCTGGTTTTGGGGTAAAAATCCCCAATTTTGGGGCTGGGATGTGGCTTCTCCAGGGGCTGATACTGAGGTTGTGCTGCCTGGTTTTGGGGTAAAAATGGCCAATTTTGGGGCTGGGATGTGGCTTCTCCGGGGGCTGATACTGAGGTTGTGCCGCCTGGTTTTGGGGTAAAAATTCCCAATTTTGGGGCTGGGATGTGGCTTCTCCAGGGGCTGATACTGAGGTTGTGCCGCCTGGTTTTGGGGTAAAAATCTCAAATTTAGGGTCTGGAATGTGGCTTCTCCAGGGGCTGATACTGAGGTTGTGCCTCCTGGTTTTGGGGTAAAAATGGCCAATTTTGGGGCTGGGATGCTGCTTCTCTGGGGGCTGATACTGAGGTTGTGCCGCCTGGTTTTGGGGTAAAAATGGCCAATTTTGGGGCTGGGATGTGGCTTCTCTGGGGGCTGATACTGAGGTTGTGCCGCCTGGTTTTGGGGTAAAAATGGCCAATTTTGGGGCTGGGATGTGGCTTCTCTGGGGGCTGATACTGAGGTTGTGCTGCCTGGTTTTGGGGTAAAAATGGCCAATTTTGGGGCTGGGATGTGGCTTCTCTGGGGGCTGATACTGAGGTTGTGCCGCCTGGTTTTGGGGTAAAAATGGCCAATTTTGGGGCTGGGATGTGGCTTCTCCAGGGGCTGATACTGAGGTTGTGCCACCTGGTTTTGGGGTAAAAATTCCCAATTTTGGGGCTGGGATGTGGCTTCTCTGGGGGCTGATACTGAGGTTGTGCCGCCTGGTTTTGGGGTAAAAATCCCCAATTTTGGGGCTGGGATGTGGCTTCTCCGGGGGCTGATACTGAGGTTGTGCTGCCTGGTTTTGGGGTAAAAATCCCCAATTTTGGGGCTGGGATGCTGCTTCTCTGGGGGCTGATACTGAGGTTGTGCCGCCTGGTTTTGAGGTAAAAATCCCCAATTTTGGGGCTGGGATGTGGCTTCTCTGAGGGCTGATACTGAGGTTGTGTTACTCTGTTTTTGGGGTAAAATCTGCCCCGTTTGGGACTTTTTCCACCCTCTGGCTCCGACTTGGCGGGAGATTTAATCTTTTTGAGGGTTTATTTTACAGCCAAATGCCCCGGAATTGGGGCAAAGGCCGGAGCTCGCGAGCCGGGACACAGCCGTCCGGGTAATTAATTAGGGAAATTAATCCTCATTAACCTCCTTTTTGGGGTGGGAGGGGTTGAGGGGGGGTCCCGTGGGTGGGGGGGACACGTTGCGGGGACCCCCGGACGTTTGGGTTCCCGGGAGATGAGCGGGTTGATAATCGGCCGCCGACGCAGCGATGGAATTTTATTGGAATTAAATAAATAGCGTCTGGGTGGGGGTGTCCGTCGGGGGAGGTCCCGTCTCCCGGGGCGTCCCAGGGGTCCCCGATTCCCACCTTCGCCCCCCTCAGACGTCGTCCTTGGGCTTGGTGCTGCTCAGGGGGACGGTGACCTCCTTGTCACTGAGGTGACCCGCTCTGCGGCCGCGCCAGGGGAGGAGAAACCCCAAAATGGTCTCTTCTCGCCCCAAAACGTTTGGTCCCCTTCACCCCGAAACCTTTGGTTCTTCACCCTGAAACCTCTGATCCTCTTCACCCCAAAACCTTCATCCCCCCTTGCTCCAAAAACTTTCATCCCTTCTCACCCCAAAAACTTTGGTCCTTCACAACCCAGAACTTTCATCCCTTCTTGCCCCAAAACCCTTGATCCTCGTCACCCCAAAACTTTTGTCCCTTCTCACCCTGAAAACTTTGGTCCTTCTCACCCCAAAACCTTCATCCTTTCTCACCCCAAAACCTTTGATCCTCTTCACCCCAAAACCTTCAGCCCTTCTCACCCCAAAACCTTCATCCCCTCTTGCTCCAAAACCTTCATCCCTTCTCGCTCCAAAACCTTCATCCCTTCCCACCCCAAAACCTCTGGTCTTCTTCACCCCAAAAACTTCAACCCTTCTCACCCCAAAACCTTCATCCCCTCTTGCTCCAAAACCTTTGTCCCATCTCACCCCAAAACCTCTGGTCCTCTTCACCCCAAAACCTTCATCCCCTTTTGCTCCAAAACCTTCATCCCTTCTCACCCCAAAACCTTTGTCCCTTCTCACTCCAAACCCTTTTGGGCTCCTCCAAGAAATCTAAAATGGCGATTTTCTCCCTCACATCAACCACAAAAAGATCAGGAGAAAAGTGGGGACGGGGTCCCTCGGGCTGGCCAAGGCCACCTCACTGGGGAGCTCCTCACCGTCTCTCGACGTCCTGGACGGTCTCGGGCAGGGGCACGTTGCGGGTCTCGGGCAGGAAGCAGGTGGCGATGGCCGAGACGATGGGGGCGACCCCATAGATGACGAGGGGCAGCACCGGGGTCACGTCAGCTGCCATCCGCACCAGCGGGGCCACCATGCCACCCACGCGGGCCATGGTGCCCCCCAGGCCCATCCCTGTTTGCCTGTGCCGGGGAGGGGGGGGGTGGGGGGTTGGGCAGGTGGATGGATGGAGAAGTTGAGGGTTGGAGGGGTTGGAGGTGGGTGAATGGATGGAGAAGTTGATGGTGGTTGGATAGATGGAGAAGTTGAAGGTTGGAGGGGGCGATGTTGGATGGGTGGAGAAGTTGAGGGTTGGAGGGGTTCATGGTGGTTGGATGGAGAAGTTGAGGGTTGGAGGTGGGTGAATGGATGGAGAAGTTGGGGGTTGGAGGGGTTGATGGTCTTTGGGTGGATGGAGAAGTTGAGGGTTGGAGGGCTTGGTGGTTGGATGGATGAAGAAGTTGATGGTGGCTGGCTGGATGGAGAAGTTTAGGGATGGAGGGATTGATGGATGGAGAGGGATGGATGGATGGATGGATGGAGAAGCTGAGTGTTGGAGGGGTTGATGGTGGTTGGATGGATGCAGGAGTTGAGGGAGAAGTTGAGGGATGGAGGGGTTGGAGGTGGTTGGATGGATGCAGGAGTTGAGTGATGGGCAGGTTGAGGGACGGATGGAGAGATGATTCGATGGAGAAGTCGAGGGATGAAGAGGTGGTTGGTTGGATGGATGGGTTGAGGGTTGGATGGGTGGGTGGGTGGGCCGATGGGTGGGGGTTGGGTTGGTGGCTGGAGGATGCCGTGGCAGGTGGGTCGGCAGATGGTGGGAGGGCACGCTGTGGTGCCGGCAGCCCCCGGAGGTCGCGACCACCCACCTGATGACGGTGGGGAAGAGCTCTCCGGAGAAGATGTAGGCGCAGTTGAAGGAGGCGGCCAGCGAGCCCTTCCCGACAACCGCCAAGGTCATGCGCAGCATCTGCAGCTCTGGGGACACGGAGCTCCTCAGCCACCACCCATGGTTCCTCCTGCCCTCTGTCCTCTGCCCCGCCCCGGAATGTCCCGAGTCCTCCCGATGACCCTTCATCCCTCAACCTTCATCGCTGTCCCTCAGCATCCCCCCACCCTTCTCTGTCCCCCAATTTCCCGGCCTCCAGCCTCCACCCATCCTCCCACCCTCTGTCCCTCCATCCCGTCATCCTCCAACATCCATCCCTCCATCTTTCCAGCTCCTGTCCCTCCAACTTCTCTGTTCTGCCTCTTCTTCCTCCATCCCATTGTCCTCCATCCCACTGTCCTTCATCTGTTGTCCTCCATCTCTCTGTACTCCATCCTCCATCCCATTGTCCTTCCTCCTTCATCCCGTTGTCCTTCCTCCTCTGTCCCATTGTTCTCCATCCCTCTGTCCTCCATCCCTTCATCCTGTTGTCATCCATCCCATTGTCCTCCATCCCACTCTCCCACTGTCCTCCATCCTTCATCCCATTGTCCTCCATCCTCCATTCCGTTGTTCTCCATCTTTCCATCCTCTATCCCACCGTCCTCCATCCCACCGTCCTCCATCCCTCCATCTCATTGTCCACTGTCCTCCATCCCATTGTCCACTGTTCTTCATCCCTCCATACTCCGTCCCATTGTCCTCTGTTCTTCATCTCTCCATTCCACTCCTCCATCCCACTCTCCTCCATCCCTCCCTCCATCCTGGCACCCACCCGTTGGCACGACGATGTTGGCCAGGATGCAGATGCCGGCGAGCAGCAAGGAGCCGCCTTGGGCCACCCGCCGCCCCATGCAGCTGATGGCCACCACCGAGGCCAGCTTGGCTGGGATGTCCACCGCCCCGAAGACCAGCTGGCTCAGGTAGACGTCCACCCCGAAGCCCTGCAGATCCATGGCCAGCCCATAGTAGGCGAAGCTGGTGGAGAACCTGCCCCCAAAACCCAAAGTTTCAACCCAAAACCCACCAGGTGTGACCAAGTGGGGACCAAAAAGGTGGAATTTGGCTCAAAAAAGGTGGCTTTTGCCCCAAAAAGGTGGAGTTTGCCCCAAAAAAGGTGGGGTTTGCCCCAGAAGGTTGAGTTTTGACTCTCAAAAGGTGGGTTTTGCCCAAAATAGGTGGAGCTTGCCCACAAAAGTTGAGTTTTGACCCTCAAAAAGTTGAGTTTTGACCTCAAAAGGTGGATTTTGACCCCCAAAAGGTGGGTTTTGCCCCCAAAAGTTGAGTTTTGACCCCAAAAGGTGGAATTTGGCCCAAAAAGGTGGGGTTTGAACCTCCAAAAGTTGAGTTTTGTCCCCCAAATGTGGAGTTTGTCCCCAAAAAAGGTTTTGACTCCCAAAGGTGGGGGTTACCCCCAAAAAGGTGAATTTGGGCCCCAAAAAAGGGGAGTTTGACCCCCAAAAGATGTTTTGGCCCCCAGAAGGTGTGATTGGACCCTCAAAATGTGGGTTTCACCCCAAAAAGGTGAGTTTTGACCCCAAAAGGTAGGTTTTGACACCAAAAAAGTGTGTTTTGCTCCAAAAAGGTGGATTTTGGCCCTCAAAAAGTGCGATTTGTCCCCAAAAGACGGAGTTTGACCCCCAAAAGGTGGGCTTTGCCCAAGAAAGGTGGGATTTGCCCCCAAAAGTTGGGTTTTGCCCCAAAAAGGTGGATTTTGGACCTCAAAAGGTGGGAGCTTGCTCCCAAAAACGTGGATTTTGTCCAAAAAAGGTTGGGTTTGACTCCCAGAAATGAGTTTTGATGCCAAAAGAAAACTTGACCCCCCCAAAAGGTGGGATTTGCCCCAAAAAGTTGAGTTTTGGGCCCCCAAAAAGTGGAGTTTGACCCCCAAAGGATGAGGTTTGGCCCCGGAAGGTGTGATTGGACCCTCAAATGTGGGTTTCACCCTAAAAAGGTGAGTTTTGACCCCAAAAAAGTGTGTTTTGCTCCAAAAAGGTGGATTTTGGCCCTCAAAAAGTGGGATTTGCCCCCAAAAGTTGGGTTTTGCCCCAAAAAGGTGGATTTGGGGCCTCAAAAGGTGGGAGCTTGCTCCCAAAAAAGTGGGTTTTGTCCAAAAAAGGTCGGGTTTGACTCCCAAAAATGAGTTTTGATGCCAAAAGAAAACTTGCCCCCCAAAAAGGTCGGATTTGCCCCAAAAAGTTGAGGTTTGAGCCCTAAAAGGTGGGGTTTGCCCCCCAAAAAAGTGAATTTTGCCCCCAAAAAGCGGGCTTTGCCCCAAACGGGAGTTTTCCACCCCAAAACTTGCCAGACGAAGGAGACGCCGCAGGAGACCGTCCTCATGCCGGGGGTGCGGAGCAGCGCGGCCACG
Organism: Tauraco erythrolophus; assembly: GCF_009769465.1. Lineage (NCBI taxonomy): Eukaryota > Metazoa > Chordata > Aves > Musophagiformes > Musophagidae > Tauraco > Tauraco erythrolophus. Next base: position 26,128 of record NW_028238575.1, on the reverse strand, counting down.
GACCCCCCTGGCAGCGGCCGCTCCCGGAGAACCAGCGCCCGGAGCCCCTGCGGGAAAACGGGATCCGGGGGGTCAGGGGGGATCTTGGGGGGGGAACTGGGGGGGAACTGGGAGGATCCGGGGGATCGAGGAGGGATAACGGGGACCCAGCTGGAGGTAGCGGGGTCGGAGAACGGACCTGGAAGGGGATCCAGGGGCTCTGGGTGGGATCCAGGGGGTCTGGGTGGGATCAGGGGCATCAAGGGGGGATAACGGGGACCTGGCTGGGGCTAGCGGGGCTGGTGGGATCTAGAATGGATCGGGAAGGGATCCAGGGGATCTAGGTGGGATCTGGGAGGGGATCTGGGAGGGGATCTGGGTGGGATCAGGAGGATCGAGGAGGGATAATGGGGACCTGGCTGGAGCTAGTAGGGTCAGTGGGATCGGGAAGGGATCTAGAACGGATCGGGAGGGATCCAGGTGTCCTGGAGGCATCTGGGAGGGATCGGAGCGGTGGGATCGGGGAATCTACAAGGGCCAGAGCGGGTCGGGGGAGGACCTAGGCCGAGTGGAGAGGAAATGGGGGGATCTAAGGCAGGACGAGGGGCTCCCGAAGGATTGGGGGGATCTAGTGAGATCCAGGAGGCATCTGGCGGGGGTTGCGGGGAGGCAGGGGGGGACGGAAGGGAACTGGGAGGGATCTCGGGGAGACTGGGGGGATCTAGGGGGTAGACCAAAGGGATCTGGGGGGGATCCAAGGGGGATCGGGGGGACTGGGGGGATCTGAGGGGCTCCAGGTCACCTCCTCGCTGAGTTTGTCCCCCTCCTCCTTCCTGCCGTTGAGGCGGGCGACCTTGCGAAGGCCCTGGAGAGCCAGGTCGGGTCTCCCCGCGGTCACCTGCCAGCGGGCCGACTCCACGAACCACCTCCGGGTGGGAAGAGGCGTCACGGGACACCCCGGGTGGCCAGGAGTGGGTGGGGGAGGTCCCATCTCCCACCCCACCCCACCCACCACCCATTGAGAAGCCAAGTGTTCTCCAAGGAACCCGGACACCTCCACATCCCTCTTCCTCCTCCCTCAACTCAACCAACGGGGATGGGGGGTTGGTCACCTGGACGCTCGGGTTCCACCTACCAGGAGTAGAGGAAGAAGAGGAAGAAGGGGAGGGAGACGACGAGCTGGAGCCAGCGCCAATGAGGGAGGCCGAAGGCTGCGCCCGCCAGGACGAACTGCCCCAGGGTGTAGGCGTAGCCGTTGAGGGTGCCCACCACGGCGCGCGCCTCCGTCGGGATCCACTCCATGCCTGCGGGTGACCGGCACCGCACAGCTGGTGGGATCTGACCCCCGGGATAAGGGGTCGGAGCGGGAGAGCTGGGTCCTGCCCATGGGGTGGGGCTTGGGAGGGTTGGAGGCTTCCCATTGGTTAATGGTGGAGTCAAGCATGGACATGAGGGACCCCTCCCAGGGGTCACTGGTGGTTGGGGTGGAGCTTGAGTCCCTCCCGTTGGTCAACAGTGGTAGGGTTGGGGCCTGGGTCCCTCTCATTGGTCAATGGTGGTAGGGTTGGAGCTTGGGTCCCTCCCGTTGGTCAACGGTGGTAGGGTTGGGGCCTGGGTCCCTCTCATTGGTCAATGGTGGTAGGGTTGGAGCTTGGGTCCCTCCCGTTGGTCAACGGTGGTAGGGTTGGGGCCTGGGTCCCTCTCATTGGTCAATGGTGGTAGGGTTGGAGCTTGGGTCCCTCCCGTTGGTCAACGGTGGTAGGGTTGGGGCCTGGGTCCCTCTCATTGGTCAATGGTGGTAGGGTTGGAGCTTGGGTCCCTCCCATTGGTAAATGGTGGTAGGGTTGGGGCCTGGGTCCCTCCTGTTGGTCAATGGTGGTGGGGTTGTCCCTCCCATTGGTCAACGGTGGTAGGACTGGAGCTTGGGTCCCTCCCGTTGGTCAACAGTGGTAGGGTTGTCCCTCTCACTGGTCAACAGTGATAGGGTTGGGGCCTGGGTCCCTCCCATTGGTCAGCGGTGGTAGGGTTGGGGCCTGGCTGGGGCAGGGGTGGTGGGACCAAGCCCAGCCCATGTCCCCTGCTCACAGAGGGAGGCGGAGTTGAGGGTGACCCCGGCCATGGCCAGACCCGCCAGGAAGCGGCAGAGACAGTAGACGGCGAAGGTGGGGGCGGCCGCCGTGCCGGCCCCTGTCACCCCCAGCTGCAGGTAACACCAGCTCAGAAGCGCCCGGCGCCCAAACCTGCTGGAACACGGCGCTCGGGACACTGGGGTGGGAACAACGAGGTGCTGGGGCCACTGGGATGGGGGCACGAGGCACTAGGATGGGGATTATGGGGTGCTGGGGGCACTGGGGTGGGAATGGCAGGGTGCTGGGACCACTGGGATGGGGATGTGGGGCACTGGGATGGGAACGATGAGGTTCTGGGACCACTGGGATGGGGACGTGGGGCACCGGGATGGGAACAATGAGGTGCTGGGGCCACTGAGATGGGGACATAGGGCACTGGGGTGGGAATTATGGGGTGCTGGGGGCACTGGGATGGGGACATGAGGCACTGAGGGCACTGGAGTGGGAATTACGGGGTGCTGGGACCACTGGGATGAGGGACATGGGGCACTGGGAGTCCTGGGATGGGGGTTGTGGGGTACTGGGACCACTGGGATGGGGGTTACAGGATGCTGGGACCACTGGGATGGGGACATAGGGTACCGGGGGCACTGGGGTGGGAATTACAGGGTGCTGGGACCACTGGGATGAAGGACATGGGGCTCTGGGGCCAGGAGGTGGGGAGAACATCCCAGTGCGTACCCTTCCCTCCTTCCCCCATCCCAGTTCCTCCCAGTTCAGCTCTGGGGTGACCACGCACCTGTCAGAGAGGACCCCGAAGAGGCCGGAGCCCAGGAGGATCCCACCCATGTAGATGGACTGAGCCACCTGCCTCAACGTCTTGGACTCGCACACCAGGTCCCACTGCCACCGGGAGAGGACACAGGGGGTCAAGACCCATCACCTGGGTGGCCGCCACCCAGGGGTGGGGACCGCCCCTCACCTCGGTGACGATGGTGTGAGCGAAGACGCCGTCGCGGTAGGTCCAGCCATCACGGCACGGCTCGGTGGCTGCCCCCGTGCCGTTGAGCGTCCCGTTGACCTCCAAGAGGTGCCACTGGGGTTCCACGTAGCGGTGACAGCGCTGGGGGCGGCGGTGGCCGTCCGAGGGGATGGTGACCAGGAGTGGGACGTCCCCAGTGCTCTCATTGGCCGTGGGCCGAGGCCGGCAGTGATGCTCAGGAACGCCGGCAGTGAAGTTCTGCAGAAGGTTGTGGCTGGCCAGCATGAGCAGCGGAATGGCCAAGGCAGCCACGTAGGTCACCTGGAAGCGGCCCATCCCGCCCAGGAGGGCCAGAAGCTCCACGAAGGTCATGAGGGATGAGGGATGGAGGTGGGAGGGGGCCCAGGTCAGCTGGAGGGTGGGAGGAGGAGAAGAGGTTGAAGGACGGGCTGAGGGTTGGCGAATGAGTGGCCAAGGAAGGTCTAAGGGGTGATTTGGAAGAAGGGGTGAAGGTTGGATCCAAGGGTTGGCCAATGAGTGGCCAAGGAAGGTCTAAGGGGTGATTTGGAAGAAGGGGTGAAGGTTGGATCCAAGGGTTGGCCAATGAGTGGCCAAGGAAGGTCTAAGGGGTGGTTTGGAAGAAGGGATGAAGGTTGGATCTAAGAGTTGGCCAAGGGCTGGCCAATGAGAGGCCAAGGAAGGTCCAAGGGGTGGTTTGGAGAAAGGGGTGAGGGTTGGATCCACCACGTGATCTGCCGATCTGTCTCAGTATTGATCAACTATTGGTCTATTGATCCATTCGTTGGTTTCTAATCTTTCAGTTGGCCGATGTCTTGATCCGGGTCTCTCCATTGCCCAATCCAGTGGCCAATAATCTTTCCATTGATTGGTTTCTTGACCTTTAATCCCTCAGTTGGTTGATCTCTTGGTCTCTATTGATCAACATATCGACCCATAATCTAGTGATCAATAGATTAATCTGCCTATTGACAGGTCTGTCAGTCTCTATTGATTGATCGATCGAGCTTTAATCTCACAATTGATCGATCGATTGAGCTTTAATCTCACTATAGATTGATTGATTGATTGAGCTTTAATCTCACTATTGATCATCTATTGACATAGAATCTTTCTGTTGATCAATCTGTTGATCTTAATCTCTCTATTGATCAATCTCTTGACCTATAACCCTTCCATTAATCAGTCCATTGCTCTTTATTGATCAATCTATTGAGCTTTAATCTCACTATTGATCGGTCTATGGGTATAGAATCTTTCTATTGATCAATTATTCATCTTAATCTCTCTATTGATCAACCTCTTGACCTATAATCTTTCCATTGATCAGTCTATTGCTCTTTATTGATCAATCTATTGATTAATCTCTCTCTTGCCCATTCCATTCACCCCTGTCTCTCCCTGATCAACACATTGATGTCTCTATTGATCCGCTCACCCATTGATCCCTCTGTTGATCACTCACCCGTCCGGCACTCCAGCTATCACCCAACCTCTCCCGGCACCAAATCCGTCTGCCGGCAGCTACGACCCCTTGGTCCTGCAACTGTCCATGGCCACGGCCCCGTCTCCATCCCCGTCCCCATCCCTGCTCCTATTTCAAGCCAGCCCCTGCTCCTGGTTAACGTTTGACTCCAGCAGGACCAGATCCCGCTACGGGTCAGTGGAGATGATTGTCAAGTGGAAACGCCGGTGCTGGCCGTGCCGGTCCCCAACCAGGGATGCCCGATGGCTCCCTGGGACCATCCCATCCTCTCCATCCTCTTCCTCGCTGAGGAAGCCCCTGACTCCAGGTGGATGGGGACCCCCCCAACCCCCTCCTCTGCCTTGTTTTCGCCATCCACGGTGGGTGATTCGTGGGGCAAAGTCCCCAGAGGCCCTGAACCGGATCCCTGGGAGCCCCTTGGACCCCGGACAGGAGGGCAGCGGGAGGCAGCAGAGCGTGGGCAGGATGGAGCAGCGACCCGGAGACTTGGGGGGAGGCGGTCTTGGGAGGGGAGGGGGAGGGCAAGATGCCTGTGTCCCCGCTGGCTGGGTGGTCGGAGAGGAGAGTGCACTGGGTGCTGGGGGGCCAGACGTGTGGGTCCTTGGGATCTGTGAGTCCTTGGGATCCCTGGGCACCTGGATGCCTGGGTCTTTGGGATCCATGGGTCCTCAGGATCCGTGCGTCCTTGGGATCCCTGGGCACCCGGATGCCTGGGTCTTTGGGATCCATTGGTCCTCAGGATCCGTGCGTCCTCGGGATCCCTGGGCACCCGGATGCCTGGGTCTTTGGGACATGTGAGTTGGGATCCCTAGGTCCTCAGGATCCATGGGTCCTTGGGATCCCTGGACACCTGGGTCCTCGGGATCCATGGGTCCTCTGAATCCCTGGGCACCTGGACACCTGGTTCCTCAGAATCTGTGGATCCTCAAGATCCCTGGGCATCCAGATGCCTGGTTCCTTGGGATCCCTCAGGATCCCTTGGCACTTGGATGCCTGGGTCCCTTGGGACATGTGAGTCATTTGGATCCAGGGGTCCTCAAGATCCTTGTAATCCAGATGTCTGGTTCCTCGGGATCTCTGGGCATCTGGATACCTGAGTCCTTAGAATCCCTGGGTCCTCAGGATCCCTGGACACTTGGACACCTGGTTCCTTGGGACACATGAATCGTTGGGATCTGGGGGTCCTCGGGGTCTCTGGGCACTTGGATGCATGGGTCCTTGGGATCCAGGAGCCCTTGCGGTCCAGGAGTCCTTGGGATCCTTGAGTTCTCGGGATCCTTGGGCATCCGGACACTCAGGACCTTGGGATCCCTGGGCATCCGGATGCCTGGGTCCTCAGGGTCCATGGGTCCTTGAAATCCTTGGACACCCAGATCCCTGAGTCCTTGGGATCCCTGGGTCCTTGGGATGTCTGGGTTCCTGGGATCCCTGGGTCCTTGGGATTCTTGGACGTCCAGATACCTGATTCCCTGGGATCTGTAGGTCCTCAGGATCCCTGGGCACCCAGGCACCTGGTTTCTCGGGATCCCTGGGTTCTCGTGCCATCTGAGCACCTGGGTCCTTGAGATCCTTGGAATCCCAATACCTAGTTCCTTGGGATCCCTGGGCATCCGGATCCCTGGGACCTACAGATCCCTGGGCACTTGGACATCTGGGTCCTTGAGATCCATGAGTCCTTGGGATCCTTGGGCATCCAAACATCTGGGACCTTGGGATCCCTGGGTTCATGGGATCCCTGGGTATCCAAACACTTTGGCCCTTGGGACATGTGAGTCGCTGGGATCTGTGGGTCCTCAGGATCCCTGGGCATCTGGACACCTGGGTCCTTGGGATCCCTGGACATCTGCACCCCGGGGTCTTTGGGATCCCTGGATACTCGGGATCCCTGGGCACCTGGATGCCTGGGTCCTCAGGATCCTTGGGTTCTTGAGATCTCTAGGCATCCAGACATCTGGTTCCTCGGGATCTGTAGGTCCTCGGGATTCCTGGGCACCTGGACACCCGGTTTCTTGGGATCTATGGGTCCTGAGTCCTTGGGATCCTGAGTCCTTGAGATTCCTGGGTCCTTGGGATCCTTGGGGATCTGAACACCTGATTCCCTGGGATCTGTGGGTCCTCGGGATCCCTGGGCACCCAGACACCCAGGTTCTTGGGATCTGTGGGTCTTCGGGATCCCTGGGTATCCAGACACCCGGTTTCTCGGGATCTATGGGTCCTGGAGACACCTGAGCACCTGGATCTCAGCGTCCTCGGGATCCCTGGACACCCCAACACATGGATCCTCCCTACACTCTTGAGTGTGACTGTCCCTGCCTCCTCCCCGTCCCTCCCTCCCAGCTCCGGCACCGGCAGAGCTGGGGAGGGGACGGCGGAGGATGGGGTGGGTGGGGGGTGACACCGCGATGCCGAGGTCACCGCACCCCGCCGGCTGCCATATTTACCTTCGGGGCGGGACCGCCCGGCTGCGCCAGACCCCCTGCCGCCGTGGGAAAACAACCCTCCCCACCCCCACCGCCCGCCCGCCGGCCGCGTTTCACACGATTTTTCCTTTTATTGAGTGTTTTTTTGTGGTTGGTTTTTTTTTTTTTCAATCCAGCGCAGAAAAACACCAAAACAGCTGTCGTGGAAAGCGGTGGGTGGAGAAGACCCCATCCCCCAAGCCCGCGTGGAGAGGAGGACGCCTGGGTCCCCTCCTTGGCTATGCAAGAAGGGTGGCCATGGTCATCGTTGTCCCCTCAGTCTTCTGGGGGGGGACACAGGCACCTCCACCCCACCCCTACTCCGGGTCTTCTGGGTACATGGAGGTCTCAGCAGGGGGCGGCTGGGGGGTTGGGACTAGCAGGACCCCGTGGTGCCACTGGGTTGGGTGGGCTGAAGAGGGACCTGGAGGTGTTGGGCATCGTCCTTCTGGAGCTGGGCCCTGGGGGGGGAGATGGATGATGGGATGGAGGGGGTCGGGGGATTTCACGTTGCTGGTCCCCCTCTGTGGCCATCCATCACCCATCCATCCATCATCTTCATAGACATCCATGTAGTCATCCTTTCATCCATCCGTTGCTGTGCTCGTCCTCCTGTCCATCCGTCTGTCCATCCACCTGTCTCAATCCAATCTCATCCACTCCTGTCCATCCATCCGTCACCACACACAACCAGTCCTCCATCCCATCCGTCCATCCACCTCTTCATCCATGCACCTCTTCATCCATCCACCTCTCTGTCCATCCACCTCTCTGTCCATCCACCTCTCCATCCATCCACCTCTCCATCTATCCATTCATCTGTCCATCTGTCCAGCTCTCCATCTATCCACCTCTCTGTCCATCCATCCATCCCCCTCTTCATCCATCCATCCATCCATCCATCCATCCATCCATCCATCCATCCATCCATCCATCCATCCCCCTCTTCATCCATCCATCCATCCATCCATCCATCCATCCATCCATCCATCCATCCATCCATCCTTCCATCCCCTCAGTCCATCCCTCCATCCCCACACAACACCAACCCTCCATCCCTCCATCCCCCATGTCCAACTGACCCTTCTCTCCCACCATCCCTCCCTCTATCCACTCATCCATCCCTCCCTCCCCACCCTCCACCCATCCTTCAGTCCGTCCGATCCCACCTGCGCTCCACCTCCTCCACCGTCTCGGGCAGCGCCATGTCCCGTGTCTCTGGCAAGAAGATGGCCACCAGCCCCGACACCACGGGAGCTGCCCCGTAGATGATGAAAGGCAACGTGGGGAAGACCTCACCCGCCATCTTCACCAAGGGAGCCGTGATGCTGCCCAGCCGTGCCATGGTGTTGGCCAACCCCATGCCCGTCTGCCTGTGGGACACCAACAGGTCCTGAAGGACCGGCCAATGTGGTCACAGCCACCCCATCACCTCCTCCAACCAGTGCTTTCCTTCTTACCGAATAACTGTGGGGTAGAGCTCGCTCGTGTAGAGGAAGACGCAGTTGAAGGACGCAGCCAAGCAACCCTTCCCAAAGACGGCCAGAGCAGTCCGGAGGGTCCGTAGGTCTGTGGGGATGAGGACAGGACATCTGGGACTCAATTTGATGTCATCAGTTGGAGATGGGGTGGGTTGACAGCAGGGGATGGAGAAAGAAGACCCCAAACTCCAGGATTTCGAGCGAATTGCCCGTGAAATGATCAAATCGCTCAACCTGTGAGTCCCAGAATCACAGAATCACAGACCGGTTTGGGTTGGAAGGGACCTCAAAGACCATCCTGTCCCACCCTCCCCTACACCAGGTTGCCCAAAGCCCCATCCAACCTGGCCTGGAATGCTGCCAGGGATGGGGCAGCCACAGCTTCTCTGGGCACCCTGTGCCAGTGCCTCAGCGCCCTCAGAGGGAAGAATTTCTTCCTTAGATCCCATCGAAATCTCCCCTCTTCCAGCTCAAAGCCGTCGCCCCGTGTCCTGTCACTCCACCCCCGTGCCCAAAGCCCCTCTCCAGTTTCCTGCAGCCCCTCAGGCACTGGGAGAAGCTGGAAGGGCTCCCCGGAGCCTTCTCTGCTCCAGGCGGAACCCCCCAACTCTCCCAGCCTGGCTCCATACAGAGGGGCTCCAGCCCTCGGATCAGCTCCGTGGCCTCCTCCGGCCCCGCTCCAGCAGCTCCACGTCCTTCTGGTGCTGGGGATGGCCCCGACCCACGTGCAGGACCTGGTGCTTGGCCTGCTTGAACTCCATGAGGTTCTCGCAGACCTCTCCAGGTCCCTCTGGATGGCATCCCTTCCCTCCGGCGTGCCCACCACACCACCCAGCTTGGTGCCGTCACCAACGTGCTGAGGGTGCCCTCGATCCCACTGTCCGTGTCACCGGCAACGATGTCGAACAGCACTGGCCCCAGTGCCGACCCCTGAGGAGCACCACTCATCACTGGCCTCCACTGGGACATTGACCCAGTGACCACAACTCTTTGAGAGCGACCAGCCAGCCAGTTCCTTATCCACCGAGTGGTCCGTCCATCAAAACCACATCTCTCCAGTTCAGAGACAAGGATGTCGGGTGGGACAGTGTCAAATGCTTTGGACAAGCCCAGGTAGATGATGTCAGTTGCTCTTCCCCATCCATCAATGCTGTGACCTCATCATAGAAGGCCACCAGATTAGTCAGGCAGGATTTGCCCTTGGTGAAGCCATGTTGGCTGTCACCAATCACCTCCTTGTTTTCCATGTGCCTTAGCATAGTTGCCAGGAGGATCTGCTCCATGATCTTGCCGGCACAGAGGTGACACTGACTGGCCTGTAGTTCCCTGGGGCTTTTTCCCCTTTTTAAAGATGGCGGCTGTTTCCCCTTTCCCAGTCATTGGGAACTTCACCAGATTGCCACGACTTCTGAAATATGATGGATAGTGGCTTAGCAACTTCATCTGCCAGTTCCCTCAGGACCCGTAGATACACCTCATCCGGTCCCATGGACTTGTCCACCTTCAGGTTCTTTAGATGGTCTCCAACCTGATCTTCTCCTACAGTGGGCGGTTCTTCACTCTCCCCGTCCCTGCCTTTGCCTTCCGTGACTTGGGCTGTGCCGCTGGAGCTCTTGCCAGTGAAGACTGAGGCAAAGAAGCCATTGAGAACCTCAGCCTTCTCCATATCCTGTGTGGCCAGGGCCCCCGTTTCCTTCCAGAGAGGGCCAACGTTTTCCCTAGATCCCTTTTTACCACTGACGTGTCTATGGAAGTTGTTCTGGTTGCCCTTGATGTCCCTGGCCAGATTGAACTCCATCAGGGCTTTGGCTTTCCTCACCTCATCTCTGGTTGCTTGGACAATTTCTCTGTGTTCTTCCCAGGCTACCTGTCCTTGCTTCCACCCTCTGGAGGCCTCTTTTTGTGCCCGAGTTGGTGCAGGAGCTCCTCGTTCATCCATGCGGCCTCCTGGTGTTCCTCCCTGACTTCCTCTTTGTTGGGATGCACCGCTCCTGAGCTCGGAGGAGGTGACCCTTGAATATTAGCCCGCTTTCTTGGGGCCCTCTTCCCTGCAGGGCTTCATCCCATGGTACGCCACGGAGGAGATCCCTGAAGAGGCCCAGGTCTGCTCTCCTGAAATCCAGAGCAGTGAGCTTGCGGAGCGGCCTCTTCGCCTCCTGAAGGATCTTCAACTCCACCGTTTCGTGGTCACCGCGGCCAAGGCTGCCCTTGAGCATCACGTTCCCCACCAGCCCCTCCTCGGTGGTGAGAACAAGGCCCAGCAAAGCACCTCTCCTCGTTGGTTCCTCCGCCCCTTGGAGAAGGAAGTTCTCATCCATGCATCCCAGGAACCTCTTGGATTGCCCATGCCTTGCTGTGCTGGCCCTCCAACAGATATCAGGGTGGTTGAAGACACCCCCATGAGCACCAGGGCTGTGAACGTGAGGCTGCTCCTGTCTGTCTGTAGAGGACCTCATCCACCTGGTCCTCCTGGTCAGGTGGTCTGTAGCAGACCCCTACCACTACGTCCCCTGTCCCTGCTCTGCCTTTAATCCTGACCCATAAGCTCCCAGTTGGCACCTCATCCATCCCCAGGTGCAGCTTCATGCCCTCCAGCTGGTCCTTGACATAGTGGGCAACTCCTCCTCCTCCTCTTCGTCCTTGCCTGTCCTTCCCAAAGAGCCCAAACCTTCTATTCTGACACTCCAGTGGCAGGAGTCAACGTTAATGGGTTGAGCTTGGTTTGACCCTCCCAGGTGGTGCCTCGTGGGCTGGAGATGGAGATCCCATCGCCACCACCCCCAGCCCTCACCTCGTGGCACCAAGATGTTGGCCAAGATGGCTGCACCGGCCAAGATGAGGGCGACGGATTGGGTGAAGCGTCTCCCTACGTAGGTGATGGTGAGGACGGAGACCAGCTTGGCTGGGAAGTCCACGGCTCCGAAGATCAGCTGGATCACATAGATGTTGAAGTCAAAGTTCTGCAGGTCCATGGCCAGCCCGTAGTAGGCGAAGCTGGTGGAGAACCTAAGGCCGAGAAGAGGGCGGGGCTGGGCAAGTGTCACCTATAGGGAGGGGTGGAGCGGGATGTGGGCGGGTCACACGCCATCCCCTGGCCTATGGGATCCAGCCAGGAGATCTGTGTCCCTTCCTGGAGCACGTGTTGGCCAAGAGACCTCTGTTGAGGGAGTCTTGCACCATGACTCAGTTTCCCTTTGTAATAAAGTGGGTGTTTGGGGACAGACGGCTGAGGGGAACGGATGGACCACCACCCGCCGATGTCCTCTGCCGCCGGGCGTACCACACGAAGCAGAGACAAGAGGAGATGCGGCGCACGACGGGCGTCCGGACCAGGTCAACCAGCGTGTGGTGGTTCTTGGCTGAGGCCATCTCCTTCTGCATGTAGGACCTCAGGACCTAGAGGGAGATGGTGGGGGAGGACTGCGGGGTGGGGACAGGGGTGTGGTCCCTCTTCTCGCTGGGGGTTTGGGGTGGGAGGAGCAGAGAGGGGAAGGAGGGTGGAGCTCGGAGGTGGGGCGGGATGGGTGGAGGTGGGTGGGAGGAGGGATGGAGGGACAGGCGAGGGGATGGATGGATGGATGATGTAGGGGTGGAGATGGTGGAGAGATGGATGATTGGTTGTTTGTAAGAGGGGCGGGATGGATGGAGAGGGTGAAGATGGAAAGGATGGAGAGGATGGAGATGGAGATGGAGAGGATGGAGATGAGGATGGAGATGGAGATGATGGAGATGAGGATGGAGATGGAGATGATGGAGAGGATGGAGATGGAGAGAATGGAGACGAAGATGATGGAGATGGAAACGAAGCTGGAGATGATGGAAATGAAGCTGGAAATGATGGGGATGGAGATAATGGTGATGATGGGGATGGAGATGATGGGGATGGCTGGACAGTGTTTAAGGATCTGGAAAGATGGGTCATGGAAAGCTCCACTGTTGATCCTCTATATGAGGGCCAGAAGAGTGGGGTCAGTTCCCCCCACCACCCATAAAACGCCCCCGAGATGCCCCAAGGGACCCGGCCAGAGCCTTTTACTTCGATGTCCAGCTTGTCCCCTTCCTCCTTCTTCCCATTTATCCTGGCCACTTTCTGGAGCTCCTTCAGGGCCTGGTGGGACTTCCCCACCATGACCAGCCAGCGAGCTGACTCTGTTAACCACCTGCGGAGGAGATGTGGACAGGATCCCAAAGATGGTCCCACCACCCTGACACAAGCCACCTTCTCTGTCCCTCCAACCATCTCTCCATCCCTCCCAGCATCTCTCTATCCATTCATCCGTCTGTTCATCCATGCCACCATCTGTCTGTCCCTCCATCCATCCATCCCATCATCTGTCCATGCATCCATCCAACCATCTCTCCATCCCTCCCACCATCTCTCTATCCATCCAACCATCTCTCCATCCCTCTCATCATCTCTCTATCCATCCATCTGTTCATCCATTCCACCATCTGTCCATGCATCCATCCAATCATCTCTCCATCCCTCCCACCATCTCTCCATCCATCCATCCATCCATCCATCCATCCATCCATCCATCCATCCATCCATCCTTCCATCCCTCCCACCATCTGTCCATCCATCCCCACCTCCATCTGTCCATCCACCCAACTATCCCTGTATCCATCTTTCCATCCAACCATCCATCCATCTCCCTACCCATCTCTCCATCCATCCCCCCACCCCCGACTCCCTCAACCCCCCCCTCCTCCTCCTCACCACGAGTAGAGGAAGAAGCAGAAGAAGGGCAGCGATGCGGTAAGCTGCAGCCAGCGCCAGTCGGGGATGGCGTAGGCGATCCCGGCCAACAGGAACTGCCCCGTGGTGTAGCAGTAACCCATGAAGGTCCCCACGAATGGCCGGTTGCGGGTGGGCATCCACTCCAAAGCTGCCGAGATACACAAAGCTGTGGAGCGGACCAAGACGGTGCCCCAGGGCCAGTACCGTGGTGGGATTGGTGGTGGCCACGTACAGAGGGAGACGGTGTTGAGGACGATGCCAGAGAAGGCCATGCCCGTGAGGAAGCGGAAGACGCAGTAGACGCTGAAAGTGGGGGCGAAGGAGGAGCACATCCCCATGGCGGCCATCTGAAGGTAGCACCAGGTCAGCAGCGCCCGGCGACCGAACCTGGGCGGGGAGGAGGAGGAAGGTGGGGTGAGGTGGAGGAAGATGGGGTAAAGAGGAGGAAGATGGGGTGAGGTGGAGGAAGATGCAATGAGGAGGAGGAAGATGGGGTGAGGTGGAGGAAGATGGGGTGAAGAGGAGGAAGATGGGGTCAGGTGGAGGAAGATGAGGTGAGGAGGAGGAAGATGGGATGAGGTGGAGGAAGATGGGATGAGGTGGAGGACGATGGGGTGAGGAAGATGGGGTGAAGAGGAGGAAGATGGGGTGAGGAGGAGGAAAAGGCGTCTGTAGGTTGAGACAATCCCGGCAGTTCCGCCCCCCTCACCTGTCCGAGAGCCCCCCGAAGACGATGCCGCCCACCAGGACGCCGGCCATGTAGAGCGACTGGGCAACCTGCCGCAGCCCTCGGGAGCTGCACACCAGGTCCCACTGCCGAGGAGGATGATGGGACATGGGGTGGGACAGAGGTTGGGGGGGTGGGGAAGGTCCCCTCTGACCTCCTTCCTGCCCCTCCCCCCCCAAACTGGCCGTGGTGGCTGGTGGGGTTGAGCCAACGCAACAGCCAAGGGATGGCCAGCAGCAAGAGCAAGGAGGTGCCACTAAGCGCTTGGGTGGTCTTCCCAGCATCCCCAGCTCTTTCCAGGGGTCACCTGACCCCTTTGTTGGTGGCCACCAACACCCTCATCCCCTCCCCTTTCTTGTCCCGAGCCCTCGTGGCGCTGAGTCCCAACCAAGCGTTGAGTGGGGAAGATGCTCCAGTTGAAAGATGTCAACATGGTGATGACAACGGACCCTTTGTTGGTGCCTCAAGGCAGGAACTGCACGCAGGATTGGTTGGAACGTGCCCCCAGCCCCCCCAATCCCACCTCACCACCCTCCTACCTCCGTCACGATGGTGCTGGTGAAGACGCTGCGGTCGTAGGTCCAACCGTCGTGGCAGGGCTCCGTCTCCGGCCAACTGCCGTTGGGAGCCGAGCCATTGGCTTCCAAAAGCCACCACTGTGGTGTCACGAAGCGCCGACACTTCTCACCGCGGGGAACCGAGACCGTCAGAAGGTCTTGGAGATGGGGACCGGTGGTGTTGGCTTCCCAACGGAACCGGCACCGGTGGTCGCTGGTGGCCGCTGTGAAGTTCTGGAGAAGGTTGTGACTGGCCATCATGAGGAGGGGCAGGGCCAGGAGAAGCACCGAGCCCACCTGGAAGCGTCCCATGCCCCCGACGTGTTCCAGGAGGCTGGCGAAAGCCATCTTGCCACTGCGAGCCCCCGGCGACGCCCCGGAGCCATCCACGCCCTCCCTACCTCTCCAAGAACCCCAAAAGGGATGGATTTCACCCCAAAATGTCTTCTCTCCTGCCCCGTCGTGTCCTCAGGCCACCAGCACCGGGGATGGGCTCCTATATAACGCGGCCGACGGTGGATTTGGGTTAATATTTGATCTTCTAGGATGGAGGTGGGTTTTTTTGGGGTCATTTTCCAGCAGAAGAAGGCAAAAGTGCAGGCGGGGACAGTGCCAAGATGGCCGGTGGCCAAGTTGAGGCCACCAAGAGCCAGCGAAAGGTGGCCAGAGCCAAATCCATGGTCAAAAAAAACCCACCGCCACCGAAAACGGGGCAAAATCGGCACCATCTGGGGCGGGAGGAACATCAATAATTGTCATTTTTGAAAAAAAAATTGGATTTTTTAGGGTTTTTTCGAGGGGAAAAGGTGAGGTTTTGGGCGACAGGTGGTCTGGGACCAACCTCCTCATGGGGTGCTCTCAGGTGGACATCCCGGAGAAGTGGTGGTGGGGGTTGGTTCTCCTGACTTGGCCCAACCTCTGGCCATCGCCGGGCAAATTGGGTTAAATTTTAGCGGTTTTTGTGGTGGAACGGGGAGCGAAAGGTGCTGACGGTGGTGGCCCTGCTCGGGTCAGCGCATTCTTCTCCTGGAAGCTGCAGGGTTAATTTTTGATGGAGGTCAGCCCCACGAGGGGGTTGATGGGGCCAAGGGACACAGCGGTGGAGGGGACAAGGGCAGGGGTGACCTAGGAGATGGTGACGGGTGGGGGGGGGAAGTCGGGGAAGGGGCATCATGGCGGGTGGTGGGAGAGGGTTGGGGTGGGATTTGGGAGGTCCTCACCCTCCTTCTCTGGGATTTGGGGTGGGGGGAGTGACCTCTGCTGGGGTGGGTTTGGGGTTATTGGGTGACGTCTTGGTGGAGGTGGTCTCCAACGTGGTGGTCTTGGGGGTTGTCTTGGTGGTGGCCTCGGGGAGGAGGTTCTTGGGCATTGGCCTATTGGAGATGACCTTGGGGATGAGGTTAGGAGATGTCGTTGAAGGTGACCTCCAACAAGGGGGTTCTTGGGCACCATCTTATTGGTGGTGACCTCAGGGATGAGGTTCTGAGGTGTCACCTTATTGAAGGTGACCTCCAACATGATGTTCTTGGGTGCCATCTTACTGGAGGTGACCTCAGGGACACAGTTGTTAGGCATTGTCCTACTGGAGGTGACCTCAGCCATGGTCATTGGGTGTCATCTCGTTGGAGGTGACCTTGGGCGGGCTCAGATAACACCCCGAGACGTTGTCCCCACCAGAGCTGCTTTATTCCTCCAAGGACTTGCCCTGCCCCACACGAGGAGGTCATCAGCTGTGGGACGGGCAGCGAAGCCGCTCCTGTCCCCAAAACAAGGTTGCGGGGACCCGTGTGGGGAAGGTGGGTGCTGGTGGCCAGGCACAGGGTGCTGTGTCCCCCCCACCCCACCCCGTGGTCCTTCAGGCCTCCTTCTGTGGGGCCTTGTCCTGGGGCTGGAGGGGGATCTTCTCTTTGGGGTCATCCGTCTTCTTCCGTTTGGCCCTGGAGGGAGGAAGATGAGGAGGAGGAAGGTCTGTGGGGCAGGGCAGGGTGGAGCAGCCATTGGCAGGCTGGGAAACAACCCAGCCTGCACCGTGTCCATCTGTCTGTTCAGCCACTCATATCACTCGTTCTTCTGCCAACACGCCCATTTGCTCGTCCTCCAACACATCTGTCTGTCCCTCCAGCCGGGACACCTTCATCTTGAGGTCCATCATCCATCCATCCATCCATCCATCCATCCATCCATCCATCCATCCTCCATCATCATCCATCCTCCATCATCATCCATCCATCCATCCATGCATCATCCATCATCCATTCACTCTTCCATCCATCATCATCCATCCATCCATCATCCACCATCATCCATCCATCATCCACCATCATCCATCCATCCATCATCCATCTCCATCATCCATCATCCATCCATCCATCCATCCATCCATCCATCCATCCATCCATCCATCGTCCATCCATCATCCATCCATCATCCATCCATCATCCATCCCTCCATCATCATCATCCTTCATCCACCATCATCCATCCACCATCATCCATCATCATCCATCCATCATCCATCCTCCATCCTCCATCATCCACCCATCACCTGTCCACCCATCATCCCTCCACCCCCTTCCTGCCACCTGCGCACCTGCTCTCCACCTCCTCGATAGTATCAGGCAACGGCGCGTTGAGGGTCTCGGGGAGGAAGGCGGCCGCCACGGCCGCCACCACGGGGGCCACCCCGTAGACCGCGGGGGGCAAGAAGGGGTAGTACTCATCCATCATCTTCACCAGCGGTGCCACGATGCCGCCCACGCGCGCCATGGTGCTGCCGAAGCCCAGCCCGGTCTGCCTGCCGGTGTTGGCGGAGGGGGACACAGAGGTCAACGTGGAGCGGGAACCACCCTGGAGGTTTCATGGGCGAGTGGTGGAGGACCCGCCCCCACCGTGGTGGACACGGGGATGGGGTTCTACCTGATGGGCGTTGGGTAGAGCTCGGTGGTGTAGAGGAAGACGCAGTTGAAGGCGGCGGAGAGACAACCTTTGCCGATGACGGCCAACGCCGTGCGCAGCGTCTGCAGCTCTGGGGCGGAGAGGGGGGCCGGGGTGGGCGCTGCCGTGGGGCAGGAGGCACCTCGGGGTTGGGGAGGGGAGTGCGAGGTGTGTGACTGGATGGATGGAGACGTGGAAGGATGGAGGTGTGGATGGCTGGAGACATGGATGATTGGATGGAGATGTGGATGGATGGTTGGAGACGTGGATGGATGGATGGATGGATGGATGGATGGATGGATGGATGGATGGATGGATGGAGACATCAATGGATGGAGGTGTGGCTGGATGGAAGGAGATGTGGATGGATGGATGGATGGATGGATGGATGGATGGATGGATGGATGGAGACCTGGATGGATGGATGGATGGATGGATGGATGGATGGATGGATGGATGGATGGAGATGTGGATGGATGGAGACACGGAAAGAGACATGGATGGAGATGTGGATGGATGGAGACATGGATGGATACATGGATGGATGGTCAGAGACATGGCTGGATAGTTGGAGACATGGATGGCTGGATCCGTGGGTGGTCAGTTGGTGAGCCGCCACCCTTGGTGATACTCAAAAGCCACCTGGACACAGTCTTGTGTGCCCAACTCTGGGTGGCCCTGCTTGAGAAGGAGGGTTGGACCAGGTGACCTGCAGAGGTCCCTTCCAGCCTCTACCATATTGTGGGTGAGGGGATGGATAGATGGATGGATGGATGCATGGAGGCATGGAGGCATGGATGGATGGAGACCTGGATGGAAGGAGACATGGATGCATGCATGGATACATGCATGGATGGATGGCGAGATGCATCATCCAATGGCTGGAGAAGGTAGGGATGGGTGAAGAGCAAAGCAGAGTTGTGTGATGGACTGGTGGGGACACGGGTGGCCCGACAGAGCAGTGCAGAAGACCTCCCATCACCCCATGGCACCCACCTGTGGAGACAAAGATGTTGGCAACGATGACCAGCCCAGCGAAGAAGAGGGTCACCATGAGTGACACCCGCCGGCCAATGTAGCTCACGGAGATGGTCACCACCACTTTGGCCGGGAAGTCCACGGCGCCGAAAATCACCTGGATGAGGTAAATGCTGACCCCAAAGTTCTGCAGGTCCATGGCAAGCCCGTAGTAGGAGAAGCTGATGGAGAACCTGGAGGAGAGCAGACACAGGTGGGGACCTTGAGGTGACATGACCTCGCTGGGATGTCACAGTCGCGTGAGACAGGGCAGGGAGCTCAGATGGAGGAGAAACGGGCTGTGGTACAGGAGGCATGGAGTCACTGATTGGTCGTTCAGCTTTCCATTCATCCATCTGCCCATCTATCTACCCAACCATCCATCCATCCATCCATCCATCCATCCATCCATCCATCCATCCATCCATCCATCCAACCATCCCTTCAAATCTCCATCCATCCCTCCAACCACTCATCCCTCCCTCCTCTTCCTCCTCATCCCCTCAAGACTTCTCCAGCCCAGCCCAGCCCCACCAGACGATGGAGAGGCAGAAGAAGATATGACGGATGACTGGGGTCCGGACAAGGTCAGAGACGGTGTAGGAGGACTTCAGACCAGCCAACTCCTCCTTCATGTTGGACTTCAAGATCTGGGAGAGGGGAAAACGGGAGATGTTGGTGGGACGCAGGGTGGGAAACCAAGACCCAGCCCCAGTCCACGGGGCCACCATACCTCCACCGTGAGCTTCTCCCCTTCCTCCTTTTTCTTGTTAATGGTGGCCACTCGCTGAAGGACCTTCACGGCCCTCTCGGCCTTCCCCGAGAGCACCAGCCAACGGGCAGACTCGGCCAACCACCTGCAGTCAACAAAGGGGAAACTGAGGCACGAAGAGAACCCCCCGACGTGTCCCCGTGGCCTTCTCCGAGTGACCTCAAGCGTCCTACCAGGAGTAGAGGAGGAAGACAAAAAAGGGGACGGAGACGGTGAGCTGGAGCCAGCGCCAGTGGGGGACGGCGTAGGCCATGCCCGCCAGCAGGATCTGGCCCAGGGTGTAGGCGAAGCCGGTGATGGCCACGGTGACAGCACGGTAGGGCGTGGGGATCCACTCCACCACTGCAAGGGACCATGGGGACACGTCTGAGGTGGTGTGTCCCCACCACCACCACTCCCCTTCCATGACCCAACTTGTGAACGTGGCCTCCCCATCGTGTCCAGATGCTTCCGCACCACGTGGCCCCGTCTGTGGCCACGGTGATGTCCCCACCCATGGCCACAGTGATGACCCCACCCATGGCCACGGTGATGACCCCACCCATGGCCACAGTGATGACCCCACCCATGGTCATTGGGCCATCCATGGCCATCCTTATCGCCGTCCCCTCAACCATGGTCATTGAGGACATCCACCTCCATGACCATGGCAATGTCCCTCTCCATGACCACAGTGATGACCCCACCCATGGCCATTGGGCCATCCATGGCCATCCTTACTGCTGTCCCCAACCACAGTCATTGAGGACATCCATCTCCATGGCCATAGCAATGTCCCTCTCCATGGCCATGCTGATGTCCTCAACCATGGCGGTTGGGGACATCCACCTCCATGACCATGGCAATGTGTCTCTCCATGACCACGGTGATGACCCCACCCATGGCCACAGTGATGACCCCAACCATGGTCGTTGAGGACATCCACTTCCATGACCATGATGATGACCCCGCTCATGGCCATTGGGACACCTCTATCCGCTTCCCCCGGGTTGTCTCCACCCTTGGCCATGCCGCTTGTCCCCACCCAGGTGCCCGCAGTGGTCGTCCTCCCCACCCCCTCACCCAGGCAGGCGATGCTGAGGCCGAAGCCGGAGAGGGCCATTCCGCCGGCGAAGCGGAAGACACAGTAGGACGCGTAGTTGGGGGCAAAGGCCGTGCACGTCCCCATCACCCCCAGCTGCAGGTAGGACCACATCAACATGGCCTTGCGCCCAAACCTGCACCAGGAGGGAGGCGCCGGGTGACGGCTTGGCCAATGGCCGATGGGGAAACTGAGGCACGGGGGCGGTAGAGGCTCTCTGGTGTCTTTACCTGTCCGAGAGGCCTCCCAGGACCAGGGCGCCCACCAGGACCCCGGCCATGTAGATGGACTGGGCCATCTGCCGGAGCTGCCGGTAGCTGCAGACCAGGTCCCACTACGGGGATGAGGATGAGGTGAGGACAATGTGGCTTCTCCTTCCACCCTTCTGTCCATCCATCTCTTCCACTACCTCCATCCCATATCCTCCCCAGAGCTTCATCTTCTCCATATGGCTCCCTGTCCACCCCTCCATCTCCACATGGTTCCATCTCCACCCCTCTATCTCCATATGATTCCATCTCCACATGGTTCCATTTCCACCCCCATACGACTCCATCTCCACCTCCATATGCTTCCATCCCTCCATCCTCATCCCCGTCCCCACCCTGGAGATGCCGGTGGCCACACGGCCGCCATGGTCATCTTCCCTCCCTCCCCACCTCACCCTCCCGTGTCCCCACCTCAGATACAATGGTGGCCACGTAGATGCTGCGGTCATAGTCCCAGCCGTCGTGGCACGGCTCAGTGGGCCGGGGGCCGGCGCTGCCATTGACGAGGGACAAGGCCACATAGCGCCAGCAGGACCCCAGGGTGCCATTGGACCACCCCAGGGTGTCACCAGCGGGTCCCAGGGTGCCATTGGAGGACCCCAAGGTGGCATCAGGCTGGAGATGGGTACCATCGTCATCGAGCGTGATGTGGGTGGCACCATGGGTGTCATCGGGGGACCCCAAGCTGCCATCAGGGGACTTCAGGGTGGCACCAGGAGACCCTAAGGTGCCATCAGAAGACCCCGAGGTGCCATCAGAAGACCCTGAGATGCCACTGGAAGACCTCAGGATGGCGTTGGAGGATGTCAAGGTGGTGTTGGAGGACGTCAAGGTGCCATCGGAAGCCCCCAGCGTGCCATCAGAAGACCCCAGTGTGCCACCAAGAGACCCCAATGTGCCACCAAGAGACATCAGGATGGTGTTGGAGGCCGTCAAGGTGCCATCAGAGGCTGCCAAGGTGCCATCGGGGGTGGCTGTGGGTGGCCTCGGGGTGACACCAGGGACACTCGAGGTGGCCCCGGGAGCTGGGGTGGCGGTGGGGCTGCGGCAGCGGTGGCGGGGGACGGCGGCGGTGAAGTTCTGCAGCAGGTTGTGACTGGCCATGAGCAGGATGGGCACCACCAGCAGCGCCGTCTGCAGCACCTGGAAGCGGCCCAACCCCCCGACCTGCGCCAGCACCGCCCCGAATGGCATCCTGGGATGTGGGGACAGCATCACCCATGGGGGCACCACCCACGGGGGCACCGTCACTCATGGGGACACCATCACTTATGGGGTCACCACCACCCAAGGGCACATCATCACCCATGGGGACACTACCACCCAAGGGGACATCATCACCCATGGGGACTCTATCACTCATAAGGACACCACCACCCACGGGGACACCACCACCCACCGGGACATTGTGACTCATGGGGACACCACCACCCAAGGGGACACCATCACTCATAGGGTCACTATCACTCTTGGAGACATCGTCACCCCAGGGGACACTGTCACTCTTGAGGTCACCACCACCCATGGGGACATCGTCACCCATGGAGACTCCATCACTCTTGGGGACACCACCACCCATGGGGACATCATCAAACATGGGGTCACCACCACCCACGGGGTCACCACCACCCACGGGGACATCATCAAACAGGGGGTCACCACCACCCACGGGGTCACCACCACCCATGGGGTCACTGTCACCCACGGGGACTCCACCACCCATGGGGACACCACTCAGGGGACATTGCCACCCATGGGCACCTGGGGCCAACGCCGGGAGGGTGGTGGGGTGGGTCCGCCATGGGGAGGGGACACGGTGCCGGCGCATGGCCAGGGACCGCGGGGACATGGCGGGGGAGGACGTGGTGACCACCGGGGGCCACACACCAGATGGGGACGGTGTCGCCGCTTGCGTCATGCGGCCCCACCCCCCTCCCGGCTCCCTGGGGACGGGGACATCCGGCCAGCTGGGACCCCCGTGTCCCCAAGGTGAAGGGTCTCCTCTCTGACGTCCCCACCATGTCCCCATCCCACGTCCCCTCCCCCAGTGTCCCCATCGACCTTCTCCTGCTGTCACCCATGTCCCCCAACCCCTCCGTGATGTTCCCAACTCAGCCCACAGCCCCTCTGCGATGTCCCTGACCTGTCCTGATGTCCCCAACCCCTCCATGATGTCCCCAACCCATCCCATGTCCCCTCCACGACGTCCCCAACCCCTCTGTGATGCCACCCCACCCCGCATCCCCTCCGCCATGTCCCCAACCCATCCCATGATGCCCCCAACCCCTCTCTGATGCCCCCAACCCATCCCACATCCCCTCCACGACGTCTCCAACCCCCACATGATGCCCCCAACCCCCCCCCCAACACCTCCAAGGCCTCCCATGTCCCCTCCGCCATGTTGTGCCCCCCGACACCCCCAACCCACCCCACGTCCCCTCTACCATGACCTCAACCCATCTTTGCGACCCCAACCCACGCTGATGTCCCCTCCATGACGCCCCCAACCCCTCTCTGATGCCCCCAACCTATCCCATGACCCCTGCATCGCGTCCCCAAATCCCCCATGATGCCCACAACCCCTCTCTGATGCCCCCACCCCATCCCATGACCCCTGCATCGCGTCCCCAAATCCCCCATGATGCCCCCAACCCCCCCATGATGCCCCCACCCCATCCCACGTCCCTTCCATGACATCCTCAACCCCCCCGATGCCCCCAACTCCCCCCGATGCCCCCAACCCCCCCATGATGCCCCAACCCATCCCACGTCCCTTCCATGACGTCCTCAACCCCCCCCTCGATGCCCCCAACTCCCCCCGATGCCCCCAACGCCCCCCCGATGCCCCCAACCCATCCCACGTCCCTTCCATGACGTCCTCAACCCCCCCGTGATGCCCCCAACCCCCCCATGATGCCCCCAACCCATCCCACATCCCTTCCATGACGTCCTCAACCCCCCCGTGATGCCCCCAACCACCCCGTGATGCCCCCAACCCCTCCCACGTCCCTTCCATGACATCCTCAACCCCCCCCTCGATGCCCCCAACTCCCCCCGATGCCCCCAACCCCCCCATGATGCCCCCAACCCATCCCACGTCCCCTCCGCCGTGTCCCCGACCCCTCCCCGTGTGCCCCCCCCGGTGCCCCCTGGCACTACCTGCCCTCCTGGGGGTGACGTCCCGCGGCCCCGGGGTCCCCCGGCCGGCGGCCCCGTTATATAAGGCGAAAAGCGGCTCTTTTGGTTAAAGTGTCACCAGGATTAGGCCGGGGGGGGGGGGGCCGGGGGGGGGGGGGGAGGAGGCGGATTCCAGCACCGCAGGCGCTCGGCCGCCTGGGGCCACCGGCCGCCCGGGTCCCCTCGTCCGCCGGCCCTATACGTGCCCTGAGGGGCCTATAGAGCCCCCATAGCTTAGCCCTGCCCCCTATAGATCACACACACACACCCCTGCCCGAAACTGCCCCCCCCCACCCCGTTGTTTCCCCTACAGCCCCTACAGATCCCCTACAGAGCCCCAGTGATGCCTATGGTGGCCCTATAGAGGCCCCGAGAGCCCCTATAGGTGCCTATAGTGGCCTGGTAGCTCCCTATAGATCCCCCCCATAGCTCCTCCAAAACCTACAGGCCCTATAGACAGCCGGTACCCCCCCATCAAGCCCCTCCAAGAGGCCCTATAGCTCCCTATACGTCCCTTATAGGCACCTATAGATCTCTCACATGGCCCCTCAACGCTTACAGCCTCCTGTGGGCCCCTACAAACCCCACAGATACCTATAGATTCCTTACAGATCCCTATAACCCCCCCATATGCCCTGCCGCCCCTATATACCCCTTTCAACACCTTATTGCTCCCCTCATAGACCCCCTATAACCTCCTCTAGACCCCTGGAGCTCCCTATAGATTAAGTTTCTATAGAACCCTATACACCATCCTATAGACCCTATAAGTGTCTCTAGAGCTCCTAAAGGCCACTATAACCCCCCTCTGAGCTCCTAAGGTCCCTATAATCCCCCTACAAGTTCCCATAGAGACCCTATTGCCCTCTATAAACTCCTATAAAGCGTCTCATGGGGTCCTATAGCCATCTATACCCCCCAGTAGCTCCTATACCCTCTATAAATTCTCCTATAAACCTTCTTATGGGCTCCTATAGGTGACTACGCCCCTCCACAAGCTCCTATAGTCCCTATAAGCCATCCTATCAACCTTCTTATGGGCTCCTGTAGGCATCTATACCCCCCAGCAGCTCCTACAGCCGCTATAAATTGTCCTATAAACCTTCTTATGGGCTCCTATAGATACCTATACTCTCCCATAAACTATATAGAGCCCCTACAGCCTTCTATAAGCCCCTATAAACCTTCCTAAGGGCTTTTATAGGCATCTATACCCCCTTCTAAACTCCTATAGGTCTCCTAGGGCCTTCTAGAAGCCCCTATAAACCTTCTTATGGGCTCCTATAGGTGTCTATACCTCCCTGTGAGCTCCTATAGCCCTTATAAATTCTTCTATCAATCTTCTTACGGGCTCCTATAGGCGTCTATATGCCCAAAGGCCCCTATAGCCCCTCCACAGGCCCCTTCAAACGCCCCTACGGGCTCCTTTAAGTGCCTATAAGCCCCCCAAGAGCCTCCTATAGACCCTCTATGTCCTCCCAGGGGCTCCTATAGGCGTTTTCTCCCCCCCCATAGGCCTCTATTCTCCCCCATAGGCCCCTATAGGTCCCCCTATAGGCCTCTATCCCCCCATAGGCCCCTATAGGCCCCCCCATAAGCCTCTATCACCTCCCCCAGGCCTCTATCCCCCCCATAGGCCCCCCCCCTAGGCCCCTATAGACCCCCACCCCCCCATCAGCCCCTATAGGCCTCTCCTATAGGGTCTCTGCTGCCCTCTAACGGTCAAGAAGTGAATCAGCTGTCCAGGACTTGGGGGGTGGGGGGATTTGGGGGGGGGGGGCAGGATTTGGGGGGGGGGTACAGGATTTTGGGGGGCAGATACCCAGAATTTTGAGGGGGGGACCCAGGATTGGGGAGGGGGAGACCCAAGAATTTGGGGGGGGGGGGGGCAGATCCAGGATTTGAGGGGGGGGGGGGAACACCCAGGATTTGGGGGGGGGCAGGACTTTGGGGGGAACCCAAGATTTCTGGGGGGGTCTCAGGATTTTGGGGGGGACCCAGGAGTTGGGGGGGGGGGGTCCAGAAGTTCTTTGGGGGGGGCACAGGCGTACGGAAATGGGAACTTTATTGACCAGATACAAAATTCCCCCCCGACTCATTAAAAGCCGTCAAAGGGCCCCAAAACCGCCCCCCCGCCCCCCCCCCAAGAAAAAAAAAAACGGGGTCTGGCCCCCAAAACGGGTTGAAATCCTGGAGAAATGGGCAAAAAAAAAATGAGGAGGGGGGTGGGGGGGCAGGGTTAGGAGTCGTAGTCTTCCTCCTCTTCCTCTTCCTCGCGGGCACGGGGAGGGCCGGGGGCTGGGGGGAGCCCCCCCCCCGGGAGCCCCCCCGGGAGGGTGGGGGGTCCCAACGGCACGAAGGGCACCCCGGGGCTGCAGGA